>NW_022437012.1:4170579-4716140 GCF_009761245.1 Sapajus apella | reverse complement strand
ACACTGCAACACTTGTGCCTACGAAAATTTTGTACGTTTTTTACTCACATCTCCAAAAAAATAAAAAGTGAAAAAAAAAAAAAAAGGGAAAAAAAAAAAAAAACTATGGCACATAAAATTATGTATATTGCCTAATCCAGAATAATGATAAAAAACAACACCAGGAGCTATTTCAGAAGAAGGCATTGTTACCATAGCACATGGAAGCTCCATTAAGTATTATTGCCCATGGAGACCTTCCAATGAGAAAAAAATGTGGAGGTGGAAGATGCTGATATTGATGGTCTTGACTCTGTGAAGGCCCAGGCTAATAGATGCATTTGTGTCTCAGTTTTAAACAAATATTTAAGAAGGGTAAACAAAATAGAATAAAAGCTTAAAGAATAAGAATATAAGAAAAAATAATTTGTACAATTGTAAACAATGTTTACAATTTGTGTTACATAATATTATCACAAAAGAGTCAGAAGTTTTTTTTAAAGTTTGTACAGTAAAAAATATTACAGTAATCTAAGGACTATTTATTGGAGAAAAAATATTTTTTATAAATTCAGTGTACCCTAAAGCATACAGTACTCATAATAAAGTCTACCGTAGTGTAAAGTAACATCCTTGGCCTTCACATCCACTCACCACAAACTCCCTGACTTACCTAGAGAAAATTGTCCTGCAAACTCCATTCCTAAGAGTTCTAGGCAGAAATATCATGTTTTATGTTTTAGGTTATGTTTTTATTGTGTTTTTAAATTTTAGGTACACAAATACCATTGTGTTCCAACTGCCTACAGTACTCAGTATGGTAACATCCTGTGTAGGTTTTATAGACTAGGAGTAACAGCCTATACTGTACAGCTTAGGTATATAGTAGGCTTTACAATCTAGGTTTGTGTCAGTACACCCTATGATCTTTGCTGGATGAGGGGAAACAAAATGACATATCTCTGTCATTAAAGGACACATGACTATTAGCAAAACAGCTCCTGGCTTGCTACTGGCCTGATAGAAACTAAGAGTGGCAGGCTTTGAGATACCAAGTGACTACAGAATTCATATTTAAAATCATAAACCGAGTAATATAGAATCTACCAAATCATATAATTATATATGCACAATAGCATTTCAATGTAAAATAGAAGTGCTTTCTATGTAAGATAGTCCTGAGCATGTCCAAAAGTCAAAAGGTATTGGTAGAGATGGCTCCTTCTATAAGCTCTGGGATGAAACTATTTCATGTGTCTCTCCTAAGTTTCTTGTGGCTTTCAGCAATCCTTGGTGTCCTTGGCTTCCGGGTGTCATCCAACTCCCTGGCTTCATCTTCACATCTCCTCTTCTCTGTGTCTTGGTGTGTCATTTTCTGTTTCTTATAAGAATGTTGCTGTTATATTTAGAACCTACCCTAATTCAGTATGATATCCTCTTGTTCCTTTTCCAATTACATCTGCAAAGAGCCTATTACCAAGTAAGGTCACATTCCACGTGTACATAAATTGTGAGGGGATGCTATCCAGCCTACTATATCACATATTTAGGGGGAATATATTTAATGGCAAATAAAGTGCATCAATGAATCCAATTCTATGGAACACACTGGTTACTATAGGCCCCATCATTCGCAGACATCTAGCTTGATAGAATGGTGGAATAATCTCACAGTAATGACTGTGAGTTCTGTTTTTTTCAAGGGAATGTTTCTGATTTCCAGCGGCTTCATCTGCTCACCTAAATGGAAATCACTGACAACAGAGTATTAATCCTTATAGTTAAATTTTTGTCTTTAAAATAAATAAAATCAAATGATTGTTTAATTCCTACGATATAAATGAGGTCTCTCCAAGTGAAAAGAAATGGAAATAAGAAAGGTAAAGGATAGTAAAGGTAACAAGGGCAGAGATAGAGGAGCTAAAATTGGACTCACAAAGGCAATACAATGGGCAGGGTAATAAAATGATGGAATAAAGTATTAGACATGAATAGGGATTGTTGGGGCCACAAAATATAAAAGCTAAGGACTTCTTAAATGTTAACCTGTCACCTGCAAAGTAAAAGAAGTGGGAATAGAGTGATAGCTCACATACTTATTACTGCCATATTCCCGCCCCCGCCCCGACCCCATGGTAGGGCTTTAGGTTAACTGCCAAAGTATGGATACACTTGTAAATGTTCTTCACCATAATTATTTTAATATACAAAGGTATCAATTCTTTACATAGTTTTTACTCAGAGATTGTATAATAGCAACAATCCAAAATCCAACAAAAGTAGTTTTGTTCCCAGCAATGACTATTCTTCTCTTTCAAAATGAAACAAGTTAGACAAAATAATAAAACAAATCTGGCTGAAACCACTGGACAGCTTCCTAGACAGCAAGAACTCCTGATTTTAAGGAACAAGTTTCCAGAGATGTGAGCTAGACATCTGAGGCCACTCATCCCTGAGGGCATTTACCAGTTTGAAAGGGGTAGCTGGAGGACTGGAAGCTCTCCAGAGCTTTCAGCTGAGTAACAGGGTTAGAGGTACAAATGCTAGGTTACAGCACTGGCTGATGACGAGTAGCCCTGGTAATCACACCAGGATATCAATGGGGTCCCCAAAGTTCTGATTCCTAACAGCAGACTGCAACAGAAATTAACAAGGCCTCAAATGAACTGAGATCTAGCTTTTAAACACTTCAATTCTTGATTTTATTAATATAATCACAGAACACAATACATAACATGGATACAGACCACATACTTATGAAAAATGATTTACAAAAAATATTGCACTGAAGAGCAGTGGGTAAGGCACGAACTTTTCGATAAATGGTGATGGGTTCACTGAATATCCATATTAAAAAAATTAAAATTGACTCCTAACAATATTGTACCCCAAAATTAATTTCAGATAGTGTTAATTTAAATGTAAAAACTGGAACAAGAAAATTTCAAGAAAAAAATTTAGAAAAATATCTGTATAACCTTGGGTTCAGAAAAGATTTCTTAAACAAGACAAGAAAAAAGGCACTAACTGTAGATGAAAAGATTGATAAATTGGACTGCATTATAATAAAGAAATCTGTTCATTCATAAACATCAAGAGTGAAAGGTAAGACATAGAGTTAAAGATATTTGTAATACATGAGAAAAATAGTTACTTGTATAACCTATTAACTACTCCTACAAATCAGTTAAGAACGTTTAATCACACAACTCAATAGAAAAAAAGCAAGAATCATGAATAGGCATTTCTATATTGTTGAAAAACTTAAGATAATGAGTTCAATCTTATTAATAATCAGGTAAACTGAAATTAAACCATCAAGAGATACTACTAATACCTGCTCATATGACTAAAATAAGGCATAAAATTCACATTAGGAAAAGGTAATTAGAGCTCTCACATGCTATTGAGAGTAATGGAAATTGGCATGAACACCTGGTAGTAACTAATAAAATGAATATATGCATATACTTTGTTCTAGCAATTTTACTTTTAAGTGTATATCCAACAGAAATTCATCCATGTGCACACCAATGATATGCACAAGATTGTTGGTAGAGGTTTTATTTATAATAGCCCTGTTACTGGTGAAATTGTGCCCCCCCAAAAGATACGTGAAAATGCTAACCCACAAATACGACCTTTTTTGGAAATAGGATTCTTAAAAATATAATTAAAATGAGGTCTTATTGGAGTGGGGTGGGTTCTTCACTTAATATGGCTGGTGTCCTTATGAAACAGGGAAACACACAGGGAGAAAATGGTTATGTGACTATGGAGGCAAAAAGAATGGAGTGATCCACTTACAATGCAAGGAATGTCAGGAATTGCCAGCAAATACCAGAAGCTACAACAGGTTAGGAAAGCCTCTCCTTTACAGGTTTCATAGGGAGCATAGTCCTGTCATTACCTTGATTTCAGACTTCTATTATCCAGAACTTTGGACAATAAATTTCTGTTGTTTTAAGACATAATTTGTAGTTCTTTGTTAAAGGAGTCCTAGGAGTCTAATTTAAGCCCCCAATGAAAATAACTCAAATATCTATCAAGAGTACAACAGATACATTATTACACATTAGAAAAATAGAATACTGGCCGGGCACGGTGGCTCACGCCTGTAATCCCAGCACTTTGGGAGGCCGAGGTGGGTGGATCATGAGGTCAAGAGATCGAGAACATCCTGGTCAACATGGTGAAACCCCGTCTCTACTAAAAATACAAAAAATTAGCTGGGCATGGTGGCACGTGCCTGTAATCCCAGCTACTCAGGAGGCTGAGGCAGGAGAATTGCCTGAACCTAGGAGGCGGACGTTGCGGTGAGCCGAGATCGCGCCATTGCACTCCAGCCTGGGTAACAAGAGCGAAACTCTGTCTCAAAAAAAAAAAAAAAAAAAAAAAAAGAAAAAGAAAAAGAAAAATAGAATACTATACAACAATAAAAATAAACGAAATTCTGTGACATGCACAACCAACCATAAATTTCACTCTGATTTCATTAAAAGACAGAAGAAAACATAACGATGAACACAAGGCACCAGGGTGACTTCTGGTGTTCCATTTCTTATCCTGCATGAGGATTATATAGATGCATTCACTTTGTGGTAATTCATTGCATACTGTTTTACACTTTTGTATATTTATATTATTATTCTTGAATAGGTTGGCAAATAATCTCAATGGCATATTTGAAATTTAATTCTTTAAAGTATAGAAAATTTTTAAAAACTTGACACAAAGTAAGACAAGTGTATTTAATTATGTCTTTCCTGAGAGTCTTATTCTTGTGATGCTACTACTGACATTTTACAGTCATTCTACTGAAGTAATAGAAGATAGTCAGTTTTGCAGTAGTAGTGAAGCATTTACTCTATGGGTTAGTCCATCTTCAGAACATACGGCCCATAATTCCTACCTCTCAGTCTAAATAAAGTCGTCAGTCTTCCACTCAGGAGTTATTGTTCTTTTGAAGTGTGGCTTACCTACCTGAGCCTATGTGCTGGACTGTGACCCTCCAAAGAAAATCAGAGGCTAACAGAGTTTAAATCATTATTATTTACATACTACAGGATTTCATTTATGTGGCATTCTGGAAACAGCAAAACAATAGAAACAAAGCAGATGATTGCTTGCCAGGGCCTGTGAACAGGGAGGAATTGAATACAAGGAGACTTCAGGGAACATGTTAGGGTGATGAAAATGCTTCTTATCTTCATTGTGGCAGTGGATACATGAATGAATATGTTTGTCAAAACTCACAGAAATGTACACCTCAGTGAAAAAAAGTGTGAGAGGGTTGATGACAACCAAGAAGTATCCAGAGAGGCCATAGAAAAACGTCTGCTAGAAGCAGGGTTTCCCCAGCTGGAAAGGCAGTGCATTGGTTGAGGCTTTATTGCACTAGCCACGGCTGCTGATGATGTAGTTGCTTTATCCATTATGGCCACTGATGCTTGCAATCACCAGCTTTTTAAAAATGTCCCTCAGTTTAAACAACTGAAATCATTTACAAGTTTGGGAAAAATATCTCTAAATAAAAATTATTAATAGCTACAACTTAAACAGTCCTGAAATAATTAAAAGGTCCCCTAAAGACTGTAAGGAAGGAAGTTCTGAGCATGTTGAGGGGATTGGTAATAGGGCCGTTGTTAAGAGCAGAGTCTAGAGTCACCTTTGTTTGGATTCAGATTTCTCTTCCACCGTTCAATAGCTGGATAAATTTAGGCAAACTATTTAATATTTGATTGCTTCTTAATATTAAAAAAATACTCCTAGCAAAACTATGAAACATATGATTCTATTTAATATGAAGAAACAACAACACACAGGCTAAGACAGAGGAAACACTTTAGGGTAAGGACAAAAGAGCAAAGTTAGGCTAAGACAGACTAAAGAAAGAAAATTAGGTCACACAGCAAATTGTGTTGACACAGTTGAGACAGTTAAAATCTGATTTCAGAGCAATCTGAATTTGAAATGTGACCTTGTCATATTGTCATGCTGGATGCAACTTACATATTACCTCCTATGACATGCTTTCCCTTGATTACCCAAATTTAAGCTCCCTAAATACTATGCACACTTCTGTCATAGTTCTCGTCACACAATTTTGTTATTTATCTGTAACCATCTGTTACAGACACTACAGATAGACATCAACATCTCTCTGTAAATCCCAATAAACCAAGAGATTCTCTGGACTAGAGATATTTTATACCTACATTCTGCATCTTTAGCACTGTGCCTGCACAAAATCAATGGTCAAAAGAGATGGAAAAAGTAAATATAGTTGCATGAATTACCAGATGTCTAAAAATCAAAATATACATTCTATGAATTTAAAACATACACAACTCTTGTCATTATGCCATGTTTCTAAAAGCCCTATGAACTAATCCCTTATATGTGAAAATATTTATCCTGACAAGAATTTTGATTGTATGATATGATGCCTTTTGTTTCAGACCAAGTACTCACTGTCAGAAGAGATACGCCACAATTGTTACAAATTTCCAACAAATCCCAAGAAGAAAATAATATGTGGAACACTGTATGATAAACTTGCATATTTTTAAAGACTGTATTTAAATCATAGACAAAAGATGAAATGTATAATTTTTAGTGGGTTACAGAAAGGAGTATGGCTTCTAATCTGGTCTGTTTATGCAGTAATCAAATACATTTTTGAGGTCCAGTGTGTTGGAACTGTAAAGTATTTTCAATGTGAGAGAAAAATTATATTACAATCAAAAGAAATGAAGGGACTGATCCTGGAAATCCATATAGTTCTGCATTTTTTGTGGTTCCTAAACAATGGATTCATTTCATTTTTAAATCTGTAACTTGGTTCTTTTATAACAAACTGTAATTTTCACAATAATGTAAACAACTTTGATAATCCTCTCTTCCTTAGAGCTCTCATTATTACAATACAATACAAAGTATTTCTTCAAATTTTCTATAACTGAACAATTATCCAAGTTGGTAATTTAGTAGTTAATAGGTAACTAAAACTACCCTAAATGTTAAAATAGTTCATTAATTCTAGTCTAATATCACTGCAGTCTTTCTGCTTTATCCAAGTTCTTGTCTCACAACCAGGAAGAATTAGGCGGGCAGACATCGGAGAGTGAGCGGAGTAGAATTTAAGTGAAAGGAAAGCCCTCAGGGAAGAGAGGGATCCTGAAAGCAGGTTGCCAGTTGCTCCCTTCACAGCTGAATACAGCGCTTAGGGTGCAAATTTCTGGAAGCTCCACCCTATCCATCCAGTGCACATGCAGGTCCTTAGTTTAAGCTGCTCCATATTGATTTATTTCCCTTACTGCACATGTATTAAGTAACAGAATTTTCCACTGTGGGCATGTTTAGGCAAGGTCCCTGTGCAAGTTTCTTTACCTGTGAATAACACCTGGTTTAAGCACTTGTGGGATGGGTCAGAGGGGAAGAATCCCCTTCTCTGGGATGCTTCCCTTACCGTCTGCCTAAACCAACCTGGCTAACTCCTCTCAATATGAACTTTCTCCTCCTTAAAGTTATATTAGATAACAGCAGTCATGTGTTACATAATGACAGGGGTATGTTCTAAGAAATATGTCCTTAGGATATGTCATTGTTCTGTGAAAATAAGATTGTACTTACACAAACCTAGATGGTAGAGCCTACTACACACCTAGACCACATACTGTAGCCTATTGCTCCTGAGCTACAAACCCGTACATCATGTTATTATATTGAATACTGTAGACAATTGTAAGCAATAGCGTTTGCATATCTAAACATAGGGAAGATACAGTGAAAATATGATAGAAAGTATAATAAATGGTGCACCTATATAGGGCACTTACCACTAATGGAGTTTGCAGGATTAAATGTTGCTCTGGGTGAGTGGGTAAGTGAGGGAGTGAGGGATTAAGTGAGTAGTGAGTGAATGTGAAGGCCTAGGACATAACTGTATACTACCATAGACTTTATAAACACTGTACACTTAGCTTACACTAAATTCATTTTAAATATTTTCTTTCATCAATAATAAATTACATTAGCTTACCATAACCTTTTAGTTTACAAACTTTCCATTTTTAAAAAATGTTCTGTTTCTATTGTAATAACAGCTTAAATCAGAAAAACATTGTACAGCTGTAAAAAATATTTTGTTTCTTTGCATAATTATTCTATAAATTTTATTTATTTTAACTTAATAAACTTTTTTAAAACACTAAGACAAAAACACACGTTAGCCTAGGCCAACACAGGGTCATGATTTTCAATATCACCATCTTCCACCTCCACATCCTGTCCCATTGTAGGGACATCTGGGAAAGTAACACTTACGGAGCTGTCATCTCCTGTGATAGTAATAATTTCTTTGGAAATATCTCCTTAAGTACCTGCTTGATGCTATTTTATAGTTAATTTTTTTTTAAGTCGAAGGAGTACACTTTACTATTTTGAAACAGTAATCATACCCATACAAGACAACAATGCATCTCCTTCACTCAGTGTTTTGACATATGCAATTTGTTGATCATATTTCTCCAGGATGTGTATTAAATAACTCAACAAAATCACTCTAATGATAAAAAGTATAGTATAGTAAATAGATAACTCATTAACATAGTCATTTACTATAATTATCATGTATTAAGTACTATATGTAATTGTATGTACTATATTTTTATATGATTGGCAGTGCAGTAGGTTTGTTTACAACAGCATCACCACAAAAACAAGAGAAATGCATTTTTCTATGACATTAGGATGGCTGAGATGTCACTAGGCAATAGGAAATTTTTGCTTCATTATAATAGATGGGACCACTGTTGAATATGCAGTGTGTCATTTACTAAAACATTGTTATATGATGCATGACTTAAATTAAAATAGTTTCATTTCAGCCCTACACCAGATTTTCAGATTCTCCAAAGTTAAAATGACAGGATCACTGATCTAAACACTTCTAAATCCACCCATTCTTCAAACCATTTTAAAATCACTTTAATCAGCTAGTATCTGAAATAAATTATAAATATTATAAACATGAATATGTCAATAAATTGTTAAGGAGATTTTTGGCTATGTACTCAGTTTGTCATATCATCAACTAAAATTCATTTATAGAAAAATAAAATTAAATATCATGACCTTAAGATCAACTTAGTTACTAACATAATAGTCAGTAAAGCCCCTCCCTTTTTAGCATAGAAGTCTCAGTCTTGGTACAAGTTGAATATGTTTTTAATACTTAATCTCTAATAATAAAGAACATAGCAAGTAGGAAACTCATAACTTGTTTAATTTAGAATAAGTTGCTAGAGTCACTACTTTAATTAAGAAATCCAGATGGCTCCAGATTTCAGGCATGAAGCGTGCTGCTACCTTGAGAGGTGTTGTCTTGGATAAGCTTCCTCTCTTAAAATCATCACAGATGTTCTCTACTAGAGAAAAACAGCCATAGAACATAATCAATGTCTTACGAGAAATTCAATTTCTGAAGGTAAGTTCTATTAAGTTCTTGGGATAGTCTTTATATTATGATTAACTTACAGGGCATAATTTTAATATTATCTGGCATGTGGTTTAATTGTTCAAGAACAATGATTTCTATTGTCTCCAACCTTTTTTTATTGGCCTCTTTTTTCAAGTGCATTTCAGCACTGTAGAGTCTAATCCTTTTGAAATAGTAATGATATCCCTAAAAGACAATGATCCATTTCCTCCTCCTGGTGTTTTGGCATATGCAATTTATTGATCATATTTCTCCAAGATTTATATTAGATAACTGCAAAAATGTCAATTGTTCAGTCTTTCTCAATTAAATCTGCAGAACCTAGCCCCTGTACTGATGCTTACAATCTACATACAAAGTTACAAAATATTAGGAGGAACTCAAACAAAATGATCTCTAGGCTATTAGCTGTTGGGTTTATTGTTGCGGTTGTCATTGTTAATTGTGGTTTTGTTAACTTTGTTTTGTCTTTGCTATTACCATCAGTGACTGAGAGTGCCAAAAGTGTCCCCACAGTTATGAATATATTATTTTAAAAGCAAAATTCCTGCCTGGGGTTTTCACTCCACCTACTTTTTTAAGCTTCGAAATCTCTTGGCTTTGCCTCTGTATTTAACCCTTGGACGTGATGACAGTGCTCAATTATTCTGGTTTTCTCTCCCATGTCTCCTATTTACACTTTCCCAGTGTTTCTGTCTGCAGAAACATCAAAGTCAGCTGCAGAGACACCACCCCGGCACTGGCAATTATAGCCTGCAATTAACCCCTTCATCAGGGGTGGGGAGATAGGGGTCAGATATTGGTGGGTGTTCTAATGAACTTTTTATTTTCCTGTCACCTGTGTTATTTTATTTTCCCATCACAAAACTGAACTGTTTTTCTGATGTATACATAATTTAGTGCACTCCGATTATAGCTCATTTGGAAAATGTGACTAATACACTTAATAGCATATTTTATAGATTTAAACAATTTTTAAAATTAAAAAGCTCTCTAAAAGAATATTAAAATGAATCAAGTTCTTCACAATGATTTGAGAATAAAAATATGAACAATAAAAATGGCATACAGTTATAACAGACACCATCCTGCAGACAGTGAAAGCTTTCATATACTAGAGTAGGATAAGGACTAGAACACTTGACATTCAGTCTTTTGTAATCTAATTCTAGTCTTTCCTCTACTAGTAAATAATGTGAAACATTGAGCTAATTATTTTAGCATCTCCTGGCTTTAATTTTTCACAATTGTCATATGAGAAATTGAAGTAAATTATTTGCAAGTTTTTTTCTAGTTTTCCAAGATATATTGTCTTATACTCATAAGTATATATTAATGTGACCCTCATGATAATGGTGATCTAATCACACTAGTTTCTAATGCAGTAAGAAACATTCACTATTAATTAACGTTAGGTAAATGAGATTGGTTTCTAGACATGTAGAACAACAAATGTGGGAATCAAGCAATAAACATTCCTTGGTAAATGTATTGATACATTAATTTATTTACAAACTAAAAACAGAAAGTAATTGTAGCCATAAGCTCAAGCGAAAATGAATATAGAACATAATAAATCATAAAGTCTGTAACATTAACTTTAGAGACCCTAGTCCACTTTTTTTTTTTCCCCTTCATTCTGTATCTCTTCCTTCCATGTCCCTGAGGCAACCAGGTCTCTGATACATTTAGTAGTATTTATACAATTAAACTCTGACTCAGCAAAAAAATATGATGAAATCAGTTACACTATTATTCAAACATTAGATGCTATCTTAATGTACTTCTGCTTTAAGGGCTTTTTGAATTTTAAAGTTGTCAAATATATAAAGAAATTCTTCTCTTAGTTACAACCCCTGAAAAATTCTTAAACATAGGCATAGACATCATATAAGAAAATGTTCAAGGAGCCACTGTAACAATCAACACTGTAAGCAATTTGTCAATAAACAGTAAAATGGCTAAATTGCAACACAGCCATACAATGGAACACCAAACAAAGGTGAAATAAATGAGAAAAAGCAAATATATCATATAGATGACTCACAAATATAATATTGAGTCAAATAAAAAAGCAAGTTAAAATAGTTTTATAAAACAATATACTATTAAGGTTTAAAAACATGTAAAGTAATGTAATATGATGGAAACTACATATTCTATTATATATATATATATATATATATGCAGACTTTAATTCATGAAATGCATATGGCCATATATATATATATATATATAAATTGTAAACATGCAAAATCATACTGTATGCGTACAGAGAAAGCAGGAGATATCTAAGAATACATCTATTTATGTCTATCTCTTAATATTCTATAGTTTCAGTATGAATTATGATTATAGAATGTTAAGACATAGACTAAGATTGTTCCATCTTAATCTATAGATATAGATAAAGATAGATAAGTAGATGACAGATAAATGATAGAAAGGAAAATGTCAAACTGATGAAATGCTTAAAGTCTTATCTGATGAAAGGGCAAGAGATGAGAAATCAACATAGTTCTGGTACATAGACATCTTCAAATATTTTTTTAATAATACATTGTGGTTTACTATATTTTACATCTCTTCATATGCCTGAAATGTCCTCAATATTTATAAATTTTCAAGATCATGCAAAGTATGCATATTTTAAGCATTTCCCTTAGAGAAGTCAAGGTGGGGAGGTTGTCCTAATTCATATGCTGTTTGATGAAAAGACTGTCATCTATGAAGGCATGGCCAGATCTGTTACTTGTGTTTTGTTTAATACTGAGTATATGGTGGGGGGAAAAATGTTTACAAATGAATAAAGAATATCATAAATAACTTTTTCTAGTTAGACTCTCACTTTAAAACCGATAGGCAAATATACCAGCTGATACTCCTCAAGATGTGCTGACTGATGTTTTTTCTATCAGACAATATTTTATATTTCCTAAATTTTTCCCGTTTTTATAACAATAAAAATATGTTACCTTTAGGCCTGGCATAGTGGCTCATACCTGTAATACCAGCACTTTGGGAGGCTGAGACATATACATATATGCATGTGTATATATGTATATACACATATACATATATGTGTGTACATATATGTGTATGTGTATATATGTATATATATGTATATACATATACACATATAATATACACATACACATATATATGTGTGTGTACTTATATGTGTTTATGTATACACACATGGTTATATATACACATACATATATATGTATACATGTATATGGTTATATATACACACATATCTATGTATACATGTTATTTTTAGTTGAAAAATTATAAGATGGCAATAAAGACATCACTGAATCTTATATAAAGAATTTATAAGTATTCAGTATTACCGGTGTGAATATATAGTATCAATCTTGATTTCGGTCCATTTTCTTTTACATCATCAATTGAATAGAAAATATTACTTCTTTTTATTCAGGGTTTTGAATTCATCCAAAATAATGGAAAGTATTACATCCTGAGCTTTATTTTTGTTATTAAGCTTTAGGATTACCAGGCTCTGAGCACTAGATTTAACATATGACTATTTTTAACCAAAGGATTTCCCTATCCTTATCAATGTATCCATGTAGTACCAAATCCACTATACCTAGAACATGTGGCATGATTCTGTACAAATAATTTTTAATATATAATAATGGATTGATTATGAATTTGTGCTCTCATGCTCTAATCAAATAAAATCTAATGCAATTTAAATTATATAACTTTCTTTAAAATCTAATTTGTGTTAGGATAAAAGAGAACTGGAGTTCAAATAATAAATGTAACTATGTTAATGTATCAGAAGCAGAAAGTCTGGCAGATTTTATAAGAGAGAAATGATACAAACTTTAAGTCATGAACAGCAGGAATGGAGCATGAATAAGTTAAGATATTTCATTATGTTGCAAGGATTAAAAAATACCTTTGGAATGAAATACAAAGAAAAGCTTTTCTGGTTATCCACATCAATCTGTTTTCCTTTCCTTTGTTTTCTAGGTATAACCACAAGAATCACAGTATGAATTTCAACAGATATAAAAACAAGATTAGCTTGTCAAATAATGCTTGAAAGAAACTTGCTTTGGCAACAGATCTTATTAAAAAAAGTTTTGGAATTTTTAATTAACAAGGTAAGTCTGAACACATACGGCTTTTAAGAGGCTAGGGAAATCCTCAGCTGCAATAAGGGAATTCGAGCTCTAGAGCATCCACATTAACTGAAATGTTCTGATCTGTACCCGTTAAAATATATGAAGAAAAACCTGACATACTGGAACAATTTGCAAGTCCAGAAGAGGTTGCTCAGGATGAGAGGATCTCATCATTTTACTGTGAAGAGTGAACTTAAGAAAGAGCTTGTGATAACTACCTTAGACAAAACTAAGTGAATTATAACAATTACCTTCAGTATTTGAATGGCTGCCAGTGTGTTTGTTGAGTTCTGCTTTACAAATAACAACATCAAAAGTTGGGTGGAAGTAATAGCTTTCAACTCACAGTATGCGTGGTGAGTTGAATTTTTGTTCCAATTCTTCGTCTTCGATGTGTCCACACCACACACCCTGTGAGATCTGGCAGGTCCTGTCACTAGAGGCAGGGTATATTTCCCTGTCTTACAGATTTTGAGCTTGTGTGGCCAATGAAATCTGAGTGGATATGACAATCAGCTAGTTTAGATCTTAGGCCTGAAGTGGTGTGTTTCTGTTTGCTCCTCTTATTCTTCTACCATTGGTATGTGAAGTTGCCACTGATGGAAGGAGAAGATAACCTGGGGGATCTCAAACCAAACCTAGAGCCAAATCCAATAACTCAGGCTAGTCTTCATGTTAATTGACAATAAAAGCTCGAAGATCCATTTCTGCCTTCAGCGATGCTTTTTTGGGTAACTCCAATTATACACTTTTACCTGGTCAATGCAGTCCTACTACATATACTAACTAGTATAAGATTATTTGGGTGTTGTCATTTTAAGCAAAAGGCAACTAATAAAATTGCATTCTCAGCATGTTTATAACAAGGCATTTGACAAGACATATTCAGATCTCTTCCTTGACCTTCACTGTATCTTTGATTTGTTTTCTCAGCTAAATTACTGACCCTTATACCGTGTTTCCAGTGCTAATTATATTATTGTCAATTGGCTAGTATCAAAAATTATTATAGACAAATATGAGTTTAAATTTCAGATCAGATTGACGTAGATGAATAGATTCCAGACATTACTTGATTTTATTATTATTCATATCAATAGATAGTACATTGCCTAATTACTATCGACCTGTACTAAATTTTAGGGCTGGCCACAATGGCTTATGTCCACAATCACGGCACTTTTGGAGGCCAACAAGGGAAGATCATTTGAGCCCAGGAGTTTGAGACCAGCCTGGGCAACATCCTGAGACCCTATCTCTACAAAAATAATAATAATAATTAATAATATAGAGTTTAGTGTTGTAGACTGGGAAATCACTGTCGAACCACTTGGGGTTAAATGATTTGCTTAAATTCACATAACTGGTAATAAAAGAATCAAAATTCAAATCCTTCCAGGCTGACATTAGAACCTTGCTCTTAACCAACAAACTCTACTGCTTTCATAATATGAGATATGAGACCATATGCTTTTATTTTATAACAATATCAAGACATCTGCCTTGCCAGCTAACTAGACTTAAATTGAAATTTGAAACTAGCTTTAAAGGATGGGTTTGTCAGGACTGGAGCAAAGCTCAGGGATGTACCACTTAAGCACAGGATGAATGTGCTATTGTACTCAGTATTTATATTTTCAAAATGATAAATAAATTGCTTTTCTCAGGTCTTGAAATAAGTGATGTCAAAATATTTTTGGTAATTACAAACAAAAATGTATCCATTTTTAAGATGTATTTTTTCTGGCTGATACAGGAATTTAGTTTATGTCTATGTAATATACTGAGTTTAAAAATGCTATCCCTATGATACTGATTTCTATGAGCTTACCATGTACTGTCATTATGAATCATTTTTAATAAGATAAATACATCTTAATAATGATCTTGTTTTTAATGTAATCAATACAGTTAAGTGTTTAAGATGCATTATGTTGTTTGACCTTCGTAAAAATCTTTTGAGAAAAACAACAGTATGAATCTGTATTATGACTAAGAGAGAGAAACTTACAGACGTTATGTAACTTATCCAAAATAAAAAAGTGTAAGGCAGTTAGTATTCTAACGAAAGCTATCCATCTATCCCCTTAACTAATGCTGTACTATCTCTGCTCATAAAATAAATTCCCACAATTTAGAACACCATAGGGAAACATTTGTATGAGATTCTATGTCACCATCTACTGGAGTTGTCCCCAAAAGTGGCCTTCACATAACATAAAATATGAATGTTCCCTCTTCGCACTGTGTTATGCATCAAGGTAGAATAAACTTGGAATTCCCACCAAATATTCTTATTTATTTAAAAGCGACATTTATTCGATTAATGCATTTCTAATTCATTAATAAATAAAAATTAGAAATACAGCCTAATGAGCAAACCAAAAGAGTCTTATGGACACAGTTTGTTTAGAATCTTTCACAGGTAATTGGAGCCTACTTATATGCCTGCAATCCTTCACCAGAATAAAAAAGAGAGAGAAAAAATAAATAAATAATCACCATAGGTAGGTAAACTTTTATTGAATTGCCCCTCTGGGGAGATGATCTTAAGGCAGGGGCATATGTCAGCTTCACAGGTAGACAGTGCTCAGATCAACTCTGTGGGAGAGCTCCTAGAAAAGCAAGAGCCCAAGAGTGAGGCAATTTACTAATCCCTAAGGAGAAGGCATAGGGTTGCTTTCATGAATTTTTATAGAAAAAGGACAAGACTCACTACGTAAAATCCTATGGTTCCATCACCAATACAGATATTACAGAATCTTTTTTCTTCTCTCAAAACAGATTCCAGTGGGAATAGTCTACCTGGAAGCCAGGAGGCAGATACGCGTATTTTCTGTTATTTCTTTCTCATCTCTCCAACTCTGTAATCACTGTGTCTCACCAGGGACTTTCATATTATTGAGTAAGCAACAATTCTCAAGCCAGTTGTCCTCCTCCTATCTCGCAATCTCTCCTTTGTAAGTTTTTTATTCTTTTTAATTCCCTATCCTTAATATAATAATTTTTAGTTTTTAATAGATGCTCACTTATGATGGAGGTGGGAGTAGGGATATCATACCAAATCCTGAGAATCTAGGACAGTGAACATTTGATATAAACTATTAAAAGCCAGAATTGTGTTTTAGAAGCCCCAAAAGAACTCTGTGCTCAAGCTCATCAGATTTACTAGCAGTTTTCAAATCAACTGTTTAAAAATTTAATCTCTAAATTATTTGAAAACCACTACCAGCTTCTTCCACATGAAGAAACAATATAGTCCCTGACTTGAGGTTTGACTTACAATTATTTTGGCTTAATAATTGTGAAGGTTATACACGTACAGTAGAAATTATGCATCAAATTTTGACTTCTGATCTTTTCTTTGGCTGGCTATATGTGGTACAATTCTCTCAAGAGGTGCTGGGTGGGGGCAGGGAGTTGCAGCTCCCAGCCAGTCATGGCATCGTAAAGGTAAACCCCCTGATCCCCTACAGTAGACTGTGTTGTCAGGTGATTTTGCCTAGCTATAGGCTAAACTAGTGTGCTGAGCTTGTTTAAGGTAGCTAAACTAAGCTAAACTACAATGTTTGGAAGGTTAGGTGTATCAGCTGCCTCTTCCAGTTATGACATTGCCAAGCTGAGGAGATCCTGTAAAAGAGTATCTGCTTTAGCAAACCAGTCGGCCTAGATGACCCTTATGTTTTATATCATCCATTTTTATTAAAATAGTTATGATTAAATATACTTAATGAGGAAAACTGCAAAACAAAATAAATACTTAAGAATACTTGAATAAATGTTTTATTTTGTCTTACTAAAACTCAATTTCTATTTACTAATCAGGCCATCATAATGTACGCTTTCACATCACAAATATTCATGGAGGACATGAATGTAATAGTCAGCCAAGCCTCAGTGAGATGGCTCTGCATGCTGGTGACCCACAGAATAAGATATCTTGACGTGACATGCAAATTTAATGAGAAGAATGAAGGTTGATATGCCAGCATGTGAGTAATACTGAACAAAAATCCAGAACTTAATTATAATAGGAAGAAGTAAATGAGCATGAAGGAATGAGGTCCCAGAAATGTGAAACCCTAGAAATCTTTGAAAATATGGCAAAGGCAGTAGTCAGTATGGCTTAAGTAAGCTGGGTTCAATGTTTTGGAGTTAGTTTAAAGCCATTATGAATCCAGACATGGTGGAAAAGTCCAGTGTCCATAAAGCCAACAGCAGTCTGGAACTAGAATGGATGCATGACAAAGTTGTGACCTGTGATGCTGAATAGATGGTTTATATTCCTCACATGCTGTTGGGAGGTCAATGACTTTGTTACAGGCAGGTAGATGTATATCCCTTCCTGGGCTGATTATGACTTCTAAAAGTTTCTTAAACGTGACTTCAAAAGTATACTTCCTTCTGTCATACCTTATACCTTGAAACTTTTTCTCTCTCTCTGTTTTTACCAACGTAAATATCACCGTGGAAGTCCACATGACCATTCTCAAACCATAGGAAGAATGATACAGGCACTCCTCTGCCCTATTGCAGATTTGGTTCCAGACCACCCTGACAAAGTGAATACGGTATCAAACCCAGTCATACAAATTTTTTGCTTTCCCTGTGCATATAAATTTTATGTTTACACCATATAGAAGTTTATTAAGTGTGCAACAGCATTAAGTCTAAAAAAAGTCTGAAACCTTTAGCAAGTCTGTAGCTCTTCAAAACAATTACAATAGTAACTTCAAATATCACTGATTACTGATCACCATAGCAGACAATAATAATGAAAAATTTGAGATATTGCAAAAATTACCAAAATATGACTCAGAGACAAGATATGAACATATGCTATTGGAAAAATGGTGCCAATAGACTTGCTTGATGCAAAGTTGACATAAACCTTCAATTTGTAAAACTGTAAATTGCAATTATGGTATCTGTAAAGAGCAATAAAACAAAGCACAATAAAATGACATATGCCTGTACCTATTTCCCTTCACAGTGTTTTTCGAGCTCTTATACATTTTGACAGAGCAGCTAAAAAAAGTACCACATTTATGGTATTTTACTATATATTAAATATTCTCCCATTTATTTTTCTCCACACTCTCCTTCATTGTCTCAGTCTCCCAATTTGTTCTGGGTCTTCTACAACTTAACTTTATTATAATACTTTATTTTACTTTATTAAAGTATATTATATTAAAATACGAATTTATTTTATTTTTTCCTCTACAAAGTCTATTGCCTATATTTATGATGGCTTTAAATGGAAATAACTGGACAAGCTGGACAGATACCTTGTCCATATCAGGCAATTTATACTTCAATGGATGCATTTGAATGGAGCACACAATCATTTAGGAATGGTTATTTACCTTCCACTTTTGCCCAAAATAAAGTAAAACAAACTTGAACATCACATTTATAAGATGTATTCATGCAAACATCATATCCTGTAAAAAAATACCTAACTGGATATATGCATAAAATAAGCACTTAAGAACATGCAGGTCAAACTCAATATGGTTAAAAACCTATTTTGAATCCCTACTTAGTTCTCAGAAGTTAATCTTCATGTTGCCCCAGGGTGCTGACCCACACCATCCTGACCAAAACCACTACCTAAAATGAAGGTAGATTAAATGCAAAAGAAAGCACACACAAAGAGAGACACACACACATACACACACATTCCTACCTTTCTATAAAACAGGCATTCAGCATAATCTTATTTTCTGGTGCATTCCCCAGAGATTTTCCTGAGAATATTTTAGAACATATTCTCCAGACTTACTAATGACCTGCTAATGAACTGACACAGACTGTACTTATGTAAATTACAAAGTTGCTGGACCTGGAGTTAAAGGCTGGTACATTTCAAGGATATGAGATCAATCTCCCTGATATTAATAACTGTCACCTATATGCCCTTCACATCTGTGTTATTTCATGTCCCTCCATCTGATGAGTGTCATAGATGACTTTGAAAGCCTGGACATTTATAGACATAACTACCTGATTTTTTCTATGTCCTGGTTTCTTAGTTCAGTTTTCTTTAGGGCAGTTATTTATAGTTAAAAATGTTCAAATGTGCAGATCATTACAGTCATGAAAATTGAGATTACAAGCAGGGGGCAAAAGGAGTTGGTCCCTAATAGTCTGGGCTATGCAGTCTCTGAAAATGAGGAAGGTACGTGCAGCCTGCCAGAGAGAAGGCACATGACAAAGATTTTAAAGGGCAGAGTTGTAAAGAGGGCCTCAAATTTCAGACATCTTCTCCAACTACTCAACCCATCAACAAGTATTTCTTGAGAACCCACAGATGATGTGCTTGAGGCTTGGGGCAAATTGTGTGGCACATCCTTAGTCCCTTAGGTAAACATTAGCCTTTCATGAAGTGTCCTTTGGGAAAATTAAAGCTAGTGTTAACATTAATGTGACATGCCAAAGTAATACATATTTTTATATTCTACGTTAATCACAACCTTGTAATTTTAATTAAGAAAATAAGACTAGAAATGGTATAAACCAACATTTGGACCATAAAAGATAAAATAATTAGTCTATTTAATTAAGAGGAAAAGTGTTCATATGGTGACATATTTATTTTCCTCAATACATGTGTGGAAACAATTCACCAGGGAGCCTCAATTCACTGGAATATACCCCAAATTGAGGTTATATAATAGTTTGTATTTTTCAATTAGACTGATCCATCCTTCCTTCACCATACAGTCAGCAAAAGGTATACACCATACAGTCAGCAAAAGTCAAGACCATACAGTCAGCAAAAGGCACGCTAGAATTTGTGAAAATCCTACTTGGCTGTCTTAACCTTTCGGTTCTTTACAGTTTCTAACTTTTGCTTTTCTCTCTCCCTCTTTCTTTCTCTCCCATTTCTCTCTTCCTGCCCTTTCAAAATTGCATTTCAATACTACATTCAATTAATTTTTTGACTGAGCAATGGAAGAAGAACTGATAATCAGAGATTAGGAGAAAAAGCGAGACAGTGAAACCTATTAAAAAAAAAACTTAAAAAAAAAAACCTTTTAAATTTTATATTTTCTCACCAATTAGCAGTGGAGTTATCTTCTTAATGTCCTTCATGTCCAACCCACCTCCATCCTTCCCTCTACTCACTCTCCACATCTAAGGACCAGGCTTCACCATTGCTCCTAGAGTTCATATTCACCAGCAGTCTCTACATATTCTTTCATTCTCTTCATAATACCTTGACTAGGGAGCCCACTTAGGAACTCTATATGGTACATATCAAACTGAGGGCAGCCCAACTGCCTATGAAAGTAAAGAAAGGTGCTGGCGCACAGAGCTTCCGTCACAGAACCCTGCCGTGAGAAATGTAGCATGAAACATTTTCCATATGCATCAAAGCCAGCAAAAGTATATGGCTACAGATTTCCAGACCCTGCTACTCTGATTTTTTCCTGGCACACGAGCACATTTAAAATCAAAAGTGCTAAGTAAAAAGGGAAGTTAAAGTTTTTATGAGAAAGACGGTAGTCAACCTAAGAACCAGCAAGTTGACAGTATGCTGAGGAAAGCACATGCAGGCAATATTGCTGCATTCTTAAAGTGCTGATTATCGCACAACAACATTGTGTTGAATCCTTGTTGTACTCTTTACTAGCTGTGTGACTTAGAGGAAATCACTTAATAACTTCATACCGCAGTTTCCTAATCTACAAAATAGGACTAAAAGTGTCTATTTTATCCATTTTTATGAAGATTAAATTATAAAAAGTGCTTACAACTTGGCATAAGCTTAGGTCTGTGTCAATGCTGTCTATTATTTTACCATATGAGGCTATTAAACATGAAACTTATTCAAGGTTCTGAGTCTGTCATTTTATTTCAGCTCAATAAAATACTTTATGCTCATAATAAAGATTTGAGTATCAAGTACAAACTGAATGAGGCATACTAATAGTTTGTTTATCATAGTAAGACAGATTTAATTATTTTAGAAACTACTTTAGAAGTAGTTTTTCAAAAGAGAAGCATAAAGAAGAAATGCTTTGTTCACTCATAAGATAGACTTAATTTCTTTGGTAAAAAAATAACATATATAATAGCTTGCTTCCTGATTTTTCTAGAAAAGCAGTGCTACATATGAAGATATAAATGGGAGAGAGGTGAAAATATCATAACTGTCAAAAGGAACATTCATCTAGAATGCCCATATATTTAGACAGAATATATTTCTGTAGCTACATGGAATAATGATCCTCCATAAAGATGAGTGTATATTGTGGAGTCTCCATTTTCAGGTCTTTAAAAACTATTAAATACTTATTTGGCATCAACTGTAAGCTAGACTCTGAGGAGTACTAGGGTTACAATGATATGTGAAACATACATTTTGTATTTAAGGAACTATCACTGGCAGAAGGGAAAAACATTTAAAAAAAAATAGCTGGGTGTGGTGGCAGGCACCTGTAATTTTAGCTACTTGGGAGGCTGAGGTAGGAGAATCATTTGAACCTGGGAGGCAGAGGTTGCAGTGAGCCGAGACCATGCCATTGCACTCCAGCCTCAGCAACAAGAGCAAAACTCCATCACAAAATAAAAATAAAAATAAAAATAAAAATCCCTGTGATACGGTGTAATTACTGTAAAAAGGCAAAAAGAGGCATATAGTAAACCATGCCAGAAGACAAAGGACAGAGTCTTTGTTTTATGGGGGCAGGCAAACTTTGACAGGGACATGTACTGTGACTTTATTTGAAAACAGGTTACCTGCAGGTGTAATTAAGATGTAAATTATGATTACAGTAGGCCATAAATTCAATCACTGGTGTCATTATTAAAATAAGTACTGAGACACAAAGGCACAGATATACACAGAGAAAAGACCATGCGAAGATACAACTGAGATTGGAGCTATGCTGCTGCAAGCCAAGAACTCAAGAAGCCACCAGAAACTGCCAGGAACAGAAAAGGATTCTCTGCTAGAGCCTCTGGAGAACGTTTCATGTCCTCTTTCCCTTCTTAGATAAGATCTGATGAAAAATAAGCCTTGAGAAACCTTAGAAGGGTAAAAAATAAGTAATATTAAAGTTTTAGCATTTGGATTTTGTAATTCATAGAGGCATCTTCTCTGTTTATGTTATGGGAAAACGTGGAGGCTCCACAGTTTGTGACATATAAAAGGACTCCAGCCAGGGGAGCCTTATACCTCCATGAGGCCAGAGTCTGAGCTTTCCTTACAGAGTTCATCTAAAATGTGCTTTTGGCAGAGGAGACTCCATGTAAGTCACAATAAGGTTAGTTCAGGTGAGCCTATCATCTACTGAGTCACTTTAAAGTTCTATATGCAGAAAAAAACTGCCTACAAATATTCAGGAGATAACAAATAAACAATCATCAACACAGGCCTCCAACGTCTGCTGTATGTATTTTCCTCAAAGGCCCACCTGGCATTATTCTGACTTCTTTAAAAGCTTGATGGAGTTTGGCAAGCTTATACCCTCTTCAGGTGCATATTTCTTTTAAAAAGAAGCAAAGGAAATAATCATTATTTTTGTGCTTTAAACAAAGTAGAGTAGTTTCTATGAAGATTGAAACTATGAGTGGCTGGGAATTATTTTATCATTTGTAAGCTCCAGTGGATACTTAGTCTGTTGTCCTTAAATATATATATATATATATATATCACTGTATGCCTTGTCAAAAAGTTCTATAGATTTGTTTTCTTGTTGTTTTGTTTTACTACTATTTACATACTTGTCAGCAATACATATTCTCTGTCCTACCCTTGGAGGAATGGCAGTTAAGAAATGAATTATGAAAGAAACTTTATTTGAAGGATTACTGCATTTGCTTTTAATCATTTAGACTATACCAATTTTAATAAAAATTAAGCTTCAATTTTTGCTTATATTAATTAATTTGCTACCATTACAGGTAAGTGGACCCAACTTTGTTCTTTTCCAAAGTTAAGTATTCTCAGTATCTGGGGCTGTGCTTTGTAGGGGCCAAAGGAAAGCTTCCCCTCCAGCCCTCTAAGGTTTTCTGAAAAAGAACTGACAATAGACATTAAGAAGAGGAAAGACATACAGATGTACTTAACATGCATAGCATGGGAGAATCGCTAGGAATGATTAACCAATAACCCTGTGAGGTCCGGATTATTATATATGTTTTTGCATAAGGGAAGAGGAGATAGGAAGAAATGTGACAACTTTGTGAGTAGCAAACGACTTTAGAAAGAACAAGTGGGCTTAATGCTCAGACAATGGTTATTAAGTGATACTGTTTGGAAATCAAGTGGGTCTACAAGAATGAACAATGGTACCTGACAAAATCTGTCCAAATGTTTCATTCCTCAGTCAATATGTAAGAAGACTTCAGAAAGGAACTGGAGGGCACATGTGTTGTCTTTGGACAGTCTAGTCTTTATGAAGTTACAGGAAAAGCCTTTCCCAGCATCTGCTGACTTTCAAGAGTTGTGAATTTAAAATAATTAGCTGGGTGAAGTGGCTGATCCCTATAATACCAGCACTTTGGGAGGCTGAGGCAGGCGGATCACCTGAGATCAGGAGTTCAAGACCAGCCTGGCCAACATAGTGAAATCCCATCTCTACTAAGCAACACAAAAATTAGCCAGGTATGGTGGTGGGCACCTGTAATCTCAACTACTGAGGAGGCTGAGGCAGCGTGAACCTGGATGTGTTGGTTGTACTGAGCCAAGATCATGCCACTATATTCCAGCTTGGGTGACAGAGTGAGACTTCATCTCAAAAAAAAAAAAAAGTATATAGGCATTGCAGGCTGTCACATTATTGGCTGAAAGTCCCCGAACTCCTTCAGCTTTACTCTTCCTCATCTATTTGAAAATAAAATTTTAGGTGGCAGTGAAGGGTTGAATCAGGATAAAAGGTTGGAAAAGCCCTACCAAATAATTCAAATTAACCAAGTCAAAGAAAAACTAATTTCAAATATTCTGCTCTTTCTTTATAGTGCTGAGGACAGAGGACCAGGAAGAAAGATCTTTATAATTCATCTTGCTCAGACAGTACTGTAATCTTCCTGCATTTTCTCCAAGCCATCATTGGAATGTGACACAGAGCTTTGTCAGCAGTGCATCGGGCAATGGTAAAGCGTTGCAGATCATACATTGGAGAATGTGGACAGAAAAAAAAAATTAACTACTGCAGGAAAAAAGAAAGTATAGGAGAACACAGTGGAAGGAGGGCCACAGATGGACAGTGGGCACAGCACATATAGAAATTTATAAACATCTTAAGAAGGGCACCAGATTGAAAGTAGGATGGGAAATGTGAGTGTTTTTCATTAAAAATTAAAGTTTTAGGTGATCCTAAAAATACAGAGAACTGACAGACACTGGAGTTACATATAGATAATTTAAAAATACAAAACTATGCAAGAAAAAGTATTAAAAAATTATAAAATTGTCTTTGTAAGTAAATACATAAAGGATTTCGTATTTTTCAAAATTTTATGCCATAAGCAGAAATTAATTTATAATAAATATATAAAAGAGGTCAGTTACATCTTTCATGTTCCCTTTGCACCACAATGTAATTACAGTATAATTATGCTATGCAACACAATAAACAAAACACCTTCATTTATATAAATCCACAAATAAATTTAAAAATTTTTGCATGTAAGTCTTACCATGCATGTGATAACCAAGACTTTCTTACTTTAGCAGGCCAACCTGAAAAGCTCCACAGGTTCCCACACTACCTGGGTATCTATCTCCCAGCTGGAAGAACTGGGTGTGAGTGAGGGAAGTCCTGTGAGCACCTCTCTCCGGGCCAGCTCCCTGGAGGAGACAAACTAACAATATTTAAGCTAAGTATTCTGTCTGTTATTGTTTCCCAGGCATTCTTAAAATATCTAAATGCCTCTGATAAAATATTGTGATATTCAAACCATCTGAGAATGGGAAGTATAAGAGAATGAATGAAGGACAACTATAAAGACACAAACTAAAACCCAAAAAATCAGTGGAATACAAATGATAATTGAAGATGTAGGGGAGTGAAAAGTCTTTTTTCCACCCTATTACATGCTTTGGATGAGCTAGGAATTAAACTGACATAGCAACTAAAAGGAGAAAAAACATATTTAATTATATACATACACATGGGAGTCTCACAAAGTGTGAGATTGGAGGAAGGGTCAGATGATTGAAGCGTATATAACATGCTGAGCTACAGAGAGAAATAGGCGCAACAGTAGAGGGAGGTGGCAACACAAGTTATGGTAGGGTGAACGGAGGAAATATATTAATGTATTAGGCCATTCTTGCACTGCTATAAAGAAATACCTGAGCCTGGATACTTCATAAAGAAAAGAGTTTTGATTAACTCACAGTTCTGCAGGCTGTACAAGCATGGTGCCAACATCTCTGAGCTTCTGGGGAGGCCTCAGGAAGCTTTTACTCAGGGCAGATAGCAAAGTTGAAGCTTGTGCATCAGATGGTCAAAGTAGGGCAGAGAGAGGGAGGGAGGGTCACACGCTTTTAAATAACCAGATCTCACAAGAACTCAGTGCAGGAAGTAATTTGTCACCAAGGAGATAGTCTAAGCCATTTATAAGGGATCCAGCCCCATTGTCTAAATATCTCCTACCAGTCTCTACATCCAACATTTGGGATTACAATTGAACATGTGATTTTGGCAGAACATTCAAACTATATCAGTGGTGACTGAAGGATGTCTTATTATGCAGACAAAAAGTCTCTCAGGTAATAAAAGTTGTCTGGGAGCAGTCATCTTCCTAATAAAGATACTTTTACTAAAATAGGTTTTCTTTATATATGTAAATGTATTTAACAAAAGCATAGCTTTTCAGAACTACTCCTGTGTCTGCAGTTTCTTAGAATAACCCAGCTCAAAATATGCCAAAGAAGTTTGTTTTAGGGTGGCACACTCTGGTCTCCAACAGGCATATTTTGGGGTGGTGTGTCTTGAGCCCCAAGACATGTGAGAAATCTATTAATAAACTGAACACGTTTAAAAAAATTTAGTAAGGGGGTGGAAGTAAATGTGATTTCAGGATGTTGTTGCTGTGTCCTTTTTGTGTAATATCATCTAATTTTAAAAACCAAGCTTGTTCTTATTTTTTGAAAGCCTGCGAAGAGGCCTACCTGCCTCTAACTTTCACAGAAGTAAGTTGAACCTGAGCATTTTTTGTAGTCATCACTGCGGGATACCCAACAGCACTTCCAGCTTCCTAGCTCTGCACAAGAATCAAACTGTATCCTTATTATTTTCTGCACACAAATGCTGTTTTACTCCTTAAAATTCCTGAAACTGCCTTCCCAGTCTTTAGAACGTGCCTAACTCTTTAGAAGGTGTTTCCCATAGCTAAACTCATTGCTGCTGGGTTCTTTTGTACCTAACATTCCAGCCAGATCTGTCTGGATACTGGAATTCTGCTTTAAGCTACATTGCCAAGTCCATTGCTGTCCTGCTGCTGAATAAGCCTAAATCCTAAAGAAGGAACAAACACTTGCATTCCTTTGGAACACTGGTGGAAGGCAAACCAAAGTAGAATACATCAATGCCAAAAAAAAAAAAACAAGTATTAAAAAAAAACAGGTATGTTTTGGAAGGAAGAACTCTGGAACTCTGGCTGGTTTCTTTTTTTCCATTAAAAAAAATCCAAATACAGTTTCTTTTTTAAAGTATTATATTCTTAAATCTCAAATGTAATCCACTTAGATGAGATTCCTATGTCCTAAAATTTTACAAAAAGATTTCAAGAAACAAATATACCTTAATTCTAAATTAAAGGCAGATTTATTTATTCCTTTTTATTTGGTTTAGGGGTGATTATATGAAGCTAAAGATAATAGGAGAAAGAAAAATTCACATATCCAGGAATTTTGTCACCAGTATCATGAAAGCAATTTAACTACTTAAGTAAAATTATCCAACTCTACTAATAAATAGGTACTCTAAAATTGAGACTATCATGGTGAGAACTATCCAAGCTTTATAAAGGATTTAAATTATTCATTTAAAAAAATTCCATATTTCTCCATTAGTGAAATTCAAAAAATGCAAAGGGCCTGCTCGCATGTTATCTGGAAACAGCAGCAAAAGGGTCATGGGGCAGGGTCAGATGAGTAGGGAATGTGATTTTATATCATTCAGCAGTTTTCCTGGTTTAGTGGAACCCTCAAATGATAACATAGGTATTGGGAGGCTAAGAGCCAATTACCAAAGGCTGAGTTGCATCCTCATTGTTGGAAACACAGAGGACTGCAAAAATAGTTTAGGTCCAGAATATCCCTGGCTGTAATATAATGCTAGCAAAGATGGAAGACCACATTCCTCAGTGCGTACTCTATGAAATAATCCTTATTAGCTACTTTAGACAATATTCCCCCAGACCCCTAATTAATATTTTAGAGTTATGCAAGATAATCAAAGCTAAATGTATTCTGATATTATTCTCCTTATCTCTCTTTCACCAGAATTGCCTCTCCATCTTACTCTCTAGCTTAATTCTGTCAACCTTAACTTCATGAGACAGAAAAGTAAATTGAACTTTTAAATTTTCATATCAGACTCATTTTCTTTATTTCACAAATGAGTCATATGTGTGTGTAGACATAATCACTGTGCCATTCACTAAGGAATTGATTGACACTAAGAATTGGCATTTAATTTCTTTTCCCTCATTTAAAAAATTCTGTAGGAAAAAAATGAAGTACCTTTTAAAATGTATTTCTCCTACTAAACAATCAAACTCTTTTCTTTTAATGTTCTGGTATTGCCACATAGCTATCATTCTTTCAACCTTTTTTTAAATGGATGTGTGATCTACAAATAACACAAACTGTCTGAAGTTTAAAAATCACATTATTCTGAACACTGCAACATGATTGCTAGCAAATATTTTTCAGCATGTTGTCACTGAACTATCACATAAGTTAGATGTTGTGTAATGCACATGCCAGGATAGAACCTTATGTTCACAGGTTTTGAAAATATAATTTCTAACTTCAACAAAATAGAAATGAGATATCTATTTTCAGAGCATAAATTTATTCTGGAGCACTGACAAAATGACAGATATTAAAATGAGGCTTATATTCCAAAGTGACAGCCTAGGCTAACATGAAACTTTTAAAGTCAGGACAAATCACTTGAAGATACTGCCAACATATCTTTCTGTTTATTTGTTTCCTTCCAGTGAGTTTTGCATGAAATTACTTTTCTGCAACTCTGACATGTTCTAAACCAAAAGTATAATAAAATTATGTTTCAATTTGTAATTATTATTCTAGGAAAAAAAAACAATTTTCCTTTCTGCTTTCAAGGGAAAAGGTTGTTACAAAGTATTAGTGACAGTTATGGCTATCAGCTACTGAGCATTTCTTTCAGCTGTTCTACCACACTGGCATTCATTTTCTGGTCTCACAAAATCAATGAAGTAGGCTCTGATTCCACATTTCACAAAGAAGACTGTATTCACATGTACTATGTAATCCTGGCCATGAACACACAGCTAGAAAATAATACCACGAAATCTCCAACCTACAACTAATACTAAACTACATGATTTTTCTACTTCTATTTTCATTGCTAATCTCATGAAATATAATACCTCAACAATTCATATGCACGTATAAAAATTTTTATTAGGCCTTAAATTATACACACAAATTAGAAAACTCTGCCATGAAACATTAAAAAACAACTCTCTTCTATTTAGTATATTCAATATGTTTTAAGGTTTTTAAATTTGTTTATTTGAACATTTCCCAACATTCATAGCCTTTATTTCCCATTATTTCACAGCTAGTAACCCACATATTATCCTACTATTGAAGTTAACTTGGATCATATCATTTCAACACATTTTGAATGTGGATATCCTTTTTTAACATTAGAAATGCATGGAGTCTCACATTATAAATGAATAAAATTTCACATTTATTCAGTCTGCACAATCAAAAATTATTCAGAGTTGTATTTTTCCCCCCAGGATAATATTTCTAGGCAAATGTCTTCCATCACCTTGCTCAGGGCTGTGCTAGTAATGACTATGATCTCTCTGTAATAAGCTAATATCTTTAATTAAAAATTTTAAAAATGTGATTTCCAGGCAAAGTAAGCACATATTTATAGACATTTGGATACTACTCTTCGTTTCCTCCAGAACGTTTCTTAAAATAACCACCAGACATCTTTTTGTGAAAATACATATGGAAATATGTATAGATTTAAAAGCATACTAAAAAGCTTCTGCACAGTAAAAGAAATAACCAGCAGAGTAGTCTACAAAATGGGATGAAATCTTTATAAACAATGCATACAACAAAAGTTAATATCGCAAATCTGCAAGAATCAAACAACTCCACAACCACCACAACAAAACAAAAATGTACATATATTTCCATTAAAAAGTGGAAAAGGGCACAAACAGAAATTTTCAAAAGAAGATATTTAAGTGGCCAACAAACATGAAAATCTGCTCAACTTTATCAATTACCAGAGAAATGCAAATTAAAACCACAATTCAAGACCATCTTATACCAGTAAACAACAGATGTTGGCTAAGATGCAGAGTAAAGGGAATGCTTATACACTGTTGAAAATATAAATTAGTACTACCTCTATGGAAAACAGTATGGAGCTTTGTCAATGTACTAAAAATGGAACTATCATTTGATCTAGCAATTCTACAACTGTGTATCTACTCAAAGAAAAATAAATCATTTTTATCAAATGATTTTTTATCAAATCAACAATAGCAAAGATACGGATCAACCGAAATGTCTACCAATGGATGATTAAATTAAAAATGCCATAACTAACACACACACACACACACACACACACACACACACACACACACAGTGGAATACTTCTCAGATATAAAAATTTTAAAAATAACATCTTTTACAGGAACAGGAATTGAATTAGAGGTCATAATCTCTACTGAAATGACTCAGAAACAGAAAGTCAAAAACTGCTCACATGTTTTCACCTATAAGTGAGAGCTAAACAATGAGTACACATAGACAGAAGGAAGGGAATAATAGACATTATTAAAGACTGCAGAAGGTGGGAGGGTTGGAGGAGAATGAGGGATGAAATACTACATATTGTATACAATGTACACTATCTGGGTGATGGTACAATAAAGCTCAGACTTCAATAATATGCAGTATATCCAGGTAACACAACTGCATTATAACCCTAAATCTATAAACATAGAAAATTATATTTTAAAAATTAAATACATATTTTTAACCTTGAATTAACCTTGAAATTGGCATCAAAATCTTCATGTAAAAAAACACTCAAACAGCAAACCTGGAAGCGCTTCTGCTAACGGCATAACATTAGCATCAGATTGATATAAAAACAATCACAGCACAAACTCTATTCTTGGCCACTTTCTAATATTTCTAATCCCTCTCTAGCACAAGAACAACAGATACTCAGAATCTAAATCTGTGACCTACTGTGAAATTCTTTGGAAAGGATCTAGTGGTCTTTTACAATACCCGTGTCCATTGCTACAGCTCTGTAAATCAATTTAAGGTGGAAATGTAAGATGTTCATAATGATGATAAATAATGACTCACTAACCTGTAGAAGAAAAGTGGCACTAGTGTTAACCTTGTTCAGTGTAAATTACGAAGGAATATTAACTGTAGAGATTTGAAGGAGAAAAAAATATAATACATCTTCAGAGTTAAGCCCCAAGAAAACTTTAGTTATTATAGAAAAGTAAACAAAAAGTTGTTAAATGTAAGTGCTCAAAAACAAATCAACAAAGTACAATCCTTGAGCGTTATTCCTGTGTTAAATAAGAGACTAGCAATCAAAAGAGCATTTACTTAAGAGATAAATGGAAAACTTTAAGATAGTTCAAAAGCCAAGAAATACAAAAATATGTTTAAAGTTATAGTCTAAATTGTTTTGATTCAGGTCTTCAAATTTCTTTACTACTCAGTAAGACCAAGTTTAAAAAAATATATAGAGGGAACAAAAGAAAAGGTCAATGGAATCTGCTTCTAAAAACCTTTTAAATTCTTGTGTTGGTGTGAAGGGAAAGTCAAATATTAAACTTGAACTCAATTGAACACGGACACAAACAACGGTCAACAAGTCACTGCAGGTTGTATGAGCCCCTTGAGGCTTTCATCCAGCACTGTTTTGAAGAAATCTCTATTACAATTAATTCCTCTATGTTAGTTATTTAAAAAAATAGACAATCGCAAAAACGAGTTGACCTTTTCGTGTTCCTTGAGCCCAGTTACGAACGGCCCCATGACTACACCTCATGCCAAACTACAAAAATGCTAGGGTCTGCATTGAAGCTTCATGAGACCTCTCCCTGTCTGTGCACGGATGAGTGGCAGACTATGGAGCCCAAGCCATTGTTTCCCTGTCTGGTGATGTATCATCCATAGTCTGGTGAGTGTGGTGTCTGACTCTGGAAGCCCAGGGTGTTGCTTCCCAGTCTGGTGGTGAATCCTTCATAACCATAATCTGGTGAGTGTAAATATCTTTTCCCTTCTTCCCTGCCCACTGCAATTTGCTTATTTTGTCAATCTGCTTATTATACCATTTACTTATTATTATATCATCTGCTTAGTATATCTGCATTGTCATTTACATGGGATAAAGGTTGTTTACCCTTAAAAGTATTGTATGTGTGTCTTTTCTTCCCCCCTTGCACATTTCCCACACAGAATAGTTGGTAGCAGGGATGTGGCAAAAAAAGTTAATTAGCTTCATAGTAATAATCATTTCACAATATATAGGTATATCAAAACATCATGTTGATTGTAAATTATACCACAATAAATCTTTACATTTTGTAAAAATAGATTAGGAAGCAAATAAGAAAAGTAAAAAATAATCAGATAAATAAGTAAATAAATTAGCCAGGTGCAGTGGCTCATGCCTGTAATTTTAGTAATTTGAGAGGCTGAAGCTGGAGGATAGCTTGAGCCCAGGAGTTTGAGACCAATATGGGTAACCCAGTGAGGCCCTGTATATTAGTCCATTCTTATACTGCTATAAAGAACTACCTGAGATTGGAAAATTTATCAATGAAAGAAGTTTAACTGATTCACAGTTCTGCAGGCTTAAAAGGAAGCATGACTTGGAGGCCTTAGAAAACTTACAATCCTGATGGACAGCGAAGGGGAAGCAAGCACATCTTACCATGGCAGAGCATAAGACAGAGAGTGAAGAGGAACATACTACACACTTTAAAACCATCAAACCTCATGAAAACTCAGTCTTTATCGCAGTAACAGCAAGGAAGAAATATGACATCTTGATTCAGTTACGTCCCAGCAAGCCCCTCCTCTTATTTAACGTGATTTGGGCAGGGACACAAATCCAAATCATATCATTCTGCCCCAGCCCCTCCCAAATCTCTTGTCCTCACACTTCAAAATACAGTTATCTCTTCTCAATATTCCTCCAGTCTTAATGCATTTCAGCCTTAACTCAGAAGTCCACAGTCCAAAGCCTCATCTGAGACAAGTTAAGTCCCTTCCACCTATGAACCTGTAAAAATCAAAAAAGTTAGTTACCTCCAAAATACAATGGGGGTACAGGCATTGGGTAAATATTCCCATTCCAAATGAAAGAAATTAGCCAAAACAAAGGGGCTACAGGCCCCACACAATTACAAAACCAAGTAAGGAAGTCATTTAATCTTAAAGCTCCAAATTAATCACCTTTGACTCAATATCTCACATCAACGGCACACTGATGCTAGGAGTGGGTTTCCAAGGCCTTGGGCAGCTCCGCCCCTGTGGCTGCCCTCATGGGCTGGCACTGAGTGCCTATGGCTTTTCCAGGCACATGGTGCAAGCTGTTAGTGGATCTACCATTCTGAGGTCTGGAAGAGGGTGGCCCCCTTCTCATAGCTTCATGAGGCAGTGCCCCAATGAAGACTCTGTGTATGGGCTCCCAGCCCACATTTCCCCTTGCACTGACCTGGCAGAGGTTCTCCATGAGGGCTCTGCCCCTGCAGCAGGTTTCTGCCTGGACATCCAGGCATTTTCATATATCCTCTGAAATCTAAGCAGAGTTTCCTAAACCTCAACTCTTGCCTTTAGTGCACTTTCAGGCCCAACACCTTGTGGAAGCCATCAAGGTCTGGGATTTTCATCCTCTGAAGCAATGGCCCTAGCTGTACCTTGCCCTCTTTTAGCCACGGCTGGAACTTAAGCAGCTGGGACACAGGCCACGATGTCCCAAGGCTGCACAGAGCGGCAGTGCCCTAGGCCTATCCCAGGAAACCATTTTTTCCCTTCTAGGCCTCTGAGCCTGTGATGGCCCAGTGGAAAAAACCATTTTTTCCCTCCTAGGCCTCTGGGCCTGGGATTCAGGACACAAAGGTCTCTGGAATGTTCTGGAGGCATTTTCCCCATTGTCTTGGGTATCATTATTCAGCTCCTCTTTACTTATGCAAATTTCTGCAAACCAGCTTAAATTTCTCCCCAGAAAATGGCTTTTTCTTTGCTATCGCATAGCTGGGTGCAAATTTTCCAAACTTTTATGCTCTGCTTCATTTTTAAATATAAGTTATCTTTGTTTATGCAAATGATCATAGGGTTTTAGGAGCAACCAGGCCACCTTTTCAATGTTTTGCTGCTCAGAAATTTCTTCCACCAGATACCTCAAATCTCAAGTTCAAAGTTCTACATATATAGAGCAGGGGCAAATGCTACCAGTGTCTTTGTTAAAGCATAGCAAGAGTGACCTCTGTTCCAGTTCCCAATAAAGTTCCTTATCTCCATCTGATACCTCTTCAGTCTGGACCTAACTGTCCATACCACTATCAGCATTTTGTCACAACTATTCAACAAGTTTCTATGAAGTTCCAAACTTTTCCACATCTTCCTGCCTTCTTCTGACCCCTCCAAACTGTTCCAACATTTGCCCATTACCCAGTTCCAAAGTTGCTTCCACATTTTTTAGGTATCTTTATAGCAGTACCCCATTCTTCTGGTACCAATTTTCTGCACTAATCCCTTTTCACACTGCTATAAAGAACTACCAGAGACTGTGTAATTTACTAAGGAAAGAGGCTTAATTGACTCACAGTGCCTTAGGTGTAAGATGCAACATGTTTAGGAGATCTCAGGAAATATATAATCAAGGTGGAAGGGGAAGCTAGCACATTTTATCATGGTGGAGCAGGAGAAAGAGAAGAAGAAGAAAAAGAAAGTGCCACACACTTTTAAATCATCATATCTCATGAGAACTCACTATCACAAGAACAACAAGGGGGAAATCTGTCCGCATGATCCAGTTACCTTCCACCAGGCCCCTCCTCCAATTTGACATTATATTATTTGGGCAGGGACATAAATTCAAACCATATCACCCTGTCTATACAAAAAAAAATTAAAAATTAGCTGTGTGTGGTACCACGTGCCTATAGTCTCAGCTACTTGGGAGGCTGAGGTGGTAGGACTGCTTGAGCCTAGGAGGTTGAGGCTGCAGTGAGCCATGATTGCCCCACTACAACCCAGCCTGTGTGACAGAGCAAGACTCTATCTCTAAATAAATTAAGTAAGTAAGTAAAACTACATACACCGGCTAAGAATAGCATGAAAACTTCCAGTTTAAGACAAGTACTTTTCTTCTTCATAAAATTCCAATTAAATTAAATTAAATGACTACTTTTTAATAAAAAGATCTGAAGGTTATAGACCACATGAGTACAAAAGACATTTAAATAAATTTAGAGCAAAACAAAAGACTGCAGAAGCCCTATAAAATACCACAGAAATGAAGCAGTGGTGTGACGGGAATCAATATATTTTCTGCAGAATCCTCAAGGCTTGGGCAGGCCTAGTCGGGAATGGAGTGAGATAACAGGGTACAAGTTCATTTATGGCTGGGCTGTTTCATCACTGTGCTACTTGGCTCCCTATTCTAATTTGACTTCTCTACCAACTGCTTCCTGGATTCCTAGGTACATTTTATCTTGTGTAAAGCCCAGAGGATTCTTTTCCAAAAATGCAGAAGCATTTGCACTGAAGAAAATTTGATAGTTATGTATATAAAAGTTATCACCAACAGATAAATATAACCAAATTACACTTAGGTATAAACACATTTTAAGGTTTTCAAAAGAGTTAAACATATAGCTCAATTATAAATAATAATAAATACTATTCAAAAAAGTTTCCAACTTAACACAAAGCATAATTTAAAATTTCAAATCAAACAGATCATGGTGTAAGAAGATGGTTGGTAAGCATTGAAACCTTTGAGTGATGTACTTAATTTTAAGTAATTGTTGTAATAAGGTCATTGAATTAGTCAGAGTAGGCACCTGTGTGATCAGGGTGGGGACCCAAATCCTAGTGGCTTAATACAAGTTTGCTTCTGGCTAAGAAACAGGGAAGGCCAGTGATCTGTGTGCAATATTCTATCTTGTGACTTCTTCATCTCTTAGAGCCTTGGAATCTTCTGTCAGGCCATTTGTGTCCTTCTGGACCATGGGCATAAGGCTAAGACTGACAAATCAGATGAAGCTTTTATTGGTTATGCTTGAAATGCATTTATCACATGGACCTGTACTCTATTAGCAATAGCTTGCACTATTCCACCTATACTGAAAAATGAAACCTACCTCTGTGCATATTAGGTAAAACTTTTGTGAAAAATAAGCCAGTTTCTGCCAAAATTACAGAAAATTTAAAAAGATTATAAATGTCATCAGTCATTTTTAAATTAATAATAATTCGAAGTAAAAATCTGGGCAGAAAACTGCAGTATAAGCCAGCACATGTTACTAATAGAAATTAGAGGAGGTTTTAAAATTAATCTCTCCTATTTTCAACATTAATAATTAGAAGATATAAATTTAAATAACTCATAACATCATAAAATTATAAAACTATGCATACTTTCAAAGACACTACAGGAGAAAATATATGTAAAATAGTACAAATTAGAGACAACAATAAAATACAAACAAACATGAAAAAAAAAACCCACACAGTACACTGAAAACTAAAATGCATAAAACAAGAAGTTCAACAAAACAATAGAAAATTAAAATGTATTTTTAAAATTTAAAAAGGACACCTGAAACAATAATGGTTGACTGTCAAATATAATGCACACACAAAAAAACTGGAAAACAAAAAAGTATCTATTATCTACTTCCATTGATATAAAGTTCAAAAACAGGTAAAAGATTGTATTAAAAATCAGGATAGTGTCAACATATTTGAGGGCAGTCATTGGAGGAGCCACATGAGTAGATGCTTCTGTTTTCTTGGGAGTATTCTATTTCTTTGTCTGGCTATTTGCTTGCACAATTAGGGATACTTTATTAACATTCATTGATTCTTATGATACTTATGATGACAAACCAGTTTTATCTGTGAAATACTTCAATAAAATATTTTTAAAGCAAATATATTTGTTATAGGAACAAATGATTAAAGTATCCATGAATTACCATAAACATCACCAGAATTGCTTTGTTCTTTTTAATACTAGGACTTTCCATGTATATAGAGTGAAAATCTACATCTTCCTACACTTGTGAAGACTGATACTGTAGCTGTCATATACTGTGTGTCCTCCAGCTCCAGTCACTGGTGAGTTTATATGGCCTGGTGGAGAGGGCATCATGGCTGATACAGGAATGAAACCAGACAGAGAAGAATGTGGAGAAGGGTAGATGACTATGCGACCATGAAGGTGAAACTCTGGTGCTTGAGGAACCACAACAATTTTTTGGACACAACTGTCTACAATAATCTGTGGAAGTGTCCAGGAGGCACACAGAGAAGAGGCACATAACTATTTGGGGACATCATTGGAATGTGATCAGACCTTCAGAAAATAAGAATGAAGAGTGCAGAGGGCCCAGCAAATTCAGATTAAAGTCATTCTGCCCTTTCTAGGGAACGTGAGGAGTAAGGACAGAACCATACAGTGGTGATGGGGGGAGGGCCAGGGAGATGACAGAGCTAGGAAAGGAAAGAGGAATGTTAGAAAAGTGTGGTGCAAGAGGGGAAATACTAACCACTGGTAAGAAAAGTGGGGAGAGTGAAGAGAAAAACAGGAGGAAGGGAAGAAATGGGAAAGGCAAGAGGGGAGAAAGGAAGGGGGAAATAGGAGATGGGTAAGAGAAGAAAAGGAAAGGATAAGAAAGGAGACAGAGACAATGAAGAAGAGGTAAGAGGAAGTCTCAAACTTTTGAACCTAGGAATAAAACTACAAAACTTTGCTAAGAGATACATGAAGACTTGCACAATTGGGGAGGTAGGTATAGCTGGTGGTGATTGGATCTGTTTCATCAAATCAGGAAGAATGGATGCTTTCCTTAAACAGTTGTAGGGAGGAGAACCGATCCTTTCCAGGTGGGATGTGAACAGATGTAAAGGCCTTTTGCTAGCATTAGTGTCTAAGAAACAAGATTATAACAATGACAATGGCCAGCAAACACATAAAAGCCCAGACCAAATTATGCCAGGCTACCACTCCTTTACAATATTCCTGCCATATCAACTAATAATCATCCTTACGAAACACTTCTTTTTGTTGTTGTTACTCTAAAATGGAGTTTCGTTCTTGTTGCCAAGGCCAGAGTGCAATGGCACAATCTCGGCTCACTGCAATCTCCGCCTCCCAGGTTTGAGCGATTCCCCTCCCTCAGCCTCAGGAATACCTGGGATTACAGCTGCCTGCCACAACACCAAGCTAATTTTTTTTTTTTTTTTTTTAGTAGAGATAGGGATTCACCATGTTGGCCAGGCTGACCTTGAACTCCTGACCTCAGGTGATCCACCTGACTCGGTTTCCCAAAGTGCTGGGATTACAGGCATGAGCCACTCTGCCGAGAAGTGAAACACTTCTAATCTCAGTATAATAGCTATGGAATATCAACAATTACTGAGAAAGTAGACTTAGTTCTTTATCCATGATTCCCTCAGGCATTTATAACTTACTGTTACAGTAGATAGTCAGGCAGACATGAGCAGGGCCAGAGAGGACCCCTACCATCACCAGAAATGTCAAGTGACCATTAGGTGATAGGCAGGTGGTTGTTAACCATCTTTCTAAAATAACAATTGGTTGAAGCCAGCACCAGGGAAAGGCAGTCTCCCAGTATATAAAAACACTTGAAACTACCTTGAAACTGGTGATTAGCAGCTTCTCCATAAGGTCTTAGGAGTTTGGCGAGTGGACTCAAGCATGCACGCTAAGAGGCACGGCTGAGTATAACTGGTCTATGCTCTTACAGAACACTTGACTAGTGAAGGAAGAACGTCTCAAGAGAGCATGCACACAACTTCAGTAAACACACTGAGCATATGGCCACTCCCAGGTGCTGGCAGGCCACTATGCATACAGACAGCCCACCCCAAGGGAAGATTCAGGGAAGAAGAGATGCAATACCCCAGAAGCATGCCAACATATAAAATCTCAAGTCAGAGGTCAAACCGTACACTCAACTTTCTCAAGTTGCCTGCTTGGACATGTTTCAAGTGTACTTTACTTCCTTTCATTTTTTCCCTAAAACTTTTTAATAAACGTTCACTCCTTTTTTAAAGCATGCCTCAGTCTTTCCCTCTGCCTAAACGCACCTCAGTCAAATATTTTCTTCTGAGGAGGCAAGAAATGAAGTTGCTGCAGACCCATACAAATTTGCTGCCACTAACATTACCAACCCAGGAGGCCACGTAAACAGCATTTTAACCAATAACTGTCTACTCTGATATCTCACTTTTGTGTAATATCTAGGTTCAAAAATTCTAGTATCGAAAGTTCTAGAACCAACCAAAATCCTAGTTTGCATAATTACAGGGGCTTCCCAGTCTAAAAGCTAGCACTCAAGTACCAGGCCTAGTACAAGTTTTCAAAAATGTTCAGTAATAAGTACAGTAGTACTCTCTTATTTTAGGAGGATATGTCCTAACACCCCCAGTGAATGCTTGAAACTGCAGGTACTACAGAACCCTATATACACTATGATTTTTCTACACATGCATACCTATGATGAAGCTTAACTTATAAATTAGGCATAGTAAAAGATTAACAATAACTAATAATAAAATAATATAATTTTAACAATATGCCAGCATTGCTACTTTTGTGCTTTGGAACCCTTATAAAGGAAAAAAAAAAAAAAAAAAAAAAAGGTTACTTGAACACAAATACACATATCATAATAGCTGATCTGAAAACCTAGAAGGCTACTAAATAACCAGCGAGGAGCATATGCAAAACATATATGCTGGACAAAGGGATAATTCAAGTCACAGAAAGTGGGACAGCCCAAGGTTTCATTACACTACTAAAAATGGCATGTAATTTAAAACTTATGAATTATTTCTAAAATTTTCCATTTAATAATTTTGGACAGCAGTTGACTAAGAATAACAGAAACTTCAGAGAAAGAAACCACAGGTAAGGAGAGACTACTGCAACAGAGAAATAACACTTAAGATGATGATGCTTATTTTGAAACACACTTTTCTTAGGCTCCGTAATTCTTGGCATCAATTCAAATTACAAAGAAGAGCTCAATAATTTAAGCCAGTTTCTTTGTTTCAAATCATAATAGCTTGACTATAAGACTGTTTTCTCAGAAAAAAAAATATCACCCTGGGCAGCTAAGAAACAATACTTGAAGAATCATGTTAGATCATGAAACAATAGAATTAAGGTTAAAGCCAGTAGTTCCATGACACCAATATTGAAATGTAGAGTGTAAACTGTCAGACCACTTTCTGTTTATATGTATCAATAGAAGTCTGCTTGCAGGATGTTAGAGTATTGAAGTAAATCTTCAGAGTTTAAAAGGGCACAACATAATCACTTAAAATAACAAAAGAAAGTCAATCAACTGGGTGCTGTGCCTATAAACAAACGGTGAGAATCATTTTTGTTTAATGAAGTTACTTCACTGGGTTACAAAACTGTAGCATCTCAGAAGTAGCCCTAGGCTCTTTTGTAGCTGACAGCCAAATCTCTTTCATAAGTGGTCAACTAGATTATGTTCAAACACTGAGATAACATTATCTCCTGAGACCTAGCATTCTGGTTCTAGGCAGATTCAATTATAAGAAAGTTATGTGAAATTTATAACAAACGTTCTAAATCCTGGAAGACTCAAATATTCATCTATTTGAATCACAAAAAGTAATGCTAATCATTCTTCTGTATGATAGCTTCCAAAGATAATTGGCAAAACAATCCTATAAGAAAAGTGTTATACTTATTTCATATTTAAGTATACTAAGCCGTATATAGTTTAAGAAATGTATATAAATTCACACATCCAGGAAATGTCATGCAAATGGTGGGGCCCAGAACTGTCAGAATTGTTAGCTCAGTGCATTCTAACTGTACTTCCAAAGGTAATAAGCTTAAACAGCTTTGCTTTCTCTTTGTGCCCTTTATCTTGCTTATATTAGGAACATGTATTATTTTCCAGGCACATTCTCAGAAACAGGAATCCCATGGAGACCATGCTGTGGAGGTAGAGAAGGATATAAAAACAATGACATATTTAAATATACAAAGTACTGTGAAAGACATTTAAAAAATAAGGAATTCTGAAGGACACGTAATGGTGATATGACCAATCTAAAGAGCCTGGGTCTTGGTGAGTGAGGTAAAATTTGTTTAAGGGAAGTTTCTAGTGCTTGGAAATGAGAGGTGAAGGCAAAGGCGGATTCAAAGTGAGTGAAAACACTAGGATCTCATAGTGTTGTTAAAGACACTGGTTTTTAGAACAGCAGGAATACACTGACTTATTTCAATGGGTTGACATCAAATTTATGTATTCACCTTTTTGCAGACAATTTCAATATCTTTTTTGTTTCATTTTGTTTGGTTTGCAGGTGATGAGAAAACAAAGACAGATTTATAGCTTCTTAAACAAATTAGAAGTGCTGCCCTAACTCTAGGCCCCATTTCGCTTTAGCCCCAGTTGGTGAACACTGCATAGCCCTCTTTCTGACTGGACATGTGCTTGTCATTGCTCTTGGTATTTAAGTGGTCAGCTTTAATATTATGCTTTACCTGCCTGGAGCTTGAAGAATATGAGTTTCTTACACCACAACAGAGTATAGTAAAAAGAATATTGGACCAGATGCAAGACATTAGTTGTGTCATTTATCATCTCTAGAATTTAGTATATTAAACTGGAATCTTATATCTTTATCTGCAAAATTATTTGGTTGAAATTTATGATCTCCAAAGACCCAGATAGCTCTAACAATTGGACAGGCTATTTTAACAATCCATTTTAGAATTTTCTACTTTGACCTGGCAACTTAAAAAATAATTATTATTTTTCTGCTATAGACCCTTGAAGCAAATGAGAGGTACTTTTCTATTACGTTTTGGAAATAAAGCTAAGAATTTAGAATGTAAGATATAAATCAAGAGTCTCAAACTCAAATGCCTGCAGAAGTCAGGTGAAGGACACATAAGTGAAACATAACAGTACAGATACTTTGAAATTAAGAGAGTGCACGCCTGGAGTGAATGAGCATTTGCCGCTTAGCTTCAGCCCACAGCTCTTCTATAGGAATACACGCCCAAAGCTGAGAAATCCTGATTTTTAAAAAGAAGTCAATAATCCTAATTTGTAAATAATATCTCCTTATTTTTTAAGTGTTGGCAATGGATTAGTTTTGTTTAGAAATGCCTTGTGGGCTAAAAGCTAAACAAGTCTACAGGATGGTAATGAACCATGGGTCTTCACAATATGACTTTTCACCTAAGTTCTCCTCATCCTCCCCTGTCTACTGTCTTTCTCTCTGGCCTCAACTTCAGCTTTTGCTAAAAGCTCTCCCATGTTTTGGAGCCTTTACTGAAGAAAATCTAACTCAGGGCCGGTCCCAACACCAGTAGCATCAGTATGATCTGAAAATTTATTCTCAAGCCCACCCTGGTCCTACTTAATAAGAAACTCTGAGAGTAAAGCTTAATAACCTATGTATTACCAAGCCCACAGATGGTTCTGACACCTGTTAACATTTGAGAACTGATGAATGAGGCTTTTATTTAGAGAATTTGGTTATCAATCCTGGCTGCACATTAGAGTCACAGGGGTGGTTTGCTTTAAACTAAAAATACCATTAAACTCCTTTAATTGGTCTTGTGTGGTACCTGGGCATCAGTAAATTTTAAAACTTATTTGAAAGTGAAGATAACTTTAGAACCTGCTGGATTTTCCCATCAAGTAACTTAAATCTAGTTGACTCTGAAACAGAATGATTACCTGAACCTGAAAAGACCAAGGATTGAAAGATTATGCTTCTCTTTTTCACTTAAATTCCTGGGATGTGGCCAGACTTGAAATAAGAATATTGATGCCTGCAGATTCATTACATGAGTATTGCAGGCTTTACAGTAGCTTAGCAAAAAATATTCCTAATGGTTAGTGCTGTAGGGGAAAAAGGGATCTTAAGGTTTTCTGAAGTAACATGCTGGGTTCTGACTATGGTGTGAGGATCTTGGGGGGGCAATATCCAACAGCTATCAGTTTAGCAAAAATCACTTTAGCCACAAGATGCAGCAGAGACCAGGCCCTATCCCTGTTCTTATCACACTCCAAGGGAAGCCCCCATTACACAGTCCCAAAACCAAAAGTTTAGTTCCCTACTATCTGAACTCAAAGTCCAGAAAATCAGTTCTGCAGTGTATTAGATTCTTGTTAGCAAACTCACAGAGAATGGGAACAAGTCCAAAGTGTTGATTAAGAAGTTGTCTTTAACATAATGTAACATGATTAAAAAATAAATTGCTAATTTCAATATTTTAAAGTTAATACTTAAGGATTATTGGTTTATGCAAATAATGCAAAAATTAATTTGCTGGTATTTTAAAAATAAAACTGCCAAAACTATGTTTAGCATTATAGAAACAATAACAATAGTATGTTATATTTTAACAAAACAACAGTATTTACATTTTATTTAATGCTTATTTTCCTTCAAGGAATGTTCTAAATAATTTAAAGGAATTATCTCATAGCCATTCTACTATCATGATTCTTATTTAAGAAACTAAGATTCCCAAAGTTAAGATACCTTGTCTAAGATCCATGGCTTAATCCAACAGTATGAGCAACAAGTTATCACTACTGAGTCATAACATGCTCTTTCAATAGATGATGGATGGGTGGATGGACAGATGGATGAATAGGTAGGTAGATACAGAAATTATATAAAATGCTTATTAATTCCAACATCAATGAAGGAAGAAATATAAAGTCATGATTCAAAATGCAATATAGATATAGAAATTTTATGAAATGCTTATTAATTCCAACATCAATGAAGGAAGAAATATAAAGGTATGATTCAAAATGGAAATTATTATGAGGATAATCCTCAGTTCAGTTTTAGTAGAATTATAACAGTTAATTCAAAAGTCTATATTTAATAAATAATACATTTTAAAGGCAAGTATTTGTACAGGATTTAGCACTGGCAAAGACAGTGTATATCAGAATCTAACCCAGTGAAAAATGTATATCTAAACACTGAAAAAACATTGTTAGGTTTAAAAGTAATATAAATAATGGTTTACTTGAATTATTTAATATTTTAAAATACAGTTAAGATATAGTCACTTAGGTGAGCATGGCATATGTAAACTGAATCCACTTTAGAAGACTGCAATAAAAGATGACATAAGAGAAAGAAATATAAAATCACTTAGCCAAGCTCAACTTTCAATCCACATTTCTCTGGTCAAGAAGTAAAAACATAAGAGTAAAATGGTGAGGAGAGACTGAAACTGAGATGTCTAGGTCCAGAAGCAGACGACTGATATCAAGACTCTGGCTCCTGCATGGTAATAAGTAGAAGATTTGCATTCCCCTCAAACTGGGTCTAGAGCCAAACTCACTGTTTTAAGGGCTGAATGAGTGTCAGACACTCATAAAAGGGGAAAAAGCAAACAAACAAAGACACATGAATATAAAATCCTCACTAATAAGCTGCTGCTGCTGCTGCTTGGAGCATAATTTTATAGAAAACTATGGGGCTATGTAGTCTGAGGATAAACACAGAGTACTACTACTACTACTAGATTCTAAGCCAAGCTGACAATGATTTTGGATCAAGGGTTGCTCAGGCACCATATCCTCACATGGCAATAACTTAAATACTTTTATACAATTATGCCTTAAAAAGGTAACTGTAATAGACTTGGATAGAAGAAACAGAAAATTAAAAATGGAGAAGGGAAACAGAAAAAAGAGAGAGAGAAAAAAAAAAAAAAGAGAGAGAGAGAAAAAGACAGAGACAGAGAAACGGAGAGACTCATTAGAAGAAAACCTGCAAATCAAAGTGAACAATTGGAGAAGAAACCTACAGCACATGAAATTAACTATTAGAATAGCTAATATTATTGAAAATAAATATGTTGAGGATGTCCAAAGACTTAAACGAAGGCCTCCATTAAAACTAATATTAAACTATTTTTTAAAAACAGGTAGAAATAAAACCAAGATCAGGTGACTATAAAATAAATAATTAGAAATTAAAATGTCAAAGAAGATATTAAACTCAACATATACAATAACAACTATTGTGCAGAAGTGATATCTCATTCAGAATATGAAGGGATATGAAGAAATAAAAATTCAAAGTATGAATTAAGACCTATGAATAGATAAGAGATTTCAATATTTATCTTATAGGACTTTGAAAAGAAGAAAATAGGAGAAATGGAAGAGAAAAAAATATATATCTGAACCAATGATGGTTAATACGTTTTCAGAAAATCAACAAAGAAACACTGGACTTCAGCTGTACTTTTGACCAAATGGACCTAACAGACATTTACAGAACATTCACCCAGCAACAGCAGAATATGCATTCTTCTCATCAGCACATGGAACATTCTTCAAGAGATACCAAACGTTAGGCTGCAAACCAAGCTTCAATAAATTAAAAAAAAAATCAAAATTGTATTAAGTATCTTCTCATACCACACTGGAATCAAACTAGAAATCTGTATCAAGAAATGTTGGAAATCACACTAATACATGGAAATTAAATAACATCCTCCTGTACAATCGTTGGGCCAATGAAGAAATTAAGATGAAAATTAGAAAAATCTTTTGAAACAAATGAAAATGAAAATACAACTTATCAAAACCTGTGGGACACATAAAAAGCAGTGCTAAGATAACAGTTTATAGCATTAAAAGCACACACGAAAGAAGTAAAAGGATCTCAAATTAACAACTTAATGTCATAGTTTAACAAACTAGAAAAAGAACAAACAAAATCCATGTTAGAAAAAGAATCATGAAAGTCAGAGCAGAACTAAGTGAAACAGAGACAAAAAATAAAAATAAAAAATAAAACACAAAGGACCAATGAAATGAAAAGTTGATTTTTGGAAAAGAGTAACAAAATTGTTTAACTACTAGCTAGACTAACCAAGAAAAAAGAAAAAATGATTTAAAGAAACAAAATCAGAAATGAAATAGAAAGCATTACAACTAATAACACAGAAATACAAAAAATAATCAGAGACTACTAAAAATACCTCTGTGCAAAAAGCTAGATAACCCAGTGGAAATGGATGAATTCCTTGAAACACACAATGTCCTAAGATTGAACCATAAAAAAAATAAAAATCCTCACAGACGAATAATGAGTAGAGAGACTGAATCAGTAGTAAAATTATCTGCCAACAACAACAACAGAAATCCCAGAAGCAGATAGATTTATGGCAGAATTCTTTCAAACACACAAAGAAGAGTGAACACCAACCTTCCTAAAACTGTTCCAAAAAATTGAGGAGAAAGGAGTCTACTCTAACTTATTCTATGAAGCCAGTATCATCCTGACCCCAAAATCAGACAAGGACACAACAAAAAAGAAAACTACAGACCAATATCCCTGATAAGCATAAAAGGAAAATTGGATTAACACAAATCCTTAACAAAATTGTAGCAAACTGAATACTACAGAACATTGAAAAGATAACACACCATGAAATAGTCGTGTTTATATCAGAGATGCAAAGATAGTTCAATTTCATAAATATGATGCAACACATAATCAGAATTAAGGATAAAAAGCACATAATAATCCCTATAGATCTATAAAAAACATCTGATAAAATTCAGCATCCCATCATGATAAAAATCCTCAATAAACTAGGCATAAATGGAACATATCTCAAGATAATAAAAACCATATATGATAAATACACAGCCAGTATCACACTGAATGAGGAAACATTCAAAGCATTCCATCTAGGAAACGGTACAAGACAAGGATGACCGCTTTCATCACTTCCATTCAACGTAATAACTGGAAGTCCTAGCCAGAGCAATCAGCCAAGATAAATAAATAAAATATATCCGTATTAGACAAGATAAAGTCAAATTATTCCTGTTTATTGATGAAATGGCTTTATATCAAGAAAAACCTAAAGGCTCTACTAAAATCTCTTAGACTTAATAAAATCATTCAGTAGAGTTTTAAGATAAAAAAACTAATATATAAAAGTCAATCACATTTCTATACACAGACATCTATCAAGCTGAGAAACAAATCAAGAAGACAACTGCATTTATAATAATTGCAAAAAAATATATATGAATATAGTTAACCAAGGAGGTACAAAATCTCTACAAGGAAAACTATAAAACCTTGATTTTTTCCTACAATTTTTTCTACACAAGCAAATGGAAAAAAACCCCATGCTCATGGATGGGAATAATTAATAACATTAAAAAGACCATAGTGCTCCAAACAATCTACAGATTCAATGCAATCCTTATCAAAATTCCAATGCCATTTTTTCACAAATTGGGAAAAACAATTAGAAAATTCATGGGACCAAAATGAAGCCCGAATAGCCAAAGCAGTCCTAAGCAAAAATTTCTAAGCTAGTGTCATCATATTACCTGACTTCAAATTATACTACAAAGCTATAGTAATCCAAACAATATTGGATTGCTGTTACCGCTTTTACTGCTATAAAAGCGGATATATAAATTAATGGAACAAAATTGAGAACCCAGAAAAAAAGTCACATATCTACAGCCAGCCAATTTTTGACAAAGTTAACAAAAACATACAGTGGGGAAGGTACACCCTATTCAATAAATGGTTCCAGGAAAATTGGATTACAACATGCAAAAGAATGAAGCTGGACCACTATATTGTCATATACAATAATCAGCTCAAGATGAACTAAAGACTTTAATGTAAGACCTAAAACCATAAAATTACCAGAAGTAATCTCAGCGAAAACTCTTATGGACATTGGTCTAGGCAAGATATTCATGGCTAAGACCTCAAAAGCACAGGCAATGTACACATACACACACAAAAAAATGCAACTTAATTAAACTAAAAAGCTCTGAATCACAAAAGAAATAATTAACAGAGTGAAAACAGACAACCTACATAGTGAAAGAAAATATCTGCAAACTATTCATCCCACAAAGGACTAGCATCCAGAATTTATAAGAAACTCGAATAACTCAACAGCAATAGCAATGACCAAAACATATAATCTTATTAAAAGTGGGCAAAGGATATGAATAGATTTTTTTAAAAAGACATATAAGTGGTCAACAAGAATATGAAAAAATGTTCAACACCACTAATCATCAGAGAAATGCAAATTAAAACCACAATGAGATATTATCATACATCAGTCAGAATAGGTATCATTAAAAAGATAAAAATTAGATGTTGGCAAGGATACAGAGAAAAGGGAAAACTTTTACACCATTAGTGGGAATGTAAATTAGTGTAATCTCTATGGGAAAGTATGGACATTTCTCAGACTACCAAAAATAGAACTACTATTTGATCCAACAATCCCATTACTGCATATCTACCTAAGGGAAAATAAATCATTATACCTCACTAGTATGTTTATCACAGCACTATTCACAACAGCAAAGATACGGAATCAATCTAAATGCCTATTGACAGATAACTGGACAAAGAAAATGTGGTATATATAAACAATGAAATACTACTTAGTCATAACAAAGAATGAAATAATAACTTTTGCAGCCAACACTAATTCAGAAACAGTCCAAAACCACAACTCACTTATAACTGGGAGCTAAATAATGTGTGCACATGGACGTACAGTGTGGATAGATAGACAATGGAGACTCAGAATAGTGAGGGAGAGATGAAGAGAACTTACTTAATGGACACAATGTACACTATTGAGGTTATGAATGCATTGAAAGACCAGACTTCACCACCACACAATATATCAATGTAACAAAGTTACACTTATACCCCACAGATTTATACAAATAGAAATTTCCAGAATTAGAAATAAAAATATAGTCTGAGAAATAAGTAGCGCATGTAAAAATAAAGAATCCTTATTTTTAAAACGCTGAAGATCATGAATAAAGACAAAGACTTAATTATTTCAAAGAAAAAGAGATTATCTATGAATCTCTAACATTAAGACAGATGATTCATTTTAATTAGCAGCAATAGAATCATGAAGATATTAGAGAGATAACCTCAAACGGGAATGGGACCCACATATTCAATCAAAGTACCATGCAATAATGTATACAAAATATAATCATTTTAAATGCAAAAAAATTAATACTTTATCACTGGTCTAACTTAAAATTATCATGAACCATTACACTTCAACAAGAAAAATAGTGACTGCAGAGGGAAGAGATGTGATACTCAAGAAACAGTGGGCACAAAAATTGATAAATTATGACTGATTATTTCTTGATTTTTAAAAGCCTTAAAAAACTACACGTATTTTTTAAAGGGGGATAAAACAAAAACTCAACAGAATGACAGTAAGATGGAGGGCATCAAGTGAAGCTTTCCTATGAGTTAACTGTTAAGGGTTCATCACCATTAGAAGGATAATAGATGTAACAATGAACTTCTTAGAACAAACTTATTAGATGTACATCTTAGCTGGGCATAGCAACACATACCTGTAGTCTCATTTATTCACTTGAGAGGCTGAGGTGGGAAGATTGCTTGAACATAAGAGTTGGGGGCTGTGATGTGCTCTGATCATACCTGTGAATTGCCCTGGCACACCAGCCTGAGCAACATAGCAAGATGTCATCTCTAAAAAATAAAAATAGAAAGCATAATCATAGAATTCAAAGAAATACAAATAATAATGTGTAAATTATAGAAAAAATAAAAAGAGAATACAGAAAATATCTCAATAAAACATAAGGTAGAGAAAAAATGTATAAAGCAAAAGAAAAGGTAGAATACAAAACAAATTAGTACAAATTTCTGTATTAGTAAACACAATAAATATAATCATATTATTGGCTTAGATAAAAATAATAACATGAATTCTGTGGCTTACTTATACTCATCTGAATAAAACGTGTAACAAAACGAAAATGTATATTTTAGCTAAATATCGACTACAGCAAAAAAATTTAGGAGTAATAAAATTAATATTAAAAAGAATATAAATTCATTAGAAAGATTATATTATTCAAATATAAATTGTGCAAACAGCACTAATAGGGATTGAGAGGATCTCTACAAAACTGAGAACAATTTATCGAGATAATACATGAAAATCCCATACTGATATGATCTATATAATCCTAAACTATATAACATAACAGTATTTCAAGGAGTAATTAAAAATCCCACAAGTATAGTAGGGGATTTTAACGTATGTTTACCATAACATATAGATCAAGCAATAACATTAAAATAAAAAAGTGTTGAACAGAAATGAACAAATATGACCTAAAAGATTTAAGTCCACACATAAAATATAGCTTAAGTATTATCTTGCTATATGTTTTGTACAAGGCAATTGACGAGATGCAGTTTTACCATGGAATGTGAATTAGCCAAATATCCCTGGGAGTGCTGCACAAAAATGAGGTATAACTAAAGACACCAGAGTATGGCTTTTCTCAGCCTCATCCCACATGATGACTTGGATCCAATGGGGAATGACTGGGACATTTGGAATCTGCCTCTGGGAATCACGAGGCATTATCTTTGTACAAGATTTCACCAAGATAAGCATTTGCTAAATGTAAAGGAACTTACTTAAATATAAGGAAATTTCTTGTTTTGTACCATGTTTCCTGTTTTGACTGCATTACATTATAGTAATTAATGTAACTTTATTTTACAGTTTGATTTAACATTTAACTACTAATATACACTGAAATGCAACACAGGCATTTCCTACTTAACATGGGTAAACTGTTCTGAATGAAAATGTGAACGAAGAGCTTATTTGCCATTATTTTAAATGGAGAAACACGTAACACATTAGAATTTAACCCTGTAAACTCTCAACAATTTCTAAAATAACACTGAAACACACAAAACATATTTGTGTATGTGTGCATAGCTTTATTTTTTTTAAAGCTTGCTTTGCTCTGTCTTTATAATTTTAACACATTGGTATTCATTTTAATATTGGGCAACTGAAAAGTCTAAATTCGAAAAGGCACCATAGAAAGGAGATCAGGACAAATATTGTGACAGAATGCCTCACACAGAAAAATGATGCTGTGATACCTCCATTACTACCATTAATATCCAAACACAATCTCTTTTCATTGATATTCAGTTCAAAAATCTATAGACTTGTTCTGATACTCTTTTTACTTATTTTATTTGGATTATTACTCAAATCTATATAAGCTCTGTATTCTCTTAAAAATGTTATATTAATAATATGGAACATAAATACAATTTTTTCATGGATAAAGTCTGTAAGCTCTATAAAATTTGGATATTAAAAGTCAGAAGGTGTTTTATACACAAATATTAAACACAGAAATATTTTATGTGATATTCCTCTAATAGTATTCATGAATATATTACTGTTTGCATCACATTGTATATAATTTACCCAAGAATATATATTTCAATATTAACTGCTGGTACTAATGTTTTTCAGTTTATGACTGCCTACTTTATTAAGGATTCAGTAGACCATTGTGGCATACCCATATTTTCCATAACTAATGAACACACAGAATTTATTTTCTATGTGATTCTAATTAGAGAAATGGTTTTCACACCAAGCAAATATCTTTTCCCATAAAACCACTTTAAAATCACTTTTTAGTGGCTGGTGAAAACAATACACCTTTTTTTTTTTTCAAAAAATTTTGTATAATATTAATTTTCACACCTGAAAAACATTGTTCCATTCAGTCTTTTGTATGACTTAAACATGTATCCAAATCATTTATATAGCATATATTTACATATCACTGAAACATGCATATTTTTATTCTCTGCATCTTCTCTTTTCCAAAAAAAAAAAAAAAAGACAGCAGAGGAATCAGATCAAGAAGGACAGAGAATTGGGGAGAGGAAGGATGGCAGATGAAAAATGTCAAAAGTAATTTGGAAGATGGAAATTGGACGCATAAGTAACACTGAACTTATGTTCCACTTTTCCACTTAGTTAAGTACCTATGGCAGCATTAACCGCTAATCTGTTGTCTTTCCTGCAGCTTTAAGGATCCCTGAGAATTGGACCCTCAGATAGATCCTCCTTGAAAGACCAATATAAGGAAAATCTAGTATTCTTTCTCCAAGATAAATGAAGGTCTTGCAGAAGTTAGTTTGTACCAAATCAAACTCCCTTGCTTGGTTGTAAAGATTATTTACTAAGTAAACTATTATTGACAAATAACATGAAATTGACAAATAAGCTAGAATTGAAGAGTTAACTGGCAATTGATGAGATGCAGTTTCACCAGTGAATGTGAATTAGTCAAATATCCCTGGCAGTGCTGCACAAAAATGAGGTATAACTAAAGACACCACAGTATGGCTTTCCTCAGCCTCATCTCACATGATGACTTGGATCCAATGGGGAATGACTGGGACATTTGAAATCTGCCTCTGGGAACCATGAAGTATCTGCTAGCTGCTTGTTGCTCAATTTGGTCTTCTCCCTGTGCAATAGCCTTTTTTAAAAACTAAGTAAACTTGGTACTAGATGAACTGTATTGTGTTTCATGAATTTAATTGTTAATTTAAACCTAAAACCATCCTGGCTTGTCAAGCAGAGTTAATTATTATCAAAGGCAGAAAAAAGGAAGGGAGAGAAAAGAGGCAAATTTGTGTCACAGACCATCAGAAAGTCTCAGGAACTGAAAACACTGTTTGAAGGCAGAGATCTAGGAAATGATTTTAAATGTACAAGAATTTAGGCTTGCCTGAAAAAAAAAAGTTCCCTCTCTCTCTCTCTCTGTATGTGTATATATATATATATATATATATATATATAGTACTTTAGGTTCTGGGGTACATGTGCAGATCATGCAGGATTTTTGCACAGGTACATATATGGCAATGTGGTTTGCTGCCTCCATCCCCCATCACCTATATCTGGCATTTCTCCCCATGTTATCCCTCCCCAACCTCTATATCCACCACTGTCCCTCCCCTAATCCTCCGCAATAGACCCCAGTGTGTGACACTCCCCTCCCTGTGTCCACATATTCTCATTGTTCAACATCCACCTATAAGTGAGAACATGTGGTGTTTTTCTGTTCTGTGTCAGTTTTCTGAGAATGATGGTTTCCAGATTCATGCACATGTATGTTCACTGCGGCACTGTTTACAGTAGTAAAGACCTGGAACCAACCCAAATGCCCACTGATGATGGACTCGACAAGGAAAATGTGGCACATATACACCATCATGCATCCATAGAAAATGACAAGTTTGTGTCCTTTGTAGGGATATGGATGAATCTGCCTGAAAAGTTTTTAAGGAATATATACATCCCCATACTTAATGACCATATCATTCTATGTCAGACAACTATTCTTTTCTTACTGCCAGAAAAGGTTAGAAGTTTACCATCTGGACAATGCATTTTGTTTATATAAAAACAATCTCCCTTCCTGGGAGCCAAAAAGCAAGCTGAGGCAGAAAGGCTCAAGAGCCTGGGACTCTGGGAAGAACTGACAGGAACAATCGTGGTGCCATATTGAAGACAGGGAGATTGTGTACAAACCTACACCCAACTCTGTACTCCAATTTCCTTTCTCAGCTTCTGGAATCGAAGTTGCAAAATTATGGGGGAGGTGGAAAGATAGCTAACACACTTACATTCCTTGTTATTTGAAGTTTCCCCAATTAAACCACCACATCGCACTAGTTCATCTCACTCTGTGGCCCAGTATGATGAGCCCTGCCCATTCTTAGAGTTTGAAGTCACTCTCACATTAAAACTGATGACATTTGTCAGATATGTGAATAATGCTTTAGGAACAAAACAAACAAAAAGAGGAAGATGCTGTTCAATGGAATGAAGGAGTAAACTGAAGAAGGGGAAGCCATGAGAGTCAAGGAGATAGAGGTGGGTGGTGGCAAAGGAGAATGGGGAAGGCATTCCCAGGGACAATAAGGAGGGCATCCTGGGATAAACACTCTGCATCTGACACAGAACTTTCAGTTCCCATCAGAAGAGGAGAAGAAAGATACCTAGGAGGGAAGATTTCAGATTTTTACAATGGCAGAGATAATTTACCTGATGTGCTTAGCAGCATGATGAACATTTTACTTGAGAGTTTGGGGATAAATTAGTGATAGTTAAAAAGAAAAGAAAGAAAACAATGAAATTATATAATTATTAACTTGTGAAGAAACATACAGTTAAACAAAGTGCATTTCAGCTGTAATATTAATAAATATAGCTATATGGTGAAGAAAATAATATTAGTTTGCTGAAAGTTATCATATAGCTTGAGTGGAAAAACAGCAGATGTGTATTTACGATTTAAGGAAGAGTACATGGGGCTCCACTTGATACTCTATCCTAGAAAGTCCATAAATAAAGCTATGAGCTTATTGGGGAAAGTGGACAGACATTTTTTTTTTTAAGAAGAGCTAAATTAGTCAAAAATTGTTGCTTCTAGGGAATGGGGCATAGAGACAGGGCATAGTGAAAAAAACAGGTTGTCTTTTTTCATTAGATGCTATATAGGATCACCTTGTTTTTAAAAGCATGTATAGATGATACAATAATAATAAAATACAAATGTATAAGAAGTGAATTCTTCCTCTAATCTGTCCTTCAAAGATAGCACCTTATACCCTTTAGTGTAAATTCCACACCCTGTCTAGAGCTAAGTCCAGTTTATCACTTAGCATCCTTTGACCAATTGTTGTTTTTTTTTTCTTTTCTTTTTGGAGATGGAGTTTCTCTTGTGGTGGAAACTCACTTCAACCTCTGACTCCCAGGTTCAAGCAATTCTCCTGCCTCAGCCTCCCAAGTAGCTGGGATTACGGGCACGCGCCACCACACCCAGGTAATTTTTTGTATTTTTAATAGAGACAGGTTTCACCCTGTCGGCCAGGCTGGTCTCGAACTTCTGACTTCAGGTGATCTGTCAGCCTCATCCTCCAAAAGTGCTGGGATTAGAGGTGTAAGCCACTACTCCTGGCCTGGCCAGTTTTTTAAATGTACTATGTCTTGGCTGCCTTATGGAAAGTTAATTGCTAAACCTACTTCATAGGGCTGTTATGAAGAGCTAATAAAATCATTCACGTAAAATAGCATAATGTCTAGAATGTCTTGATTTATCATTACAAAAATTATAGGTTTTCAGTGGTTATATAATTTCTAATATGAAATCTTTTAAAATGTATTACTTTGTTTTTATTTTTATTTAAATATATAAGGTACATATTTTCTATGTATATATATGTGTGTGTGTGTACACACACACACACACACACAGAGGGAAAGAGAGCGAGAGAGAGAGAGAGACCATGTTCATTCAGCCTTAGCACTCTAGGCACTTTAGATGGGATGACTCTTTGCTGCTAGAAGCTATCCTGTGCATTATAGAATGTATAGCAACATCCCTGAGCTCTACACACTAGACAGTGGTAGCAGGACCTCCATTCCCCCAGCTGTGGCAACAATAATGTGTCTAGACATCACCAAGGCCCTTTGTGGTGGCCAAAATCACTATATCTTATTGAGAAACACTGCTATATATTTACCTTATTGTCCCTAGTGATTACATTTCAAACTCTCAAGATATATTGAACTACTCCCTAATCAGTGGATACTTGATTAACTTATGACTTTCAATATTATAAAAATGCCAAATGAAGAGTCTGGCTTAAATTTACAATCAAAATTCTACGATAAACATTATTATACATTAATATTTGTCTCTCTTTGATAATATCCTAGAAATAAAACAAAAGGCATACATAATAAAAAGTTTTAAAATTTTAAGATTAAAATGGAAACTCATAGTGACTTTTAAAATAATGTCTAAATGTATATAAATATGTGAGAATAGATTACATATATTTATAATTTCATCATCCTTAAAATAATTAGGAATCTTTGCTGTAAAATCTTTTCCAAACAAAAATAAAACCCTTTGCCATTATTGCAGATGTCTCATAAACTTAGGAGCAAGCATTTTATTTGGGAAGACACTGCGATTTTCAGGTATCATAACAGAACCATTAAAATGTTCTTGAGAGCATTTTCTTCCAAGGAAAAGTTTAACATATACAAAGAGTAAAACACTGGAATGCTGACAAAATTTTCCCTTTTCAAAGACAGAACTCTATGGTAACAGTTAAGGTACATTTATTATTTATGAGAGGTTCATATATTAGTTTAGAAAATATTGGCATCAGTATTGACGTTTACTTTCCATAGGCAAATGGCTGTGCTGACTTACTTCATACAGTTAAGGTTTTGAAAGTTCAGATGTTTCCTTCCCATTAACAGCAGAAAGCTGTCCAGATGCAGAAAGTCATAAAAACCAACATAAAGTGTTAATGAGATTGAGGGGAATGGCGAAATGTCTCCATCCTGAATATTTCATGATCTGTCACCATTAAAAGGGTGTCAGGATTTACTTGCATTGTAGCTCAGCCTTCGACTTCGTGATAAAAGAGCACAGACAAATCTCTAGTACTTGATGGCATCCTCAGCAAAATTGTTCCAGAAACCCTCTCTGCTTTAGGCTTTTATCACAAAAACTACTGTTGGAGTTAGCCATAGTTGCATTGGGTTGTTTTTGTTGTTTTGTTTTGCTGAGAAATGATTTTATACATGCACAAATATCCCCCTTTATATTCCCTCAAAATAATCATCATCCAACTTGCCACAATATCTGCTTAGCCTGACATCAATCATCACTTTAGATCATACAGTTTCTTAATCAGCTACTGTATCATATAGGAGTGATAATATTTTGTTTTAATAAATAATATCATTTTACAGAAGCAATTTGTTTTGCAGAAATCTTGAGACCACAGATCACAAGAAATAAAATTAAGTTAAAAACACATATCCAATCTCAGAAAGGACTGGTTGTTTTACCTTTTGATATATCTTCCAGACACTTGTTCTACTTACATGTGAATGTCCAGTTTTTAACAAAAATGAAATTATACAATTTCATAATACGCTTTTTCAGTTAATAATCTCCATCTTCCAAAAAATATATTTTTATCTTATATTACAATAAGTTATATAAGCAAATGTCTCCAATATGTCTTTGCAACCAGTTTGGTCTTAAGATAATCCATTCAAGAGGCACAAATTTCACTTGATTTTTACTTTTCCTCAGCTGCTTTTACCTAGCAAGCCACTTTTAATGATTCTTGTTTTTTGAGAAGACCTGACTTGAGGTCCTACTAAAAGCCAACTCTTCCGCATTTGTGTGGTTCCTTTATTACAGTGTCATTTAAGTTGTCACTTGTGGATCCTGTAATATGAAAATTAGATATAATGGCTAAAATGTTTAAGTTAAGCAAGTTTGCTAAAATACATCCTACATCGTAATGCATACTTTATATTCCATCTTGTCAGAAGACACATACATCTGGTTTGTCTTATCATTAATATTGATGACTCACTGCTTGATTAGGATCATGATAGTCTGATCCCTCAACTGTACAATCACATTTTCCTCTTTGCAACTAGAAGCTAAAATTTGATACGATTTTGATATCACCATACAAATGTCCTGTTTTCTCATCAACTATATGACTAATAATTTTGACATCAATTTATAATCCTTGTCTGAGTTAATATTTTCACTAGAGGAGGTTGTGGAATGGTAATTCGTTTATCATTTATTAGCTGTCATTCTTATCTAATATAGAACTTGTCATTGTCAACAGGGTTTAGTTGGTTATGCAAATTGCAATTTCTAATTTAAAATTAGAAAGTATGCTTTATCTTTTCCCCTTAGTTACCAATTTTCAAATGAGTAGGTTGGTTTCCTTGCCAATTCAAATGGCAATTTTTAGCTTGCTTTCTCTTTCTCTCTCTCTGTCTCTCTCTCTGTCTCTCTCTCTGTCTCTCTAAATTTTGGACCCATGGATTTTCATTGGTTGATTTTTCAATTGACTAACTTTTTGTTCTTGAATTTTTGTATTTTTTACAGTGTAATACCAAATTGATAAGCTGCTTCATGTTGACCTCAAAATGAAATACTTAGCTTAACTCAAACAAAATGCATACAGGATTTATTTTTTTAAAAAACACAATGAAATCTGATTAAAAAAAACAAACAAACAAAGAAAAACTGAATAAATGCAGAGCCACTTTATATTATGCAGAATATGGATTAATGTTTTCAAGATGCCAGTTCTTCCAAAATTATTATATAGAGTCAATTCAATCTCAATAGATATCTAAGGAAGATATTTTGTGAATATTAACAAACTTATTCTAAAATTTATATAGAGAGGCAAGAGACTCAATAGCTAAAACAACATTTAAGGAGATTAAGTCAGAGAACTGACTCTACTTCAAGACTTCTTATAAAACTACAGTAATCAAGACAGTGTGTTATTGGTGAAAAATAGACTAATAAGTCAATGTAACAGAATAGAGAACAGAAATAAATTCACCTAAGTACAGTGAACTGATATTTGATAAAGGAGCAAAAGCAAAATACCATGGGGTCAAATAGTCTTTCCAACAAACAAGGCTAAAACAATTAGACAACCATATGCAAAAAAAAAAAAAAAAATTAGACAGAAACTTCACACTCTTAAAAAAAATTAACTTAAAATGGGTTGCACACCTAAATGTAAAATGTAAAACTATAAAACTCCTAGCGGATAATATGAAACAAAAATCGAGATTCTTAATCAGCAATTCACAATAATAAAATTCAATTTTAATACTGCAATTATTTCACATTTCACTTTATTTTTCACTATGTTAAAAATATTGAATCTTGACTCAATATAATTACTTCTTTGACTTATAAGACAACATAAATATAGTTTTCATATAGCATCATTATTACTGAAAAAAAGTTTAAAATGTCTTATTTTTTCTTATTCTTAGAACACTTTTACTAGGGAAATGAGTCAAACTTCTCTGTTAAAAAGCCACTGAGAACAATTCTTTCAGTGTGTAATGGCGTTTGCAGTTTGGAGAGGCTCTTACTAGGAGAACACTGTGGAGAGAGAGGAAAGGTTGAGACAGCTTTCTGGGAGGAGTCCTGTGCTCAGTCTCTAACCACGCTTACCTAGAATTCAGAAGCTTCAGGTTGCTGCTGCTATTAACAGGTGAACTCAAATCTATTTCTTAGATTACTAAATTTGTGGAATTACAGAAGGCCTTGAGTTTATTATACCTAGGGTGATATCTGAATGCATGAAAAAGGGAGGAGAGGCCGATACATGGTTTGCAATTGTGTACTACAGATCTCTGGGTGCATGAGCTGTTAGCAAGAGCAACTGGAATTTTACAGGCCTTTGAAGCATTATCTCTTAGCTGAATAATTAATATCTATCAGTATGGTTATGGGCTATTGACTCTTAAGTCAAAACCTCTAATTTTAAAATTAAGATTAACAACAGGTAGGATATGAAATATGGGAGGCAATTATTATTAACAACAAACATTTGATTCAGGTTGAGTTTCTCCCAAGTGAGAGAAGAGATTGGCAGGCAATATGCTCATGACGCTTTTAGCAGGGTTGATCCATTTTCATTTATCCACAGCTCATTTTTTTTCTATAAAATATCAATAACTGTCCTTTGAATAAATTTCTTCCAGAAACAACTTGAGAAAGTTTAAAACCATGAACTTGCCTTGTTAATGTCATTACTGAGTCTCATATTTTCTTACAGACCAAAACATATTCTTCTTGCTGAACAAGACAGGCCCTCTAAATCCTATACATGCTTTTATATGTATGTCTTTGCAAAAAGAACCAAGAAAATATTTCTATAAGTAATTTATAAAAGTTTTAGAAAGTGTACTCCTTACGTATATTATTTGATGATCATTTCTCAGTAAAGAACGTAAAAATCTATCCCAATCATTACTCCCTTTCAGCTACTATTCTTTCAAAGTTCAATTGTGCATTTCTTGATGATTTCCCTCCTAATTACTTTGCCACATATTTACCACTTTTAAATATGTTTTAATTTTGCAAGTGAAAAAGTGCAATTTGAGTTTAAGTTTTTTTAATTCATGGATTTTTCAAAAAATTGTATTTCTTCTATCAGTAATTATTCAAATAAAACTACATCATACAGTGTTAAATGTAATTATTTACAACAGAAAAGCAAATCACATATAAAATGTTTGATGTTAGAAAATTATTTGCCCATTTGTCTGAGAAGGCAGAACTGATCCTGTCACTAGAGGATGCTGTGTAACTAAGGAACAGAATTATTAACAGTTTGTCACTAAGGTAAATGAGATGAAATGAAGATATAGATAAATGTTCTCAAATATACCTCCACAAAAAATAGACAACTTATATTCTCACCATTGTTGGAGAATTCTCATTTAACTGTAACTGCTAAAATATTGACTATGTTTTTTTAGAAATACATTATCAAATTTTTTAACATTTGGAAAATATAAATAAGTGAAAGTAAATAAAAATGGTTACAATCTCACAAACCAGTCATTAGCACTAACATTTTTTATGAGTTAGTATATGTGTAAATTTCTGAAGATAGAGATTTAAGTGTTTTGTTTCCAACAATATTATATATAGTTTATTAGGTTTATTTGAAGTATTTGTAAACCTTATTTTAGTATGTTAATAATGTGAGCATAACTTAATTAAGTTTATTATTGAATAGTTATAATTTTTCCTTTTTATTACTATCATAACTACTGTTCTAATAAATGTATTTTAAAATAATTTTTTTACATATATCTAGTCTTTAATTCTTACAAGTGATATTGAGATAATGATGAATTGGTTATGAACTTTTGAGGCTGTGACAGAGCCTGCTGATTGTCTAACCAAATTGATTCTCTCTTATAAAAGATTCCTACAAATACGTGGCTGTTCACATGCCCTTGCCTGCAAAATGTTATGTGAGAGAGTTTCATGCAGCAAGATCTAATTCAAGATGGACTTTGGGGAAAGTTCTTTAATGGAAGTCTGGCTCTGTTGACATCTTTCTATTGTACCTGTAGCACTGGAATGTGAAGACAGGAATGTCTTCACAGAACTGGAGTTCTAGCAACTGCATCAGGAAAATAAACAGCAATCTAGCAATGGCTGGATGTGCATGCAAGTGGAAGGAGTGCATGTAGGAGAGACAGGAGACAGGATGAGTCTGATGATTTTATGGAGATGGGTACTATCCCTGGACTTTCCATCTCCAGTTAAAGAAAAACAGTTTTCCTATTATGTGAGAGCATAAAACACCAGAATGGTTTAACTTTCAGCTTTTGCTATGGACAAGCTAATTTCTAATTGATATAACAGAGCGATGCCCTCCAAAAAGGTGCATTTTAACCAGTGATAGATTAAAGAACCTTTGTCAGAGTGCCCCTACTACTATTAAATATCTGGTGTTTCATCTATCTTGTCCCCTAATTTAATAGGCTATGATAATTTTTATTTAAATTGGATTTATTTGATTACTACAGTAGTTGAATTTTTTTCATATAAGTATTTACCATTTGTATTTCTTCTTCTTTTGAAAATTATGTCTCTTACCCATTTTTCTATTGGGATATTTTCTTTACTTATTAATTTACAAAGGTTATTTCTAAATTGAGGCTATAAATCTTTGATCATGGAGGCTATTAATCTTTGATCTTCCATATATACTGATCTTCCATATATAATGATTTTTCTACTTTATTATTCATTACTCATGTATTATGATAATTTTTAAAATATTTACATTTTTATTTCTATGCAAGTTTATTATTTTTTAAATGTGGTTTCTATCAGTATTCCAATGCATGGGAAATCCTTGAAGTCTTTCTGAATTACAAAATCAAATTTGACCTTTTTTTTGGTTGCATATAATACCATGTTTTATTTAAATCTTTAATTTAGCTAAAATCTATTTTCATACAGGGAAAACATCCTACTCAATTTTTATAGTGAACTATTTATCTCCATATCATTTATCAAATAATAATTTATTTTCCCTTTTATCTTTAAATATTTCATGTGCTATACTGTTTTTTAAGCAGTGAAGTAACAGTATTGTGGTTGCCTACTGTGTGCCAGAGTTACTATCCATGAGTGAAGAAATAAAGTTCCTGTTTAAATTAAATTAGAATTTTACTTTGAAAATAGGCAAATAGTTTATTTCAGCAATATGTGATTAGGACTGACACCAGGGATTATCTCCAGGAATTCTGTCCCTTTTTATTTCTATATGGGAACACATTTTAAAATAATCTTTCATCTATTTACCTCATTGTGTATATTAGTCTAGAAAATGTGTACATATCAGCCTAACAGTCAAGGACAGGCTATCCTCGGTATGTATGACATTGCCGGTTGAATCAGAATGACAATGCCTTCTACTATGACCTGCCTGCGTGAGTATGTACTCCTCTATTTTTTAGTGTTACCATGTCTTCTCATGGTTCTAGAATGTCACAGTCCTACTGCCTTCTGGAGCCGTCTGTACAATTCATCTATGTCCTACTGGTTTATCTCAGCTACCCTACAGAAACATATACAATGCAGAAACACTGACGGTAGGTCACCAGCAGGAACTGCCTTGAAAGGAATGATGTTCCCCAGAGGAAGGGTGTATCTATGCCATTAAAAGGCTCTCTACAGGCTCAGGTTCTCAAGCAAGATACAGAATCTATCAAACTGTCAGAAACCCAGCATGAAATGTGTTTGTACAAGGCCAAATCACAGTGCCACTGTCATAGGAAACACTACTTCCCTTATTATTTTACTTGAAATTAAACAAAAATAAAAGTTTTTCGTTCTGTTGCTTTATTTCCTGATTCCAGTAGAAGGTCTCCCTCTTATAATCAAATGAAGTTAAAATAATATTTTTAATGTAATTTCAGTGTTTAGTTTTTTCTGACCTCTGGAACCAAGTGGGCCATCACTTTGTGAACTAAAACTTGAAGACAGTATAGTATCACCATAGTTACCTTCTGTAAAAAGTAGTCTCAAGCAATAATTGTAGGATCAGGTTAAGTTGGAAAAGATTTCCATGTTGAGTCTCCACAATAAAATCAGAAATAAAGAGTACACATTAGTGATAGTAAGTTGTGCTTCCAAGGATCTCATGTCTCTGATGAAAACAGTAACTCCAATAGACCCCGATCTCCAAATTCTCTGCCAAAGGTTTCAGAAGAATTCATGGTCCTCACAGTACACTTCAATGAAGTTTATCTGGTGTTTGGCTTCAAACTCACAGAATTTTGTTATTCTAACATACCAGGTTGAACCACATAGGCAAAGAACCACATAGGAACTCTTACACATAGGCTAAGAGCATTTTCTTCTGCTTTTCTACATTCAAGACCAACTTCATGGTACTCCTGGTTGTGCTTCCCTGGCCTAAGCCATGGCTTGATATTGGCCCTCAGAACTTCAAAATGCTCACGGCTAGAGAAAAAACAATCTTTTTTTTTTTTTTTTTCTTTTTAAAAAGGGGGGGGGAGTGAGTGGGAGAATCTGTCAGTGATTTTGATCCATTTATATTCCTGTCATTAAAATGGAAGCTTGAAGTATTTACTAGATGCATCCCTTAACAGCTGCAGCAGATATACACACACACTTAGGATACGAGAGGCAATCATAGGAGATGTCTCAGGCACATTACCAAGTTAGCCGGCTTCAGACTGACCAGAAAATTAAAAAGAGAACCCATATATTCTAGGTTTAATTTTTCTCCTCCTCCTTCTAATAACTCTAGTACTATTTTTACCTGACCTCCTGAGTGACCCAGATAATTACACTTTAGTCAACCCCCTCAATACCCCACTGCACAGTAAGGCAGAGTGATACTTTTTGTTTGCATACTCAATCATACTATCCATCCCTAACAAACTAGGAGGGGTATTGGCCCTTGTATTCTCCATTCTCATTCTAGCAGTTATTGCCGTACTTCATGTACACATCTAAACAACATATTCCGGCCATTAAGTCAATGCCTATACTGAATCTTAGTGGCTGACCTGTTTACACTCACATGAATGGAGGACAGCCGGTCGAATACTCTTTTATTGCCACTGGACAAACAACTATAATGTATTATTTTATCATCCTTACCCTTATACCACTCACTACCCTAATTGAAAATTAACTCCTTAAGTGAAAATGCCCTTGTATTATAATTCAGTACTCTGCTCTTGTAAACCAGAAATGGGGAATCCACTCCTTAGGACAACTCAGGCAAAAGTATTCCTGCTTCACCAACAACACCCAAAGCAGAAATTCTAATTAAACTACTCCCTGAATTTTTTCTCAGCACACACTTTGACTACCATGTCAGTACTAATTAACTAGCACTAATACATTAGTGCTTTTATGTACTTCGTGCATTACTGCTAGTCCCCATGAATAATATATAATACAGTAATTGCTTACTCATACACAGCATATTAATGTATAAGAATACATTACAAATCCAGTCCACAAGCACATAAGCACGTATTAACAATTCCTTAACTATCGCACATCTACTATTATCAAGTGTACAACAAAATCTAATCCACAAGAATATTGACTCGTATTAGGAATGCTTAATATTACATAGAGCATATATTCGTTCCTCGGACATAGCACACTTCAGTCAAGAAATCGCTTGTCAACATGGGTATCCCCTACCAAATTTTAGTCTCTTATTCTACTAACCTCGGAGAAATCATCTCCCTTGGGGTGGGTCCCTCCTCGCTCTGGGTCCATAACACTTCAGCGTGACTATTCTGAAACTATACCTGGCACCTGGTTCTTACTTCGGGGCCATAAAACTAAGATTACTCACGCGTTCCCGTTAAATAAGACATCTCGATGGACTAATGACTACCACCCTATTAACCAGTCACCGGAGCACTGTCATGCATTTGGTATTTTTAACTTTGGGGGATGCTATCACTCACCATTGCGGAAGGCCTGGTGCCCTCCGAATCCGCTGGAGGCGAACTCAGATTTGATTCCTACCAAGTCAGCTGTAGAAGCTGAGCTTATATTGAACATTCTGGGCTGGCATAATAATCATAAGGTGTTAATTCATGCTTGAAAGGCGTAATAATTCATCAATAGACACAAAGGGACGCTCCCGCACAGAGGCTCACGAACTGTCGTTCTCGCAGGAACGCTCGCCCACGCACAGACGCTCACGCAGGGACGCTGGCTCACGCACAGACGCTTACGCAGGGACTGTCGCCCACGCACAGACGCTCACGCACGGACGCTCACGCACGGACGCATACACACAATTTCAAGAACTATTTGCAATTAAATCCACAAGAACTGTTTGCAATTAAATCCCTCCTGCCCCCATCTCTGACTTCACCACCAACCTAGGTAAATGTACCTTTGCCAAACCCCCAAAACAAGAGACCTAGAACCCAGAAAATTAAAAAGAGAGAAATTCTCCTAGGATTTGAGACCTAATTGAACTGGATTGAGGGACTTTGCACTCCAAATTTGTATTAAAGTTTTACTTTATATATAACAGGATTTGAATGAGAAAAACAAAGTAACTTTTTGTGCTTGTCAAATTTCTTTGAATACATTTGTAAAATGACTAATATTTATATGTAATAACAGACACTTTTATAAAGGTTTGTATTTTAACTTTTTGAGTGCATATTTTGCCTTTTTATCCTAATAACTAGACCACCAGTGACCAAAAGGTTTCTGAGGCAGACAGAATTTGACATTTCCTAAGTGTGCCTGTGACTACTACCACCTTTAGAAGCTAATAAATATTACATGATTAATCTAAATTATAGATGTTACATCTGTCCCTTTATGCCAGCATTTTAAAGAGATTTTACTGGTGCTCCTCTGATGAGAAAGTTTCTTATGTTCTGTCTTTGCTTTTATTTTCTTAATTTAGTAATTAAACTCATCTGAATTATTAGCTATTAAGGGACTCTTTTTATGGATGAGAGATTTTAGGACTTCCTATTTATATGACATCATATGTTTATCTGGTAATTAAGCACCTAAATCCATATAACTTTTAATGAGATACAGAAGTTTAAATACTTCTACCAGAATGAGATCAGCACTGTCTTCGTTTGTTTCACAATCTTAGGATATTGCCATTAACCAAGGGGGTCTAAGAATGCTTTCCCATATCCCATATTTGGATCATTAATTTGTTCAATAAATTTACAGAAGGCTAGAAAGAGTCTTCCTGCCAACCTTCTTTCCCCATGCCATATGCATACATATCTTTCTCTATTTTCTAAATATGCCCTGTCTTAAGCACCATGGAGGACACAGATACTTTAAACTGAGTTCCAGGGTTTAGGAGGATAGTGACTGTGCCAAGAGAAGACATCAGGTTGAGATAGCACATGGTATAAGGCCTGAGTGTCTCACTGGTAGAGCTGAATAGATATTTCCATTCTCTTGCCTCACCTGAAACTGGCTCTGCTCTTTGACACTCAATTGGTTTTAGTAATTCCTTCCACTGTATTTTCCTAACACTGGAAGGTACCATGATGACACCTCTCAATAGCAGGCCTAAGATCCTGTCTCTGGCCTTAGTTATGAAGGATATGAAAAGTCAGTAATCCAAAGCCTTCTGTCTCTGCCACTTGCAAAGCTTCCTGTTACTTGTGTCATTTGGTGTCTGCTTTTTTCCTGGTGTGTCCAAGAGTAATATTGAGACAGCCGAGTGGGAGGGGGTCCCTGGAGAAACCCCAACCAGCCTGCCCACTGGGATGGAGCCTGGAGAAATGCAGGACATTTGCAGCAGGGAGGAGCCCAGGCCCTCGTTTTCTTGCATGGAACCTGGAATTGGAATGGTGGGCAGGAAGCACGCTAGCAGGGGACTCTGGCCTTGTGGAGGATCCCCGTTTCCCCCTTTTTTTCCCAATAAAACCCTGTTTTACCCACCGTTAAAACATCTGCGAGCCTGAATTTTCATGGCTGTGGGATGAACAAGAACCTCGTCTTTAGCTGAACTAAGGAAAGACCTGCAACATCTTTGGTGCACAACCATGGGGTCTCAAGAAGTGGTGAGTGAAATGGGGACTGAAAATGTCTCATTTCATACTCGGACATCGGAGGATGGGGGAAAACATGCCCCCAACCCTGTTGTTCTGGGGCCTATTCATGGCCTTTTCCTTCCTTTTTCAGGACTGACTGGAGACCAGCAACTCCCCATTGCTCTCCCCTCCCTGCCAGTGATGGGAGCATGGCCCAAAGTGTGGCAGGCAACTAGCTGGTATTGTTCTGCCAGGCACCCATGAAGTCTCCTCCTCCCAGCACCAGGGAGGCCAGCTGTGACCCACAGCAATTAAATTTTTCTCCCTGGTGGAGGAACCACTTGCATAAAAGTAAGAGGTTCTTCCCCAGGCGTTTTAAAACTTTTTTCTTCCTTTCCTCTATCCCATCAGGAGTTAACCTGTAATTTTTTTTTCCTTTTAGAAGATGTTTTACTAAGCCAGTCCCCCACAATTATCACTGTTTTCTCTGAAAAAATTTTGGTTGTGAAATCAAGCCTCCATCTTGTTTTATGTCCTGAGGGCATCCTTGTTTAGCAATCCTGCCTGATGCACAGAGTCCTCTCAGGTATGATATCTGCATGTTTTCCTAGCCCTGTCTCCTAAAGGACCCCACCTAGTGACTGGGTTCTCTACTGCCTGTCTGTATGTGTACTGTTGATGTCTGTACACACAGCTCTAATTAATTTGGCCTAAAGAAAGACAAGCACTTGGATGTAATATGTTTAAAGGGAAGTTAAAAGCTATGGAAACTTTCAATTCACATAACTTTAATTTTTGAGAAATAAAAACAGCCCTAAAGACTACCAGTAAAATGCAGGTATTATTAAAATGTAAATAGGTGAACTAAACTATGCAGGTCAGATGTAAGGTTTGCTAAAGCCAGTTTTGAGGCTACAAACTGCTTTTTGGGTTTTGAGACCTATTTGATTTGGCAGCTTCACAATTTGTAGGGCGTGGGGACATCTGGAACTAACCAAGCCCACAACTAAAAAGGTAAACCTTGTCTGCAGTTAGCACACAACGCAACCTAACAAGTTTTACCTTAAAGTTAAAAATTTCTAGGAGTTAATTGAAACTACTAGAAATAGATTTACATGTAAGGCATGTTAAGAATCATAAAATGTGGTTTTTAGTAAAAGGTTATAAGAAGGCATGGAAACATAAACTTTTGCCTAGGATTAAAGGATTGTTTTGCCTAGGGTTAAAGAATTGTTGGAAATAGATGCTCTGTGCTGCAAAGAAAAATTTGCACTGAGGCAAAGGATCTTTTAGCAACGCATCTTTTACTTCCTGGACTGCAGGAAGGGTACTCTTAGTAGCCATTGTGCCACGTGTGCAATGAACAAAGGAAAAGCAGATAAATTTATCACTTCTGGGGTCATCCTTACTGCTGTGTCTGATCTCCATCGGTTGGAGCCAGACCTCACAATCTAAACTAAAACCCAATTGGCTAATAACTTAAAACTTTTTTAAACACGTAAAACCAATGGAGAGCTGGGACATGCCTGTGAGCACATCCAGCACAGATATCTTGGTTACGCTACAGGATACAGAATGTACTAGTACTATATGCCTGTAAGCATGACACATCTAACAGCTACATAGGATAGGGCTTAACAAAGAGTTATTAGCACGCTTACGATTTATTCTTTAACAAGAAAGGAAATTTTAAAAAGGAAAATTTCTACTTCCCACAATTAGGGAAAAGCTTAAGGTTCAAAGAATTGGTGGAAAAACTGTGGAAAATAATCTTGCAGAAGAGTTTCTCTGTGTGATCATACTGACTAAATTCAAAAGGATATTATATGGTTCTTCTGTAAATTGAACATTGAAATAAAAGCATAGCAAGGTTTTCCTAAGACACTAATCTGCCCTTTGCAAAATTTGTAAAGGAATGGAAAAGGTTTTTGCTTCTTTAAAATTTCCAAGTTATTATTTAGGCAAAATAAATAACGATAATCTGGAATTCTATTTAATAATATCAAGTATTTTAAACCTCATATATTTAACAGCCTTCCCAAAATCAAACTTTACCTTCAAAATTGTCTTTCCTGGCAACTGGCTTTTCACATACATCAGAAGGCCCCTGCAGTGTCCAGAAAAGAGAGGTAAACAGGATTATCTGACATGTTTAGTTATATGGGATAGCCAAATGATGTTCAATCTTCTTCAGGTTTTATTTTTGGTAAATAATGCTAATATATGTTCCAAAATTGTATGAGGTTTCTAAAATTCTAATGTCTGTGTATATGCTATGCTATCAATCATAATTAAGGTTTCTATGTTAAGTTATTATAAACCACAGAAATGACCAAAATTCTTTACCAGTCGTGTTTCTAAGTGTAACTACCTTGGACATTTTGCTATTCACAGACAATTGTTGTCTTGTTTTAATCCTGTTTAAAGGTGGTTTATCCTGAGCTATAGAACTTTTAATAGGTGCTGTTAAATACAGGCCTCTGATAACTTTAGAGATTGTAACATTGGAACCCAGAAGCCTGACGTGCTAGCAAAAGGGTAAAGTTTTTTAACCAGTTTGGCTTTTGGCCTTGCTCTCCCTGTGCCAACTGGTAAAAGGCCTTGGAATTTTTTTAGCTGTCCTGCTCCTCCCCTTGTTTCATTTTGATACATGTTTTCTAATAACCCCATTTGTCTGCTCTTGCCTTCAGGCCATCAAACTCCAGTCATGTAACCGGAGCCTCTGATAGTAACCCTTTCTTCTGGGAACCCTTAAATGGCCTCCCAGGGTTCAGACTGGTCTTTCCTAGAAAGACCTCCTGTTGAAGGGGGCATGCTGTTTTGGGGAAATGGCAGTCAGAGATCCCTGTGAGAAATTCCATGCTCATGGTTAGGAAGAATCAATATCATGAAAATGGCCATACTGCCCAAAGTAGTTTATAGATTCAATGCTATCCCCATAAAGCTACAAATAACCTTCTTCACAAAACTGGAAAAAATCACCTGAAACATCATATGGAACCAAAAGAGAGCCCACATAGCCAAGTCAATTCTAAGCAAAAAGAACAAAGCTGGAGGCATCATGCTACCTAATTTCAAACTATACTGTAAGGCTACAGTAATCAAAATAGCATGGTACTGGTACAAAAACAGAGATATAGACCAATGGAACAGAACAGAGGCCTCGAAGGCAATGCTACACATCTACAACCATCTGATCTTTGACAAACCTAACAAAAACAAACAATGGGGAAAGGATTCCCTGTTTAATAAATGATGTTGGGAAAACTGGCTAGCAGCGTGCAGAAAGCAGAAACTGGACCGCTTCCTGACACCTTACACTAAAATTAACTCCAGATGGATTGAAGACTTAAACATAAGACCTAACACCATAAAAACCCTAGAAGAAAACCTAGGCAAAACCATTCAGGACATAGGCATAGGTAAGGACTTCATGACTAAAACGCCAAAAGCATTGGCAACAAAAGCCAAAATAGACAAACGGGATCTTATTAAACTCCAGAGCTTCTGCACAGCAAAAGAAACAAGCATTAGTGTGAACCAGCAACCAACAGAATGGGAAAAAAAATTGCAATCTACCCATCTGACAAAGGGCTAATATCCACCATCTACAAAGAACTAAAACAGATTACAAGAAAAAAACAAACAAGCCCATTCAAAAGTGGGCAAAGGATATGAACAGACACTTTACAAAAGAAGACATACATGAGGCCAACAAACATATGAAAAAATGCTCATCATCACTGGTCATTAGAGAAATACAAATCAAAACTACATTGAGATACCATCTCAAGCCAGTTAGAATGGCGATCATCAAAAAATCTGGAGACAACAGATGCTGGAGAGGATGTGGAGAAATAGGAACACCTTTACACTGTTGGTGGCAGTTTAAATTAGTTCAACCACTGTGGAAGACAGTGTGGTAATTCCTCAATGACCTAGAAATAGAAATTCCATTTGACCTAGCAATCGCATTACTGGGTATATATCCAAAGGATTATAAATTGATCTATTTTAAGGACACATGCACACAAATGTTCACTGCAACACTGTTTACAATAGCGAAGTGCTGGAACTAACCCAAATGCCCATCAATGATAGACTGGACAGGGAAAATGTGGCACATATACACCATGGAATACTATGCAGCCATAAAAAAATGATGAGTTCATGTCCTTCGTAGGGACATGGATGAAGCTCAAAACCGTCATTCTCAGCAAACTGACACAAGAACAGAAAATCAAACACTGTATGTTCTCACTCATAGGCAGGTGTTGAACAATGAGAACACATGGACACAGGGAGGGGAGCATCACAGGTCTGTGGCAGGGGGAGCTAGGGGAGGGTCAGTGGGCATGGTGGGGAGTTGGAGAGAGATAACATGGGGAGAAATGCCAGATACAGGTGATGGGTAGGAAGGCAGCAAAACACATTGCCATGTATGTACCTATGCAACAATGCTGCATGTTCTTCACATGTACCCCAAAACCTAAAATGCAATAAAATATATATTAAAAAAAAAAACAAAAAGATTGGTCTTTGTCCTTATCCTTAATCTAACTGCAGTTAAATGTACTTCTTTAGAATGGGGAATGAGACAGCCAGGTGGGAGGGGGACCATGGTGAAACTCCAACCAGCCTGCCCACTGCGGTGGAGCCTCGAGAAGTTCACAATGTTTTAAGCAGGAAGGAGCCTGGCCCCTCCTCTTCCTGTACTGAACCTGGGATTCCAACACAGAAGCATTCTACCAATGGACTCCGGTCTTGCAGGGGATCCCTGTTTCCCCCATTTTTCCCCCTTTTCACTCATGAAAACCCTGCTTTACTCACCCTTTAAACCTCTGCAAGCCTAAATTTTTGTGACCATGGGATGGACAAGAACCCCATTCTTTAGCTGAACTAAGGAAAGTCCTGCAACAAAATGACCTCAATCTTGTTCCTAAATCCCATTGGTCCTGACTCTCTGGCAGTCTCCGTTTGGAATTTTGTATCATCTCTTTCCTGTTGAATGTCAGAAACTCAATCCTCACTGCCACTCACATCATTTTGATTAAATTTTTCAAGTTATTGAATTTTTTGGCTTGTGTAGTTAGATGTTTTTAACCACATTGTCACCAATGATGCTCTGACTCCTTAGGAATCTTCAGTTTCTGTCACCTCCTGTTCCCTCTTGATTCTATTCTGGATTTCTTTCCCAAATTGCTACCCTTAACTGGAGAGTTGGGGTATAATATTTTGTTCTCCACCTGAGGCCAAGACACTTCCTCCATGTTCTTCTGTAGCTCCACATTGGTCCTTTGTTGATTCTTGGATTTATTTTATTGCCTGGATCTGTTTGAGTCTGGTTTTTGGAAGTTTGTTTTTAATTTATATCCCAAGAATCATCTGTTTTTTTCCATAAACATCATTATGACTCCCAATCACCAACTAACAGTTATTCAGTGCTTAGAAACCAGGAGGCTTTGTGTTGAACACCTAATATTTATTACCTCACTTAGTCCTTCTAAAATCAATACAAAATAGCTATCAGTTGCTAATTCATAGTAGACTCCTAAATGTTTCTACAGTGAATAATTGAATGAATTTTTTTTATATAAATGAAAGAATCTAGGGCTTAGGAAAACTCAGTCCTTTGCACAAGATCAGGAAGCTAATAACAATAACTTCAACTTTATTAGGTGTTTCCTAAGTGCCACATGCTATTCCAAGTGTTTTTATGGGAATTAGTTCTTGGCGGTGTGTGTTTCTTTTCTCATCATCCAGTAAAAGGAAAAACAAAATGTTTCTCTCTTCCTAGGAGAATAAAATAGAAACAAATGGCAGAAATTTTAGAGAGGCTGAGTATTCAATGAAAGCAAAACTCAATATGAACCACTTCTTATCCTAATGATATTCTCCATGAGGAATATAATCAAGCAAATTCTCCACAGTCATGCCCATGCTGTGGGGTGAATTCCAGCATATGAGGAGTTGAAAGAGTGACAAATGTGTTAGCTCTAATTGTGAAGTGTCTATGACAAGATACCCTGGGTAAGATAAGCCTAAACAAAAAGAAAGAAATGATTGTGCATTTGGCTCTTCCTTGTTAATTAAGAAGGGATGGAACAGAAAACATTGATGGGAGAAAATATGAATGAGTAGAAATTCAAGAGCAAGGTAAAGACTTAATTATTATTTTCACAACTTACTTATTGTTGCCAAAAATCCCACCATCCTAATTACAGATATGTTTACAGAAAGTATTTTCCACTCAATTTCCTCAAGCATCTTGCATTAGTTTAAATAGAGACTCTGCTTTACTATGTCAGTTATTTCCTTAAGTCACACAATTTAATTACTTTAGTGATATGCTAATCTTTGAACAGATATCTTATATTTATTAAAAACTTACTATATGGTTTTCAGATCTTATAGTAATTTCTTGAATCAGAAAATATGATTTTTATAAAATAGAGTGAATTTGCTGCGCCTGAATTGTAATGGGAAGACAAACTAATACCATTTTAAATATTTTTGCATGAATTTCTTAAAATGTACCAGTTTTCACATTTTATTTTGTTTGAGCAACACAAAAGATGACTACATATAAATACTATTTCCCCCTAAGTGAGTTTCTTTAGATAAGTTTTCTCATCAAGACCATAATTGGATAAGTGGTTTATCCTGTCTTCAGTATGCTTGTTCTCTTTTGTATCCTTAAGACTTTGCTGGAAAACCAATGGGAAAAATAAAGGACCAAAATCATATTAAGGATTATTAATAGTATGAAGCAAAATAATTAAAGGCACCTGGAAATTGTATTATACACTGAAATTCCGAAACGTAAAAGTAAGGCTGATTTTATATGGTCTTGGGTTATGCATTCTAATATTTTACAGGTCAGTTCATATTCTCTCCAGAGAGATGCTATAATGTAATGTAATGTGTAATTGAAAGAAAAGGGCTTTTGAAGTTGGAGAACATACTGTGTTCAACTTCTTGCCTGCCACTTTCTAGCTGAGTGACCTTGAGCAACTGTATCTCAGACTACTTAACTCATCTGAAAAATGAGAAAAATTGTAATAATAACCACTTCACAGGGTTATTATATAAATAAATATAATAATGTGTGAAAAGTGCCTTATATTTATTCAAGAAGCACTTACTAAAAATGTGTTATGCACCAGTTACAAAAAATACACAGATAAATAGAGCAGTGTTTTATAAAATTTAAAGCAATACACCCATAATGTAGCTTTATTCAATGAAAGTCTTAATTAATATCTCACTGACTAATATATAGTTTAGTTTTGGTTATTGACTCTAGACTTTCAAAATAATCTTAATACAAAGTATACTGAGATCACATTTGCCCAGATTTGCAAAGAAAACTCAGGCATATAATTTATGTCCCCACACCCCACCTTCACATCCCTCACCTACTTTCGGTATATGAAGTTCCTTCTTGGTCTGGCTATCCTTATGCTAAAATGAAACTGTTTTGCTTCCCCAAATTATAGGGAGTTGGGATGATGCTGCATTGTTTGTTTAATCTGGAATCAAACTGCAGGATGACAAAAAGACAGGAAACTATAATTGGGATGTTAGAGAACAATTAGATATTTGCATATCAACAGAGGAAACAACAATGCCTATGACAAATGTGTGAATCCGGCAATTTAGTAAGTCTCCTTTAACAAAACCATTAGGGCACATTTGCTGTGAAATTGATTATCCCTGTGTTTCTAGCTAATGTTGTTCTATGGTCACTTCTAAATGGCTAAGAAATGTCATCTGAAAATGCTTGCTCTAATAAGCTCAAGGTGTGAACTATTAGGCATCTTTCTTCACTAATCATTTTCATATGGTAATTAGAAATGTCAAACACACCCTGTTTCTCTTTACAAATTTATGGAGCCCTGTATGTTGCATCTTTAATCATTATATTACCTAGCCATTACCTTAAAGCAAACTACTATGCTGAGAATATGGCCTTAAACTGCCCTCAGGGTCTCTGAGCAGGTTACAGAATTTGATGAGACTCAGATGAGTGTACTTCTCTTCTTTGCTGGGGGTAGTGATTTAGCCTGATAGCTTAAAAGCACAGATTTTTATTTCAGAAAAATTGGTTTGCACCCAGGCTCTGCCACTTGTTTACTACATGAACTTTATGAGCTTGTTTAACTTTCTAAGCTTTAATTTCCTCAATTATTATAATGAAAAAATGCTAGTATATATATTAAGTGGTTGTAATGAATATTCAGAAGCCTAAAACATTTAATGAAATTAATACCATCTGTAATACTATATATTTACTAATCCCCAAATAAATATAAGCCATTGTTCTTTATAACAGTCAACATCAGAAGTATCCTGCAGGCTTTGTGACATAAGAACAACACAGTTATCAGATATAAGAACACATAGGACTGTGCAGAAATCCAGAAAAACAAAAAACAAACCCAATGATCAAAAGGTGTAGAAAAGAGAAGCAAAACATTTTTCAGTGCCCAATATAGAGCCGACGTTTTGCAGACAACATCCCATTGAACTGAATTAAAATGTATTTTCAAAAGAGTAATTATTATATAATTTACATTAACAGTTAAGAATCTGAGCAACAAATAAGTAATACGCCCAAGATTACAGAGCTATTAAATAGCAGAGCCAGAATTTAATCCTGTGTATGTTTGACCTTACTTTTTTTTTCTCACAAGTCAACATTAAATATCAGGCACACTTAGATTAGTAGCTCTGCAGATAATAAATATCCAAGGCAAATAGCAAAGCATATTGGATCATGGAAGTGACCTGATTGGATGTAATCCCAGTAATAAGTCTCTGTAACTCCAATACAAATAATTTTTCACAGGAGATCCTTGGGAACTTCCTACCAGGGCAAGAATTAATTTTACATTATTTCCTGGGTCTCAGTTTACCAATATGTGTGTACAAACGACCAAAGACATCCAGGTAGTGAATCATGAGTGGTGGTGGCAGAACACAGGAAGCAGATTACCAGTGACATTTGGACTGTCTCAACATCGATGAGAATGATGAAAAATAGCTACTATGGGAGTTAATTTTATGTGTCAGCTTGACTAAAGAATTGTCCAGACAGTTGATAAAAGAGTACTTTGAGGTATGTCTGTAAGGGGATTTCTGGATGAGATCAGCACTTGAATCTGTAGATCGAGTAGAGATGATCTAACCTCATATCAATGTGGGCAGCATCATCCAACCCGGAAAGAAGGAAAAGGCAAAGGAAGGGCAAATTCTCTTTCTTTTTGAGCTGGAACAACCATCTTCTCTGGCTCTGAACTATAACTTCAGGTTCTCAGGCCTTCAGCCTCGGACTGAGTTAAATAGCTGGATTTTCTGGTTCTCCAGTTTGCAAAGGCAGATTATGGGAGGGACTTGCTGGCTTTCATAATCATATAATCCAATTCACATAATTAATCTTTTCTTTTCTTTTTTCTTTTTTTTTGAGATGGAGTTTTGCTCTTGTTGCCCAGGCTGGAGTATAATGACGAAATCTCAGCCCACCACAACCTACACCTCCTGGGTTCAAGTGATTCTCCTGCCTCAGCCTCTAGAGTACCAGGATTACAGGTATGCACCACCACGCCTGGCTAATTTTGTATTTTTAGTAGTGACGGGTTTCTCCATGTTGATCAGGCTGGTCTCAAACTCCTGACCTCAGGTGATCTGCCCACCTCGGCCTCCCAAGGTGCTGGGATTACAGATGTGAGCCACCGTGCCTGGCCAATCTTTTCTTATCTAACTATCTATAGCCTGTATTTCCTATTATAGTAGATGTCTTCTTCAAACTAATGCTAATTTTTATAAGAACTCTAAAAGACTGATAATAGTGTTTTAATTTTATAGAATTAAAACACAAGGCTATAAATGATACCATAATTTTCCCAAGGTCATACATTAAATAATGGTAGGGAAATCATTTTGTATTAAAAATTTAAAAGGGTGCTTGGCCATGAGGCATGAATCCTATTTGTGACTGAGAGGTGGTGAAACTGTTAGGGGTTGAGAATATCCAAGTTAATGGCAGCAAATTTATATGGGTCTGCAACAATCTGTTTTTGCCTCACCAGAAGAAAGAATTCAACTGAGGGGCATAAGGCAGAAAAGGAAACCAAGGCAAGTTTCAGAGCAGGAGTAGAAGTTTATTAAAATGCATTAGAGCAGGAAAGAAAAGGAAGTACACTGGAAGAGATGCAAGTGGAGGTCTCTTGACTTGGCGGTCAAGTGCCCCATTTAGCCTTGAACCTAGCACTTTATATAGTAGCCTGCTTCTGGAGTCTTGCCCTGCTTTCCCTTCATTCTTCCTTTAGGGTGAGCTACCCACATGCAGGGTGCCTTCCTTGTGCTTGGGAGGTGAGCATATTGCAGTATGTTTAAGAAGTTCCATGTATACCCACCTGAAGCTTTTTTCCCTTTTGCAGTAGAATGTCCCCAGAAGGTCATATTCCACCATTTTGTCTCTTAATGTGCCTGCTTGAGCCCACTCTCCCAATTCCTGAGAGTTTATTGGCAGCTTCCGATTATCAGTTTCAAGTGTTTATATCTCTAAGGCAACTGCCTCTCCCTGGAGCTGGTTGCAACCAGGTACCATTTTAGAGAGGCAGTATAACAACTGCCAAACCATCCCCTGATGCTTGCCTGACCCTCCTGGTGAGTCAGGGGAGCCCTCTTCTGTCCCTTCATGCCTGACTAGTTACCTCCTGTAACAAAACCTCCACTAGATAATTTTATCTTTCAATATACAGCAGCATGAAGTAAAGAAGTAACACTGGACACTGAGTCACGATAGACGGTCTTTAGCCTTGAACACCTCATTTAATTAAACTATTTGACCCTCAGTATACTCAGTTGTAAAATATGAGTATAATATTTCCCCTGCCTATTTCACTGGGCAGTAATAGGGCAGTAATGAAATCAGGAATTGGCACTACATAAATTTAAAGATAATATGCAAATGTGACATTATTTTTTGCCTATCTTCCTGGAGCTATATTTAAATAAAATGGGTTAATACCTATGAAAATGCCATTCTATTATAATAGAAAAACAAGAAACATTAATGATAAGTGTAACCATTCCTGGGGTCATACAGCTGTTTGAATATTAATGTGGAAAGGTGATTGTTGTTATTATTATTATTATTCAATAATTAACCTGTGTAACAATCATAAATACTCTTTTTATCATAAAGAAAACAAAGCTCAGTAATGACAGCTTACTTGTTCAAGGTCATTCAGTTAGTTAATGATACTGAGACAAGAATCCAGGTTCTGTTCTTTAAAACCTTATGCCTTTTCTCTCCTCTCTTATATAAAAAGGTGGAATTTTATATCTCATTGAAAAATACACAAAAATTAATTTCATTTCTTCTACAGAGTATTTGCGTTTTAAAAGTCATCTTTACAAAAGACACTAAGCCAGTTTTCCCACTTCTCTGATGAGTAATATAGAAAGGTTTTGTTGTCGTATTTGTTGTTGTTGTTAATGTCTTCTGTGTTGGTAGACCTTATTTCTGCTTCTGGATACTTCTTCCTAAGCCATGACATGAGTCCCATTATTGACTTCCCTCCTTTCTTTGATTTTCCAAACATTTTCCAGATTCTGGGGGTCTCTTTTCCTGTTCCTCTGCCTGGTTAGCCAGGGCACTGTTCTTGCTACTTTGCTGTGTGGTACCTGAGCTTAATTAAATTTGGCTTCATGTTTAAGTGGCAGGAATAAAGAGAGAGTAAAAAAGACAATAGGGATTTCCCTATCTCCATACTTGGACTTAAGCCTTTCCTAAGGCTTTTGGCCTATATACTACTATTTCACTTACCATGATTTACCTTCACAGATGCTAACATGTGTTCACATTGCAAACTACCAAGATAAAGCTGGACTAGATACTTAAGTACTGTACTGAAAGAGTGTAAATATTTTAGAAGAGTAATTTTAAACCAGAACTGTCGATGAAAAGCCTCTATAGATCATAATTATTTTGTTCTCTGGTTGGGATTGGTTATTGTAGCCTAGAGCACAGAGGATTATTCTGAAATTACGATTTATGAAAATATATTCCCCATTTTAACTAAAATAGTTTTATTGTTAACTATACCAGTAGCAAATAACAAAGCCTTAAGAAGATACACACACACACACACACACACACACACACACACACACACTTACACACTTACACACAGGTATAAATATACAGGCTGTTTTCAAGATCTAAAAATTATAAAATTATTATTTTAAAAGACCTTTTTTTTTTTAATAAATACAAGTTATTTAAGCACGTTGAAGATGGCCTACCATTTTGTTTTCTTCTTTGGTAAACAGATGAGGGTGATTGTTTACGTCTAATTGAAATGAATTCTCACTTGACAACCATAAAATTGTAACTTCCACCAAAAGACAAATAATTTGATATCCACATCTCAAAAATAATGAATGTTATATATCTTATTCAGCTGACTGGTGGGTCAACCAGATTCTATCCAGTACCTTGAAAAAGGTAGCTTCTGGCTTGGTGATAAATGGCATCCTTAAAGAAAAAAAAATCATTCCTAAATTTGGAAACACAGCTATTTCTCCCTGACTTATAATTTTTGTGTGGACTTCAACAATGAATAAGTTATTTTATACACTTTAGAAGTACAGTAAGTAGAGATAGGTAGTTAGGAATAAAGATGATCTGATAGGCAGGTAGATAAAGTTCAAGAAATGATGCCCCACAATACAATGCTGTAGTTTGATTACTTGGAACTGAGCTTGCTTTATCTGCCTACAAAAGGAACTCAATTGTCATGAATCCCTTCCCCAGAAATTTCATGAAATAGGGGGAATTAACCCAGATCATAGCAGAGACTAGAGGTCAATATCACACCCATACAAACTTTGTGACAGGACACCATTTATTCTTAATGAGGGCCTGTTCATCTTCCCTCAAAATCATTTACTCTCCCCTATGTTGCTTCCATCTCCGCTCTCACTTTTCTATGAAGATCTCCCTAGGCTTTGGAGTATTCACTTTTCTTTCATGTGATATCCCCATGCAGGTAATAACTTTGCACACCTTAACTCCTGTTAATCTGCCTACTGTCAGTTTATTTCATAGACTTAATTATTAAACACTGAGAGGGTGGCAGGTTTTCCCTTCTCTAAAGTTACTAGATAGATAGATAAATAGATAAGACAGATTTGATTTTGCTGGTCCCGCTCAGCACTAACTTGGGAAAACTTAGTGCTAAAAGAGTCTACATAATTGGAGACTGAAATGGGAAATATTCATGGAAGAATTATATATCTCACACAGAGGGAAGAATAAAAGCTCTTAGGAAATCCGAGATCTACATATTATTAAAAATAATAATTTACTGAACAATGTGCTTTCCCTAAATAAGATTGAACTTATCTCATTTGTTCACTTAATTACAATTAAAGGGCAATATTATTAACAATTCACATTTTATACGCCTACTAAACGAAGTTCAGAACTTTTAGGTGCTTTGTCCAACATTACACAAAAAGAACGTATGACAGGATTCTGAAGCATGTTTAATTGACTCCAAGGCCTAAGGCACTTTGTATTGAGTCACATGATGCAAGGTTTAGAAGGGAGATAAATGCTGGAGAGTTGAAAAGTAAAGATAAAGATTAATAAGAGCAAAAAGAATTCAGACACATTGAAAACAATATGGGATTATGGAAAGCATGGTGGAACATCTAGAAAGATGAGCCTAAGATGATCTAGACAGTCAGAATGTGAGCTTGTTTTCAAAAACACAGTTGGAAGTACATCCACCTGATTAAAATTTCAGTGTGACTGATTTATAATTATAATAAAACAACACACAACTTTGTTATAGATGATTTTCTAAATAGTTAAATGGTACAAGGAAAGGATGACATTTATATCTGCCTCTCCACCAAATACACTGGAAATGCTTCTCCCTTCATTAGTTATGTGATAAGAGAGAGAATAACAATATAGGTATTGATCATATGCTTTGGCTAAAGATGATCATTATAGCTATAGTCTCTCCCTAAAACATAAACCAATTAATCACATCGTCTGCGTTTTCCTATTATTATTTTCTTTCTTTCATTTCTTAAAAAATGTTGAAGGTCATCTCCACACTGGTTTCTAAATCATCCTTCTGCTTAGCATTTACAATTCTCAATTTTTCTGCAGTATTTTTTTTTTTTTTTTTTTTGAGACGGAGTTTCGCTCTTGTTACCCAGGCTGGAGTGCAATGGTGCGATCTCGGCTCACCGCAACCTCTGCCTCCTGGGTTCAGGCAATTCTGCCTCAGCCTGCTGAGTAGCTGGGACTACAGGCATGTGCCACCATGCCCAGCTAATTTTTTGTATTTTTTGTAGAGACGGGGTTTCACCATGTTGGCCAGGATGGTCTTGATCTCTTGACCTCGTGATCCACCTGCCTCAGCCTCCCAAAGTGCTGGGATTACAGGCGTGAGCCACCGCGCCCAGCCAGTATTTTCTTTTTAATCTTAGCTTCGGCTTTCTAATATTGCACTATTTAGCTTCTTCTCTCAAAAAAAATTAAAAAGATCCCTGGGCTCTTCATATGATGGTTAATTACAATGTTGCATGAGATAATTCTTAAACATACATCTTAGTAGCTTACCACCATTTCCTATTACTGACTCATCACATCACCCAGCTAAGGCCTCTAGAAGGCTTTCTCATCTCCAAGCAGTACCATCCAGTGCATTTTGCTTGTCTCTGGTCTTTTAGCAATTCTTCGTGACTCTCAGTTTTGCCCAAGGAAACTTTGTCTTTGAATTTAACTCCTAAACACATTTTAGACCTATTGCCATCTAAGTTACAAGGGCTTATGCTATATCATCTATTTTTGATTATTTATATTTCTTTATAGTATTCATATACATTTAATTTCACTTGCTTTAAATCATGCTTAATAATGTGTGATTAATGTTGGTAATGCCACTTTTAAAAAATTTAAGTTCAACAATTCTTAATAATTGCATATTGTGTGGAAGGGACAGCCTAAGGCTCCACCCAAATCCTTTATGGCTTTCCCAATCTCTCCTGCACACACTGGCCTTTTTCTTATCTTAATTACCACAGACTGTATTCATATCACATCATATTCTCTAAGATATTTAATATGTATAATGGCTCACAATTATAGCTACAACTATGCTGGGGAAACCTGGCTTTGGTAAAATTAACATCCTGTGCTTTTATCAGAGGCATAAAATGTATGTTTTGGTTACTTAGCACTGTAAATGGTTGTCAAATATGAAATATGCACATTTCCAAGAAGTATAATATGATTTCTGATTTATATAAAAATTGAATTGAAAACAACAAAAGCTAAGCTATGAAATATATTTTATAGGTAAAAATAAGAAACTTGTTTTTCAGGTAGCTTCTTTTAGAGCCTGTAACCACATTTATCTAAACTATCACACCCTGCATGCTCAATACACTGCACAAATGGACTAATAGCAAGCAAACTATTGACCTTACCTCATCCCAAAGATTTGGCCCTCATCTTAAAAGCAGCTATAAATCCTCACATTTCCCCACACTGCTCATCACTAGTTTGCAGAATCAGCATTCTGGCCCATGCTGACTATATTTCCAGAAATAATGCATTCCCAAAGCAATATTCTCAGTTATGCTGAGTCAGCACGCTGAAGGACAAGCAACACAAAGAGATGCCTTTAAGTGTTGTGGGTCTGAGCCAGGGCTTGTCAGAAGAGATGAGTATTCAATATGTATACAAATAACATATAGGTTGCATGAATCTTTTAATCTAACACTAGTCACATACGTGTAAATGCCTCTAGTTTTTGCTTCATTAGATAACTTGTTAGTTTCTGTCTATGAAAGATGAAAAACCTGAAGTCATTTTTGTAAATCACCAAATTTTATGTTTTACAATGATTATAAGATTTGACAAGATGATCTATGATGTTTTGACATATTTAAATCAACATGACCCTGTGATGATATCGTATTTTTAAAACATATATTCTAATTTATCATGCCTATTTCAGGAATATAATGGCTATTGATTGATAAGACAGTCATTTGTTGGAACTTTTAAGAGCTGATGATCTAATCTATGTTTATCTAGAGTCATGGTTATGAAGAAAATAATCTCTGGATGGCTATAGCTAACAGCTTTGGAATTATCTGTTAGCTCTATCTAATCTAGGTTGCTATCACTATAAAAAAGCAAGTTCAAAAGGCATTATCAGATATTCATCTTATAATCTTCGCTTCACACCTCAGTTCCTTAATATTGAGTATCTTTGAATCTGCTGCTCTCCTTAGTTCCATCCTCTGAATGAAAAGAAAGCATTCCTTCAGAGATTATTTTGATAATCATCCTCCTTCTATGTGCATTTGTATTTGTTGGAGTGCCCACCATTTCATCACAACTCTACATTATTTATTTCAATTGGATCTTTCCTGAAAGAAGGAAAAGTAAAACAATCAACAGTGATTGAAAGGAAACACTGCTGTGTTAAAGATAGGTATCATTATTCATCTGAGAAATGCAAATCAAACTATAGTAAAGTCCTACTACATCCCATCAAATTGGCTACAATTAATAAGACTGACATTAAAAAGTATTAGCAAATATGTGGGGCAATTGGAACTCTTGGTTGGTGGGGGTATTAACGGACCCAACCATTTTCAAAAACTGTTTGGCAATATTTACAACTACCCTAAGATCTAGCAATTCTATCTTTTGGTATATGTCAAAGAGGAATAAGTGTATGTATTACCAAAAAGCATACACAAGTATGTTCATGACACTTATATTAATAATAACCCAAAAGTAAAAGAAACCCAAATATCCATCAATGGAACACGAATATATATATTGTGGTTTATTCTTATAACAGGATACTACAAAGTAACAAAAAGAAAAAAAACGATTTATACATGCATCCACATGGATGAATTTTACAGTCAACCTCTTAGGCAAAAGCTTTATTCCAAAGAATGCTTATTATATAATTTCATTTCTGCATAATCTGAGAATAGGCAAAACTGATGGCGATGAGTAAGAAGAATAGTTAACTTTGGAGTGGTGAAGGAAGTTTTGGGGTCATATATATGCTTTACATCTGGATGTTGGAGGTGGTCATATGACTATATACGTGTGTAAAAATTTATTAATATGTACACCTCAGAGTTGTGGATGGTGGTACATCATGCTAAATATATTTTAAGCCACAATTTTAGACAGTAAACACTAATAAAAATACACAACAAATGTAGAGTATACTTTTCTCATTTCTGAGTCAGTCCTTTGGCAAACTACCATGTTGATTAGGCTGGCAGTTAATATGTATCTGCAAATGTTATTACTTTGAAAGATAATAATCATGGTCCCAAATTAACATTTTTCTACGGCATAAGGTAGGACTCAAGGTTGATTTCATTAGCTGAGGTCTGTTTTCTGGCTTCAGCACAGCAGCTGGAGGAGTAGGCCTTTCAGTTCTCAACTTAGTCTGTTTTCTGTTGCTTATAACAGACCACCTGAAACTGGGTAATTTATATAGGAAAATTATTTGTTTCTTATAGTTTTGGAGGCTACAAAGTTCAAAGTCGAAAGGGCACATCTAGTGAGAACCTTCTTGCTGATGAGGACTCTATGGCCTTCTGAGGTGGCATTCAGTATCACATGACCAGGGTCCTAAGCATGCTAACATGCTAGCTGAGGAATCTTTTCTTTGTTTAAAACCACCAGTTCCTCTCTCATGATAAACCATTAATCCATTAACCCATTAATGTATTAATCTGCAAATAGGTTATTCCATTCTTGAGGGAAGAGCCCTCTATGACCCAATTCTCTTCTAAGGCCCCCATGTCTGAATATGGCCACATTGGGGATTTAATTTCAAGATAAGTTTTGGAGATGGGGGCATTCAAACTATAGCTGTCCTGAAGGAGGATCTGAGCAGCACTGCATCCACTAAAATAGGAGAAAAATAGAACACAATTTTCCTCAAAGTAGCCTACAAACAAGAAATTCAAGCAGTGAAATACAGAATAAATGCAATGCAGAAAGCAAAACAGTTTGAGTCACTAAATTGTATTTAGAAGTTGAAATATGACTCAATTCCCCTTTCCATTTATAATAATAAAATTTAAACTGGCTACAGGTCCCACCTTGTTTATCAAAATAAACATTTATTGACAGTTTTTAAAAGAAGCCTTAACAGTCAATGTATAAATTCTATATTTACAAAAGAAACATTTGTAAGTGAATCAAGCAAATTTGATTTATAAATTCGGTTTCTGCAAAGATTTCTATGAGCTTTTTTTAGCCGTTTTCGTGTTTTTACTCTGTGTAATGAAAACTGTTGTGTTGCAGTGCCATCAGTAAAAATGCATTGAACATTCATGTAAAATATCTTCAGTTTTTCTGATGTATGCATTAAAATATCTAAGAATGGCTTTTATCATAAATAGTCTAAACCTATACTACCATTTCTGGTAATAATTCAGTACATTTAATTTCACTTTAAGAAAACTTGACATTTACAGCTATAATTAAAATGACATGGCAAAAGCATTAAATTAACCTGATATTGAAGATCAGAATAATCTCTAGAAATCAAAAGGAAATTACCCCAAAAGATACGAGGATATGGTTTTAGTGTTTTTAGTGTTTAAAATCTAAAAATGGTTAAATCCACAGTGTTCTATGACATCTAAAATAAATAAACATATTAAAAAATACATGAAATTATGATCAATGAAAGATCACCAAATGTTTGAGAACTGAAAACTAGATGGGGCCAGAATAATTATTCTCCATTTGTGCATCTATGTAGACACCTATGGTGTCTACATTTTTGTCAGTGGAAGGACCAAAGATGTTTGAATGTGGAATTCCTAACTTAAAAATAACCACATGTAGTAAAATTAGAAAAGTAAATTCTAGTAAATTTGAGAATTCTAGTACATTTAAGAAGTAACACATGTCTTTCTCAGTGAGGCTTTTCCTAAACATGCTATATAAAATATCAAAACTCCATCCTCCCCTGCCATCCCCTGCACCTGGCATGCCCCATAATTTTTCAATATATTTTGTTTACTTTAACACATATTCATTTATTTTCCCAATTCTAGCTCTTTCCACTAGAATATAAGCTCCATGGGCAGGGGTTTTTTCTAGATTTGGATTTTATTCATTTCCATCTTCATTTTCCTTAGCACAAATGCGTGAGATATTGAGCTCTAACAATGCCATTTGAACCAACCCTTGTTGTCTTAAACACCATAGGGCAGGACTGCTCAACCTCTGCACTATCAACATTTGAGGCTGGATAATTCTTTGTGCTAGGAGCCGTTCTGTGCCTTGTAGGATGTTTCACAGCCTCTATAGCTTCTACCCACTAGATGCCAGTAGCCTCTTCCCTCCAGTGGTGACAACCAAAAATGTCTCCAGACATAGCCAAATGTCTTCTTGGGAGCAAAGTCACCCCAGTCATAGACAATGCTATAGAGGCTTTGGTACCAACATTTTAATTGATGATAAGAAAGTTCTCCACACCTGAATTCTGAAGCAGTTAAGAGAGGGAAAAAAATAAATCAGAGGATGAAATCACACAGAGATCAAATATAGAATGCAGCTTGGATCAGCAGGCAAGTTGCTAATTCTTGGCTCAAGAATTAACCATATTTACTCCCCCTGACACAAGCAGTCCTGGCAAGTGCAGACCTCCTCTCTCTGGGCCAAACCTGCCCTGCTTAGATTACTGTGTGTATTATTGCATGGTCAAGAGACAGGTGAGGACAGAACCCTCCTAAGTAGGCAGATCCAAGGAAGCATCCAGAAAGGCGGATTCACACAGGCTCAGTTGCTTTGGCCTCCTGAAGAACTAAGGAATGGGAGAAATCAAGTGTACGCTCCATGTGCCAATAGTGCTGTATGCCCTGCAGGTCAATTCTCTACTCACTCCCACCTGTCCTGTGTCCCTACAGGCCAACCTCTACAAAACACACTATCTGAGCTCCTGGGCCGTCTAGTTGTTAGCTGAGCTCATTTAGAGGATAGCACCAGTATGGTCAGGAGAACAGGAAGGGTATCATGAGAGTATTCCTTCAGCTGCTTTTCAACTGGATTGTATTCCTTTGCACAGGGCCATAGCTTTTATTGGGCAGCCTTTCCATGTGCCATGGCTGCAGATCCCTCTGGATTCTTCTGGTAACATTCCTTTCAATTGGATCTTGAGACCGGGAGGTTGTGTGGCTTTTTCACTGGTCTTAGACATGGGCAGCCTCACTATCCTTTGTTGGTTTCATTTAATCATGCCAATTTATTTCTTAAACTCTATTTATTGTACCCACCTCCTGTTAAAACTTTTTTATTTGGAAAGATTTTCAAAATCATAAAAATTTTAAAAATGGATTCAGAGACACCCTATTCCTTTATATTAATTCAGCAATTTTAACATTTGATGTATGTTTTCATTATTTTCTTTCTCCCCTCATACTTATCTATGAATATATAATGATGATATTATATTTTATAAACTGTTTCCCAAAAATACTTGAGTGTGTTTTTTATATCAAATAAATTATTTCACATAATCATGATGCAGTTAGTAAAATCAGGAGTTATTGCTACATTGATCTAGAGTCCACATTAAAAAATTTATTTTTCAAATTTTCTAAAGCCTTTATGGTATTTTTTTTAACTCTAGTACACATTCTTGTCCAGAATTATGTATGGGATTTACTTGTCATGTTCCAAACACTAGTTTTGAATATACTGTTTTCTGATGGGATCATGAATAATATACTCTATGTTGAAATGTGAAAAGTGATGAATAAATGACCCAGTAGTCATACTTAGAATTATGAGAATGAAACTTTTTGATATTTCCTTTTTGAGCTGCACACCCATTGTCTCAGAAAGGAGTGTCCTATTTATTTACCACTAAGTTTCTTCTCCATACAGAGTCATGTGTGTAATAGGTTCTAAGAATTGGAGTTTGGAAGAGGAAGACATCAAAGAAATAGACAAACATAATAACTTTTCCTAAGAATTCTAGGTTTAGCAGATGTGAGGGATTTGCTTTTCTTCCCTTCTGAAAACAAAGGAGTGAAGGTAACTAGGACATATGAATTAAAAATATCATATTGAAAAACAGAGAAAAATACTGATATATATTTCTGTTACTTCTCAAACCTTGCTGGTGGCAGACATAAAAAATTAATCATGGGACATTTCTATTAAATCCAGTCATCATTTCAGAAACTTTCACACCACAATAAACAAAGCAGTCATCAACTGATCAAAGCGTAGACCTCACAATGAAATTATTTTTCCTATCACTGATCTAGGAATAAGTAATATGTTTTGAAAATAATTTGAAGGACCCAGAGATGAATGAGGGGATGAATACCAGGCAGGTCAGCCTGTAGCCAATGCAAAATAATCAACTGAAGCAAGAACACAAGAAATTTCAAGAAATATGAGCAGACACCTTTTTATTCATTTGACAGACAGCTTAAGATATTTTGTCTCTCATTTTGAGAAGCACAGTTTATCAGAAGCAAAACCAAAGTAACAGTCTATCAAAAGATTATTTTCACACCCTGGCTCTGAAATGGTATCTGAACTTGCAGAAGTGCATTTAGCCTTGAGAGAATATGATAATGACCTAGTCTGAGTTTCCAGGCTTAACTACAGAGTAGATAAAAGACAGCCAGAGAGAGTTTGCAAAAGCCCAAGTCAAATTAGAGATGTAGGCCGGGCGTGGTTCCTCATGCCTGTAATCCCAGCACTTTGGGAGGCCCAGGCTAGTGGTTCATTTGACTTCAGGCATTCCAGACCAGCCTGGCCAACTTGGTGAAACCCTGCCTTTACTAAGGATACAAAAATTAGACTAAGGCATGGTGGCAGGTAACTGTTGTATCAGCTACTCTTCAGCTGAGGCAGTAGAGTCACTTGAACTCAGGAGGCAGAGGTTGCAGTGAGCCAAGATTGTGCCTCTGTACTTTAGCCTGGGTGACAGAGCGAGACTCCATCTTAGAGATGTAAATAAAGCAAGAATTACCATGCTAAGAACACAAAACAGAATTCTAAGCCATTCCACTCAGCTGAAACTGGCAAAGACACTTAGGAAGTCTGTAATAGTAATATTTGAGCCATGGTGAAGAATCTATAGTAATCCAAACTACCAATGACCTTAATGTGAAAGCAAATAGTTTGATTTTTTTTATTTGTTGATTGGTTGCTTTTCTATTTTGTTTTGTTTTGGCACATCACCAGATCAAAGGCTATTTAACATTCCAGAGCTGATCAACAGAGATAAACACAAAGGGATCTTGCATTTCCCCAAGAGGTGGCTTCTATTCCAGTAAGGCATACTGTATATGAGTGAAAAGAAGGAGAACATTATTACATGCTTTGCCTCAGGGCACTCAAATGGAAATCACATTTCACTACTGTGATTGCATTTGCAACACACAAAACAAGGAAAACAATGTACTGGTTGCACATGGAGCAGTTTTGCTCCATGTAACATTCTTGTCCTCAAGTTAAATTTGTCTGACAAAATCATGCAAATTTCTTACTTCCCATTTAGAAAACAAATGTGAATTTTATATTGACATTTAAACATATACCATATATATTATATATTACATGTAAAGTATATATGTGTGATATATGTGTGTGTATACATATATATATACATGGAGAGAGAGAGTATATTCCTGAGTTAAAACTAAAAACAACAGAAACAAAAAGGAAAATTTTCTGAAACAAAAGCATAAGCACTTTCCCAGTGAAAAATGGTTTAATTCTGATTATAGAGACAGTAGGTGGTCTTTTGAATCTGAGCATTTACTTCTCTCGGAAGAAGAACATATAGCAAGATACAAGCTTACACAAAGCTGGCTGTGGATACAGGCAATGTACGGGGTGTCAATACAACAAAATTTTAACTTCCTACTTAAGTTGCTTAATTCCTGACACTTAGCAAAACAGAAGAATACAAAAGAATCTTCATAGAAAAAGGGAAGAAAGTGACTAAGCAGGTACTGGTGTTCAGACAAATGTAAAAGTGGCAACTACTAGGAATAAAAACAGATGGCAATACCAGGTAAAAATACTGAACACAAATTTCACCCTCTTCACAACATTACTGACCATTCTCTCTTGACTCTATAATATAATAAAACTAGTTCATTCCTAGGTTTTACGCTGACTATGGAACTTGACTTGAATTCTGAGTCTTCTTCCCTTCCAAGATTAGCACTCTGAGGAAAAAAAATGCCAAGTGAAATTATCAGAAAAAAAAATGTTTCATTACATTTTTCTCCTATTTTTCTTTCATCTCCTTCTCCTCCTCTTCCTTCTTCTTTGCCAATTGATTAGATACATATAATTCAAAAAAAAATTTTTTTAGGACTTAGTGAGTCATCTTGGAATAATAAATAGTTCCTAGAGCAGAGGTTGGTACCCTTTTCCCAGAAAGGGCTGGATTGTAAATATATTTAGGCTTTGCCAACATTAAGGCCTCTATTGTAACAACTCAACTCTGATGTTGAATTATAAACAACATGTAAATAAATATATGGCTGTGTTCCAACACATATTTCTTTAATGACATTAAAATTTAATGTATGATTGTATGATAAAAAGTCAAAAGACATAATTAAATACATTTTATTTTATTTTCATGGGCACAAATTATTATTGGTTTTGACTTTTTATCACTCACTGAAAAAGTGTAAGAACAATTATTAGCCCATAGCCTATATAAGAACATTTGGCAGGCCACATTTTGCCCATAAGCAATAGTTTATCATACCCTGGTCTGGCATAGATGAAAATACCGTCTGTCACATCACCTGCCACTTCTATGATATTAGTCAAGTTAGTTTATCTTTCAAATTTTCCCATATGCAAAACAGAGTCCATTGTTAGCTAGCTAGCTCTTGGGTTGTTTTGAGAATTAAAGGTGTTAATATATTCCGAATACTAAACACTGCCTTTCATATAGCAAGTATTTAATAAATGTTACCTATTATTAAGTTATATATTTGTTTACGTCTATGCACTTTATTCAATTTGCCCCTATTAGTAATTTATGAAACAAATCCCATCAGAAATTACTTCAACTTAAATTACATAAGTTTGTCTGGACTTAGAAAGATGGATTATATTCTAATTTGTTTTGAGTAATTCACCATAAAGACGAAAGGAAAAGATGTCAGAGAGCAAGAGAGAGTTATCATTAATTGATAACTAATATCTTCCATGATGGGCGCCAAGGGCCTTCTATATTTTTTAAAGTTAATTATTTTTTATGTCTGAGAGAGTAAATAACTGGATGAATATCACATTGCTAAACTAGTATGTGGCAAATCAAGGCAAAAAGTTAGGTGTGTTTGATTTCAGAGGCACAGCTCTTTCAATTACTACTGTGAAAGGGGATAATACAAATGGGTCATTTTTGTCCTGTCCAACTGAAGTGGAGTCAAGAGGTCAGAAAGAAAAAGGGGAGCATCACACACTGGGGTCTGTGAGGGGGAAACAGGGCAGGGACAGCAGGGGGTGGGAAGTTGGGGAGGGATAACATAGGGAGAAATGCCAGATATAGGTGATGGGGAGGAAGGCAGCAAACCACACTGCCATGTGTGTACCTATGCAACAATCTTACATGTTCTTCACATGTACCCCAAAACCTAAAATGCAATTAAAAAAGAAAAGAAAAAGTACTTGAGGCACATAACATTTCTCCAAAAATATAATCCTCTGCAAGCCTAGCTGCTGAATCTGCCTGGTGCAGCCTGAAACCAGATTTATCTAACAACTACTGAAACAACCTGCTGCAACTCTAAGTCTAGTTTTAACCGCCTCTATCACTCATCAATCAGTGCTTGCCAGCTTGCTAAAACTTTACTAGTGTCAATGTACTTTCCTGAGGAGCAATACATATTTCTCCTTTTCATAAAACCTCTGACCTTTTCGTTTTCTGAATGTACCAAAGACCAATTGATATGCTTATATGCCTTAAAGTACAATCCTTTCTTCCCAAATAAAATGTTTGTTTTGTTAAGAGATAGAGTCTTGTTCTTTTGCCTAGGCTGGACTCAAACTTGTGGACTCAAGTGATTCTCTCACCTCAGCCTCCCTATTAGCTGAGACTATAGACAGGCACCACTGTGCCCAACTAAATGTTTTAATTTCAGAGATTTGTTTTTATATTTTATTTGACTTGGGCATACATGGTGCCAGAAGTGGGGTTCCAAAGCTGACTCACTTCACAGAAAATCACTGGCCCCTGGAACTATGGTGTGAGGTATGCACACTATAACCATTTGTGCCTTCACTTTTGTGGGTCACTTTTCCCTTGAGTCTCCCTTGGAGTGAATTCTAGATTTTGATAGAGTATTTTGTATTTGGTACTTGGGTAGGGAGGAGTCTTTTCCCTTCCTGTCTGCTTCAGTTGAGAGATTTCCCATTCAGGTGGATCCTTCTCCTCCTAGCAGACCCTGACTGTGGGGTCTTGATGAAGGGACTTTTCCCTTTGGGTTGAGGCATAAGTGATGAGATTTTTCCCTCTTCAGTTTTCTCCCACCTTCAGGAGGAGGTAGCTTATCATCATCTTGGTAACCACAAACTTTATTTTCTGTGTGTGCTTACATTTATTTGACCTTTATGTATTTAGCACTTGCATTTAATTGGCTCTCAAAGTTCAAGAGCATGCTAAGATATTTTCTGGGACTCCAGCTGGTAACATGTTCAAACATTACAGGGATCATTCAAACAGTCCATTTTTCTTTACACTGAACTAAAAGACTGTGGCTCAAAAAAATCATACATTCAAAATAAGACATTCATACCTTATTGCTATCTTGAGGCAAAACAAAGAAACAAATACAAAAAATATTCAGGACACAAAGATTGCATTGCTACAAAATATTGCCTGAAAATGAGCTAAAGCTCTTTCCAGACCTTTTCCCTTCCCTTCTTGCAACTCCTCTTCTTTATCCTTCTCTAAACTAAACACTCTTTTTCCAAGATTCCTCAGCTATTCTGGCATACTGTGTTTTTAAGTAAGGCACTAGAAAACCAGCAAATATTAAAAAATATGATTTTGACTTTCATGCTGTTTTCTTAAAAACAAAGATGAAATTTCCAAGGAAAGACACCCTCCCTATACTGAACGGAATGGCAACTTTCTTATTTTCAAGAACAAATAATTGAGATCAAGAAAATACCACACAAATCTTGTTAGAATAACTGATATTTTTGGGGCCTTCACACATATTTCAGTTGCATTTTCAAAGTTAATTATTCATTGACCAATTCAGGATATTGGTAACTGACTCAAACTCTTTACCCAAAATTTGGTTCACACTCTTTCCAAGATTGCCTTCTAAAAAAAAATCTATAAAGTTTGGTCTTATTCCATTTTGTCAGATAAATAATTTAAGTTAAACAATTTTAAAATAAACTGGGAGATTTATATGTTATGAATAAAATTCAAAAATAAAAGGTGTAAAATCTTTATGTTTATATGTTTAGATGCGTTTATACAAATACACATGTATTATGTTGTGTATTGTTCTATATAATATAATCTGGTATGTTAGCCAAAAATTTCAAAAAAAATATTCAGATTGGGTAAATAAATGAGTGTTTATGTAAAATATTCAGTAGTTAACCCCAGTTTTTCCTTTGGTTCATGTGACTTAGGCAAATCTTTGATAAATTAACTAGTTTTAAAATTGTTGATAAAATAAAATTTGAAATGTCTTCAAAATTGTCAACCTATATTTTTGTCTTGGCTTAATGGTCAGGCAGTTTTATATTTGCTTCTGATTAGTGTTTTAAAATCATGAAGATATAGTCCCAGCCAAAACTAAATAATCTTTGTTTATATAATTATTTGATAAATAAGATTAATTTAATAATGTTGATTAAAAACAGCTGTATCTTCTGAGTTATCAACAGAATGCCCATGCATTTAATTTTAAGGGTCTTACTTAAACTCCTAATATTAACAGGATATGAAATTGGTTAACAAAAATTACTGAAATGACTGTCTAATATCTCAAAATTCATAAGCAATATAGGTATAGTTGTTTTAAAAATTAAATTAGGTAATTGTAAATAAAATAAATGATCACAGATGAACTTTCAATGTAATTTAAAATCTTAAAGGTATGTAGTCTTAAATAATAGATATTCATCAAATTTCTAGATAATATGCAACTAAAAGAAAATCTAAAACTAATTGCTGAATTAATATAATTTCATTCTTGGCTTCTTCAATTTTATAACATGAGTCAATATTTAGGTCTATTAATTAAAATATATATTTAAAAAATATAGGACTTAGGATGGGATTTCAGAAATTTATTACAGGTCTAAACAAGTCAAAGAAGATTTGTAAAGGATGAGCCATTTGAAAGGCAATTTATATGTGACTGGGTTGGCTGAAATGGGAGAGAAATTGTTTATGTATTTTTCTAAAATTATAACATTGATGTCATATAACATTTTATAATCATTGAGGAGAAAATATATCTGCCTAACAGGTCTTTAATACAGATAAAGATGCCCTATTCTGGGGGGAAAAAAAGTCACAAAGGACATTTATTAGTAAGAGATAAGTGAGCACCAAGATTTAAGGCAGGAAGAGATAGGCTAACTCTACTTTTTTGTACAAATGTAATCGGTTTTATGATTAGGACTGCCGTTATCTATAAAGCTGCTAATCTCCAGGCCTTGATGGGTAAGGTAAATACTAGCTGCCAGTCTATTTGTTGTATAACAAGAAGGCTTGGACGAGAACCCTTTTTCTGGATTGGTTTTATCTGTGCTTTGTCCCTAAAGTCAGGAACTACTTTGCCAGTAAGGGACTGCCTTTTAAAGTTCTTTTGATGTTGGACAATGCCTCTGGCCACCCAGAACCCTGTGAGTTTAGGGACAATGATACTAAAATCGGAGTCTGTTTCCATATACTTAAAACAGCAAGGTTTCCTTAAAGTACGAATTTGCTCTTAATAAAGTTGAAAGATATTTTGACTTTCTATTATGAAATCTGTTTCATTTACAGCCATTTTCTTCCTAAAGTCTATTTAATTTTACTAGTTTCAGATTTAAAATGCTACCCTCTTTAAAATAAAAATGAAATTAATTTCATATTAAAAATGAAATTAATTACATTTTTTGAGATACATTTTTACCTTTGAAATTTTTCAAATTCATTTTCAGAAGTTCAACTTTTGATGTATCTTGCTGCATGAGATTTGTAGGTCATATATCATTACCTTCAGCTTTTTCTCCCCTTCAGAAGGTAAGGATGTTAACTCTCTTGAACTTTCAGTCAGATCCTACAGCTGGTTTTCCACTGGTCCAACTGTGCTGTTATGGCCTGACACTGAAGTGTCTATTTTAAAGGCCTACCAAAGCAATATTTCCTTCCAGTATAATTTAATTTTTTATTCTTGGCTTTTCTTGATGTAATCTTAATTGGTATACTCATAACTATGGGCACATTATTTCTATGTCTGATTAATTCAAGTTTTCATCAGGTTTGACTTCCAGGTTATCTTAATGAGCTTTGTATGAGGAGAAACAATCAGCAGAAGGTTTTCCTTTACCTTTATGGTAGCTGGTCTAAGAAACAAATATTTTATGTTTTTTCAAGATAATTTATTTGTGTTGCCTTTACTAAGATTTTTATTATTTAAAATTTGAGCTTTGAAATAATTAAAGTATTACATCTATGTAATTTCCTCTATTGCTTTTGACATATTTTGATTATCACACTGGCTAAGTGACTAGCAATTACTTGAGAGTGAACTGGGATTTTTTTTTTTTTTTAATTTAAAAGCTTTGAGGCTTTTGGCAACTGTGACAAATGTCCCCAAAATTAAATCCTAATTTAAGTATTTTTGACCTGATATTAACTTTAGAGTTTTCCTCGGAAAGTTGAGTCTCTGGAAAGTCTCAAAATATGTACCTCTCACTTTGTAAAGATTTAAATAATTAGGCTTAAACCTTTGTAGCCAGGAGCAGTGGTCCCAGCACTTTGCAGGGCCAAGGCGGGTGGATCACTAGGTCGAGAGATCAAGACCATCTAGGACAGGAGATCAAGACCATCGTGGTCAACATGGTGAAACCCCGTCTCTACTAAAAGTACAAAAATTAGCTGGGCATGGTGGCGCAGCCTGTAGTCCCAGCTACTCGGGAGGCTGAAGTAGGAGAATTGCTTGAACCAAGGAGGCAGAGGTTGTGGTGAGCCGAGATCGCACCATTGCACTCCAGCCTGGGTAACAAGATCGAATCTCTGTCTAAAAAAAAAAAAAACAAAAAAAAACCTTTGTAAGCATTTAAATCTAAAAATCTAATTTAAATTATTAGATATAAATAATATAGGAAATATTAACAAATGATAAGCGGTACTAGGTCTTTCATTTAGTTGTGTTTATGGGTGTGTTGTTAACAAAAATGTTTCAAACAATTATATAATTGATTAAAATATAACATATTACCAGACAAAATTTTGATTGTTATCTTAAAATACTATATATAATAGAAATGACAGAATTTCCTTGTCAAAGGTAAACTTTCATCAGATTATTAATCATGGCTATTCTAAGTTTTTGTCATCTATAGTTATTGTTTTGAATTTTTCTCTAAAAACATTCACAATCAGATTCATGGAAACAAACAAGTACACTTACATACAGGTTTCTAATAACCTTAAGATCAATAGACTAAATAAAAATGTCCACTACTCTGAAAAAAACTGATAGATTTATAAAACTACAAATGGAAGTACAATATGAGTTTATCATGCAAGAATAAATAACTGATGATTATATTTTTGTGACTGTTATTTAAAACTTTGTTGGCTCTTTATATAATTTTTTTAAGATATAAGGAAATTTTTTATCTTAAGAGAGCTATAACTTATGATCATCTCATAAGGTATGCTTTTGTAAACAGAGGTAAATGTATTTGTGTGTTATTTCTTCTTCTTGGTTCCTTCAGGAATTCAAAAACCATTTGTGAGTATTTTTATGACAATATGATTATTTGCCTAAGTCCAGTAAAATCTGCTCTCTGCTTATGCAAGAATACAATAGAAAACATTGGCTGTATTAGTAATGCTTTGACTGAAATGTCATATTTGAAAATATGCATAAAATTCCTGACTGCAAGTGTTCTAGCCTTACAGTGAATAAATAAAAACTGTCACTGTTTAGCAGGCCCAGGAAACATAAGGCTGTAAATAATATCTCAAGTCTGCATTGGCTTGGCTTCCTAATCTCAAGAGGTTTTTAAATATGATAGATATTGTCTTATACAATCAATGTGGAGAAAATTTGTATTTCCAAAGAAAAACTATAATGCACCTGTTATTCAACTGTAACTCTACATTGTTTTGAGTTCTTTTTTATCTATTTATAGTTAAGATTAGGTACTAAATTTTGGGGGTTTTTCCAATCAAGCTTTTTCATAAAATTACTAAAACAGGAATTGCTTTGTTCCTAAACCCCTATAAGCTAAAACTAGAAAAATTTTAAGAAGCATTTTTTTTTTTTTTTTTTTTTTTTTGCTTGATAAGGGCCACACTAAAAGGTCAGCAAGCCAGTTCATGGTATAGCCAGAGTCATTCAAACTGCAAACCAGGATGAGAGGTTGATGTTTCCCATGCCTCAAAACAGTTTTTCCTAAGATGTCAAAACATGACTTCATTTCAGAATGAGACTCCTATCCTGTGTAGTGGTACCTTTTGCCTTTGGCAGAATAACACTGTAATTAAAATTTTGCAATCAGTAAATTCTATAAGTAACTTGACCAAAGAAATAGCTTTCGTTCACCCAGTGCGCAAGTTTGACAATATTCCCAACACAACTTTTTATTCAAATTTGTACTAGTGATACCTTTTGTAAAGTTAGGATTGACTGCTTTAATTCAATCTAGTCATAAAATGTTATTCAGTGGCTGCAGCAGGTCTCACTCAGTTTCCTCCATGGTCTGCTGATTTGGTGAGTTTGTTGCCCTTAGGCTGGACTCTTAGTACAAAACCTTGTACAAATGTATATTTATTATATTATTGTTAATTCTTTGTCTGTATTATGATTTTTAAACTTGATTTGTATTTCCTGCCTAATGTTTGCAAAGCCAACTCTTCTAACAGGGTAATGTTAGCTCAACCCTCAAATGATTGCAGATGCCTATGGATTGATAACATGAAACTCAAGGCTTGACTCCACATAAACATACCCTGAGAATATTTTTCCTTCTGGCCACTTTGTTATTCTAATGTGGCCCAAGTTCCTGACATAGAGCCCTCTACCTTCTTCCTGTCATAGGACAAATTCAACTGGGACAGGTCCATCCCAGCACTCAAGGACAATTAAACCTAACCACAAAATGGTTTATCAGAGATACTTTCAGAAAGAGATCTTTATCAAAAGGGGGAAATGTGAAAGTTTTTCATACAAAGTGGGTCATGCTTGTCATGAGGTCAGAATACTCAAGAGGTCAGAATGTCAGAATGAAGAAGTACTAACCTTGCTCCAAAAATGTAATCCTCTGCAAGCCTGGCTGCTAAAATTGCTTGCTGTAATCTGAAACCAGTTTTATCTAATGGCTACTGAAAAAACCTACTGCAACTATAAGACTAGTTTTACCGATGGTTATCCCTCACTAATCAGATCTTGCCAGCTCCTGACAACCTTTCTAGCGTCAGGGAACATTCTTGAAGATGAATACATAACATTTCTCCTTTTTATAAAATTCCTAAGCTTCAATTAAAGACTTATTCTCTGGACATACAGAAGACTAGTGGTCTACACATATGCCCCAAATGGCTATTCTTTCTTCCCAAATAAAACATTTTAGGGAACCATCTCTATATTTTCCTCGACTTTGACGCTACTATGCTATTTTTCTGGAAAAGTTACAACTTAAATCATAAAATTTTATCTACTTACATACCTCTTATTTTGGAAAGGTCCATACATAAACAAAAGCACAGGAAATAGAATATTGAATTCTGATGAAAGCATGCCCTAGATCTAACAACAATCAACTAATGCTCTCGCTTGTTATAGCTCTATATTTTGCCTTGCACTCCAGATTGGCACATTACATTTTAAAATATATAATTCTTATTAACATAATGGTTCAACAAAAATAGAAGTTCAAGAAAAAGTAAAAAGGTTAAAAATAATTACAAAAATTCCAAAAAGTTTTAAAATATTTATCAAGATTTTATGTTAGTGAAATCATAATTTTGATTAACATTATATTATATACATTTCTTTATTCATGCAGACTTCATAACCTTTGTACTAAACAAATACAGAAATATTTCATAATCAAAATTATCCAATTATTGAACATGACATGTTACATTTTAAAGTCTGTATTTGTTACAAGTAGTAAAAAAGAACTTCATCTTAGAAAAAACTTTAGATGTTTCTAAATGCTGTTTTAGAGGAAACAGTGCATTGCACAAGGATATAACGTATCATTTGGATGTTTTGCAATGATGCTAAACATTTCACAAAATTCAAGGCAGGTTTGAACTCCCAAGTCTCAGGAAGAATAGTGCCAGGGCACTGATGAGGACCACGGTAGCAGAGTTTTAGGGACCTACTCTGTGCAACACTACTTCTCAAATTTTAAGATGAAAATCAATCCTTTAGCAACCTTGTTAAAAGGCAGATTTCCACACATTATGAGGCCTGACAGTCTGTATTTCTAACAAGCTCCTAAGCTACGCCGACATAGCTGGTCTTTTGTTCAGTCTTTGCTATCCACTCCCGGTAACATGATTTAGCAATGATTTCCTCAGGTTTTAGTTTATATTTTCATATTTTTAGGTTAGCGTTATATATACATTTGCATCGTATGCATATATATATTTTTTGATAAACAGGTTTTCTTTTGGTGTTCATTGTCTAAACTGCTGTTATTCTTTTAAATTCTTTTTAGAAAAAAATTCTAATCATTTGTATTCTTTTAAAAACATCCTATTTCCAGAGTCAAACAACTGGTTGAATTCACTTGTGGAATAAATATAAAAATATAAAAATTATATAAATAAATAAAATGTAAATATATAATATATTAATATATAAAATATAAAAACATAAATCAACCAATAAAGATATACATGAATCTCCTACTAGCCTCAAGGCTTTATATTAGATACATTGAGAATATAAGCAAAAGCAACATCTTTTCTCATTATCTCATGAAATTTATAAATGTATTTACAGTCATTTCCCATTTTTATAATAGGTTCTTTTTCCTGTTTCACTTAGCGACTGGGCATGAAAATGCATATGCATTTTGGTAAATGGAAAATCCCATCTAAGTCAAATCAATTTCCTAAGAGTTGCAGTGGCAATGGTTGGAGTTGGCAAGCCTGTTCTATGTCACATCTTTCTATGTGCTGCATGATCAATGCCTTAGATGCCACCAAATGTCTTGTTTTTGAATGTGAAGCTATGCATTCCCATCAGGCAACTGAGTTAAAAATAATATGACACTATTTAATGATAAAAGGGTCAGTTCTATCAAAATGTAAATTTTTATTCAAATAGCAAGCATCATTGCAAATTATTAATATTTAATAGTCACTAAAATTGGCACATAATCTTTATTTTTAGTAACTCATTAATTTCTCTTAATAGAAAATATAACTTCTGAATTTTTTTTTTGGTCTTTAAAAAACAAAAACGTCAATGATAAGAAAATATAAGGCCATATTTTCTATAGTTCTCTCTTGTCTATGCCCCCAAGCTACATGTCAAGCTGCCTCTATATAATTTTCATATTGATGTATGGCTAATCTGATATATAGATAAAAAGAGTCTGTATCAATTATTTAAACCTGTCTATTACCTTTTTTAGAAAGCCACCAGCCTTCAAAAAACAATACCTTTTCAAGGATACATTTTAATTCTTAAAGGAGTAAGATCCTTTTCTTCTCTGAACATTTAATTATATGGAAATAATAAATAGAACCAAACTTAAACAGTGATATCAACTAAGTTTATCATAGAGTTTCAATATTAACTAGGATGATGCACATAAGACTTAATTTGCCTTTTAGAATCTTAATTGCTCCAAGTCTAATACATCGTACCAGGCTCTGAACTCATTCCCTAGAAACCAACTTGCAGCACATGAGCTACTAACAAGTGATCTGGTTCATCATGCCCATTTGGAAGGACATTTGGTGATGGTCGTTGTAAGAACTTCCTTACTTTCAGGAATGATATATAATTGTTCACCAATGAGTGGTCCCATTCCAGAATTCACTGTAAATGTTATTGTCCAGGAATATAGGTAACTTTAAGTTTTTTTCCTTCAAATTAAATGCCTAATAACTTAGCACAGTGCTTGGGGATATGTATTTATAGATCAAGAGAAAGAAGCGAATATCTGTCTCATTACCAAATGTATCCCAAAATTATAAAGTACCTTTTAAATCTGAAATTTGCTTATTTAAGCAGTATTCCTTTTTAAAATTCCCTTCCTGATGCAGAAATATCACTGGGAGGTGACATGTTTAAGAAAATGTAACTAATAGCTCAAATCAAAATACATCATAATAGACTGCAGCAAAAGCACAAAACATTAGTCATTCTATACATTTTTTGAAGCACTGTACCCCCAATATATAGGCAAATTTGTATAGTTTATACTATGTAAATATTATATAGTTTATACTATATAAATGTTATGGGTTTCAACCAAAGCAGTCATAATAACAATTAATCTTGCAGTTCACTAGTCTTCTAACTCTAAAACATAAGATAAACTTATTTTAGAGGTAGAACCATTAGATTTTAGATCCAGAAGAATATGAAGCAAAATGAAAAATAATTTTGAAAGTAGTTGTTCATTCTTGCTAAGCTGCTGTTTTCTCACCCATAAAATGAGAATTGTAATAGTTCTTATTTTTATTATAGGATTAAATGGACAAACCAATGTAAAATGACCTCTCTAGTACCTTATATGTAAAAGAGGGTAAAGTTAGTGGCTGATATTTTTATTATTAAATCATAATAATGGTGCAAGCCAGCTCCAGACCACTTCTAGCTCTAGGTCAATTCAATGTTAGCCAGTTCTTGGAAATGACCAACTCAATAAATGACAAACTCAGCAAACGATCAACTCATCAAATGACAAATATGTCAAGTAACCAATTTACAAGATGACAAATTTATCAAAAGTCAATTTCCAAAAGCTAACTTCCAGAAAAATAATGTGTCATATGATCAATTCCCAAGTGACCTTAGTTCCTAAAACGTATCCATTTCCTTAAGAAGGAACTAGGACAATTTCTTTATTCATTGTGTCTCCAGAGGCAGAAAAATGTAGGGGCAAAACAAAAGCTTTAAGATATAAAGAAGAAAGGCAATTGTACAGATAAAAACATTTGAATGTATAATATGCTCACTGGAATACACCACATGCATGACTATGGCTTTTAGCCAAACTAGACTAAGAATGCTGCCCCTAAAATGCAGACAGGCAATGAATAATCACATTTTGAAAAATTCTAATCAGTTTGGCAATTGTTTTATTTGCTGTCTTAATCAACAGGCAGATTGGTTTTTCAATGAATTGACTTCACTTAAATTTAATCTTTCAATCTTTATGTGCTATGCACTTGAATATACTGAATCACAAAGACTATTTATTCATAGCTAATGTAGTCATTGGGGCCTTGATATGACCTTCCAGGAATTTTTAAAGGCCTATGGTCAAATTGTGGATGTTTAATTATTTTAAGATGTAACTCTCGACATTAGAGTTAGGAGATATAAATAAATCAATTGGATGTAAATCTAATAGTTTTGCAATTGCACTTAAAATCATGTAGGTTAATGCATGATTTAACTTACATAACACCTAGGCTAATATAGAATTTAACTTATATAACTCACCCTGAACAAAATTTTAAAAACTTTGTCTTTATCCTGTCTTTCTTGAACTTCCCTTTCAGTGACCATCTGCAGCTTTTCTGATTGCCCTCCAAGTAACACAGACATATTCCATCATCTACTGGCAAGCTTACATATATTCCTCAGTTACTCAATCCCCACAGACGCTTTCTACTTTTGCCTCAGCCTAAGTAGCCTCAAGGAATGGTACTTTAGAAGGTATATTAGAAAGAGTGTTACTGAGATTTGAAAGAGACCTTGCCTATTGTTTAAATTTATATTGGATTTTATTGATTTAATTTATTGAAAGTAAATCCCAAAGAGGTAAAGTGATTTACTGAAAGTCACATGGAAGTAAGTTTACTTACAAGACGTTAACTTGAGATAGAATATTTATGGCTAAAATTTTTTCACCATTTCTTCTATCAAAAGTTGCACTCTGTTTTTTCTTCCATTTGAATTCAGCCTGGCTTTGTGACTTGCTTTGATCAACATAATTAGGCAGAAGTCATATTGAGTAAGTTCTGGAGGCTGGACCTCAAGGATATTGCAGCTTCTGCCTTTGCCCTCATGAATGCTGCCCCAAAGCCCCCAGGTAAGAAAGTCTGTCCTACTGGGGTAAGAGATGTCAAGTGGAGGAAAACCAGGGACAGTACTAACTATTCAAGAAGGGAATGGAGCCATCTGGACATTCCAGACCAGCCAGTCTTGCAGCTGAATGAATGTAGCGTGGAATGAACCCAGATAAGAAGGAAAGAAACTATCCAATTAACTAATAGAATTGTGAGAATCAATGAATCATTGTTGTTTTAAGTCATTAAGTTTTGTGTGAGATATTACATATCAGTTAATTGATTCTTTTTAAAAGGCATGTTAGGAGGCCTACAGAAATACATACATTACAGGTTGTAGAAACAAAGAAAACAATTTAGGACATCAAGATGAAAGGAAAAGCAAAGGTAGTATAAATAAGATTGCAGAGGTAGAGAAAAAAATAAAGGTTCATATTTAGGTATACAGTTTATATCATCCCCAAAATAACCAGTTACACCTGAGAGGTACCATACCATGACAAGGGATTACCTCATGAGTTTTGAAATGGGTCTCTCTACATCTTTTGCAAGAAAGGATACTGACTACCTTTGTTCTTAACTATCTTTTAAAGGATGTGTATACAGTGAAAGTGTTGGAAAAAAAATGTCCTATTATGAGCAAAGGGCATGCATGCAAACTGTAAGTATAAGATATTCGGTTTTCTTAAACTCAGGTTTCCTTCCTACTGTGTATATATGAGTCACCTGCTACTCTTCACAGAGCCCAGAAGGAACTGAGGCTACAAAAAATGGTGCCAAACATGCTGATGCTCATGCTGCTTTGTTTGCTGTGAGTAATAAACTCATTTGTCTTTGACCCAGGAGTTTTGTGTCATCTGCCAGAATCTATGAAATTTTGCCAAGCTGACTTGTTAGCATAAGAGAATGAAAAACATCTCAAACTCTTTAGTTTTAACAATGAGGTATTCCACAACAAACACCAAGTAAAGTTGTTTGTTTATCTTAGGAAGTATGTTTATGTGTTATCCATTAACAAGGTAAGAAGGGGAAAAGAACTAGATCATTTGACCCCCGAGTCAGTACTTACTTTTATTACACATAGTAGAAAATTTTATAACAAATCCTCATTAAAGTATTAATAAATTATAATACTTTTTTCCATTATCTTTTGCATAGGGAAAAAATTCCTTAATCAAAATAACAAACAGCTAGTGAATAACTGCAGGATTAATCAAATGCATGAGAAAAATATTGTGTAGCAGAAATTTCCAACTTCCTCCAATTTGTATAATTCAGCTAGCTATTTGTTCCAGCTGCAATATACTGTAAATGTAAGAACCAGGCTTTGAAATCAGGGAGATCTAGATCCAATAATGTGCTTAGTTGTACAACTTAGAAGAGCTTTAGCTTATTCTAAGCTGTAAACATTTGGACAAATGATAGTTTCTTCATTTTTAAAATGGTATAAATTGTTCAAATGTAATGATACCAAACAGGCTGTACTATTTTGAGGATTAGAAAATTTGACGTTTTATTCCTACATGTTCAGACAACTCAATGAATGGTAGCCCCCTATTTTAGGCCATTTTTACATTGCCATAAAGAAATACCTGAGGTTGGCATTATTAGCACGAACTGGCAACCAACAGAATGGGAAAAAAATCTTTGCAGTCTACCCATCTGACAAAGGGCTAATATCCAGAATCTACAAAGAACTAAAACAGATTTACAAGAAAGAAAAAAACAAACAACCCCATTCAAAAGTGGGCAAAGGATATGAACAGATATTTTTCAAAAGAAGACATATATGAGGTCAACAAACATATGAAAAAATGCTCATCATCACTGGTCATTAGAGAAATGCAAATCAAAACCACACTGAGATACCATCTCACCCGAGTTAGAATGGCGATCATTAACTGGAGATAACCGTTGCTGGAGAGGATGTGGAGATGGGAACACTCTTACACAGTTGGTGGGAGTTTAAATTAGTTCAACCATTATGGAAGACAGTGTGGCTATTTCTCAAGGATCTAGATATAGAAATTCCATTTGACCCAGCAATCCCATTACTGGGTATATACCCAAAGAACCATAAATCGTTCTAGTACAAAGACACATGTACACATATGTTCATTGCAGCACTGTTTACAATAGCAAAGACCTGGAACCAACCCAAATGCCCATTAATGATAGACTGGACAAAGAATATGTGGCACATATACACCATGGAATACTATGGAGCCATAAAAAACGATGAGTTCATGTCCTTTGTAGAGACTTGGATGAATCTAGAAACCATCATTCTCAGCAAATTGACACAAGAACAGAAAACCAAACACCACATGTTCTCACTCATAGGCGGGTGTTGAACAATGAGAACACGTGGACTCAGGGAGAGGAGTATCACACACTGGGGGTAGTTGGGGGGGTAGGGGAGAGACAGTGGGGGGTGGGGCTGATGGGGAGGGATAACATGGGGAGAAATGCCGTATATAGTATGCATCTATGCAACAACCCTGCATGACCTGCACATGTACCCCAGAACCTGAAGTAAAATAAATTTTAAAAAAAGGAAAAGAAATGCCCGAGGTTGGATAATTTATTAAAAAGAGCTTTATTTCAGCTCATGGTTCTGCAGACCATATAGCAAGCATGACACTGGCATCTGCTTGGCTTCTGGTGAGACATCAGGGAGATATTACTCATGGCAGAACGCAAATAAAGAGCAGACTTGTCATATGACAAGAGAGAAAGAAGATGGAGGGGTTCCATGCTTTTGTAAACAGCCACATCTCCAGTGAACTCTGAGAAAGAAGTCACTTACCACCAAGGAGACGGTGCTAAGCCATTCATGAAAGATCCACCCACATGAGGCAATCACATCCCACCAGGCCCCACCTCCAACACTGGGAATCACATATGACATTTTAACATGAGATTTGGAGGGAAAAAACATCCAGATATATCAAATCAATTATTATTTCATGAACGGGTATCTTACAATATTTTTAAAATACATTTGTAGAGGTCCATGGCTTCTAGTTCTCAGCTACTGTCGAAGAGGAGCTCACAGGATATGACTGTGGAGTCACCAAGTGACTTCCTAATTAGACTATAAACTCCATGATAAAATGCATACTATGACTTCCAGTGCTCCACACACCAGAGCTTGGTTAGAATAATTTCTACCCCACTTTCAATACTCAGAAGATATTTGCTAAAAAAATTAATAGAAAAAATGAATTTAAATATCTTTGAGATTTAATCCAGAATTCCAGTGAACACAAACATAATACAGGATTCAAACACACCAATGATGGATATCAAACTCCTATTACTGCCATGACAGCTTAGGTTAGGGTTGCTTTGGAGCCCAGGAGAGAACAAAATTACCCCTGATGCAAAGTGCCTTTAGGGAGCTGGAAAAGACTAGACTAAACTGGGAAATGCTGCAGCACAGAGAAAGGACTTTTCTGTAAATCATAATTTCCAATGGTCTGTATTACTTATCCAGAGGAAGCTGGGGGAAATCACAAAGAAGGTGGCCCTCAGATGCCTCATGGGTATATCTGACAACAATATAGGGTAGAGATCACAGCTCAGAAATTAAAACTTTTTTTTAACAAAAGGGAAATAACATTTTGATTACTTTCAAAGGAATCTAATCTTATTTAAAAAAACAAACAAACAAACATAAAGGCCCTGAATTAAAGAAAAAATAAGAAATAAGAATTATGAACTCCACCATCTCAAAATAATACCTATTGAAAGATAGAATATTAATGCTTGTCTACTCCAAATCCTCTTTTTACAGATGACAAAACAGAGTCCTAGAGAGGCTGTCAGTTTCACAAAGTGACATTCTATCTCACTAGTCCATATATTGATGACTGAAGAAAGAACTAAAAAGAAAGACTCCCTCCACCTGTCAGAAATGCATCACATCCTACCACCTGTGGCCTCCCTGCCTGTCTGCTAATTAGTTAGCATCCATCCAAACCTATTCAGGCCAAAAGCATTTTCCAAAGCTCAGAGCTCTAATGATTTGGGCTTTTAAGTTTCAAAGTTAAAAATAACTCTTATAGAAACATCACATGAGGGCAAGAAACACTCCACATTTGGCCCCTTTCAGGAAATGAAGCTTCTCTGAGGAATTGCAGGTTTTCACTGAAGCACAGACATGGTATGCCAGATCAAATCCATCATAATGAATAGTGAGGAAAACAACAAACAAAAAAACCTGGAAACACTTTTTCTCCACAAAATGAAGAAAAATCAACATCAGGAGGTACTTCAATGTGTTTAACTTCGACTCAGTTGTCAGATGTGAAAAACACAGTCTGAAATCATATTGCCTCAGGTCTCAGATGATTCTGCAAGGTTTGTTGACTAGGTATCTGGCAAATACTCCAGACCATTGCTACTGGCATGCATATCTAACAGATGTTAAAAATGAAAAGCTGACAGTTTTTATGGTATAATTAAATCTCTCCTTATTTCTCAAGTGCTATTTAATTTAATTTTAATCAAAAGTAATAACCATCCATAATGGCTGTAATAAGACATTCATGTTCTATGTAAGGAGTTACCTATTGTGCTTTAAGAAAAAGTCTTGCAATAAGAAAGGCTCTTGCCAAGGTTTATTGGATGTTTCTAAAACATTGGAGGCAATGAAGTTACTCAAGAAAGACAAAGCTTCAGGTGGTCTCATAAAATGTTAAAAAGGCCATGCCATCAATACTATAATAGGATGTTATTTTTGCCAGTTTCCCACCCTTGTTACTGAAATGAGAAGAAACATTTTCTTTGAAGGGCTATCTTATGAAGACATACACTAGAAAGAGGTTAATTTTGTTCATCAAGGCTGATGAAACTAACTGAACAGATGATCAAGGCACCAGATAATATAGAAGTCACTGAATTTAACACACAAATATTTATTTCATTGTTTTGGTTAGAGTGTGGCTTGGATACCTTTCAGAGCTAGAAGGGACACTATGTATGAGCTGATCTGACCTTCAGATTTCATTACTGAGGAAGGTGAAATCCAAGTATTAGGTGTGATTTACCCAATTAGTCATGACTGCTGAGTTGAAGAAACTAAACTAGAATGCAGGTGTCATGACTCCAAATCCAGTAGCTTTTATAGCTAAACAGGTTGCTTTTTCATTAATAATGTTTTGCTGAAAATATGACTTATTAAAGTTATAAAACCGTAGCTCAGAACTGTGCTATCCTTTTCTATGTAAATCTTCTCTCATCACTACTACATTTGAAGTACGAATATCCCCCACCTTCGTCTAAGCAGGTTTTTGAACTGGCTCATTACTTTACTGGGGCTGGCACGGAGATTAGTGTAGTGTTCATAGTTTGAATTTAACTTATATATTTTAACATAAAATTACACAGAACTCTGTTATTTGATTTAATTTAACATACTGGCATGGAAGCTGTTAATCTTGAGATATATGTTGTAGAATGTTTGGCTATAGCTGTGTTTCATATTATAAATTGTGGTACAATAGGTAACATTTTATTGGTAGACAATAATGAAAACCCTACTTAGGATAAATATTGACAGGGCTAGGGAAAGTCACATGAATCACTCTTGAGGGACAAAAACGTTTATAATAAAGGAAAAGCATAATGAACTGAAAATGTTAAACACAATGCTGACCCATCTATTCTTCTAACTCAGTCAATAGGACAAGTTACAAAAATAAAATATGTTCTTAATGCCAGTATTTTTAAGGTCAGAAATCATTCTATGTGACAGGTTCTGGCTCTTGAAGTTGAGTGTTCCTTTCGGTGAGAAATTGTGATTTTGTGGGTGTGGCAAAGATTGAACAGCACAATAAAAATTTGCTGGGTTGTCTATTTCAGGAGAAAACACTGAAAATAAATGTTATTCTCATTTCTGTAAAATAATTGTCACTTTCAGGTGCAAGCTTGGCTTGATAAAAACAGCACCCAGTTGGTTGCTAGACATTAGTTCTGCCTTAGCTCTGAAACTAGTTAATTGTTTCTCAGTTAAGCCTTTAACATCTGTTACTTTATGTGTTGGAGGGAGGCATCCAAAGAGATGTTATTTAAGGGTTCTCTTAGTTTTAATTAACTTTAAAAATTTTTATTATTTCAAATTTCTCATGACACTTTCACTTCACCCAGCTAAACTTGTTCACTATCTTATTTTCCACTTTTAGATCTTTTAACTGGATTTTCCAACTATTAATCTGAGGAATCTTTTTTTTATTATTATGCTTTAAGTTCTGGGGTACATGTACAGAATGTGCAGATTTGTTACATAGGTATACACGTGCCATGGTGGTTTGAATCTTTCAGGCAAATTTGGTGATGCTCATATAACCACAACTTTCACTATCATTCCCCAAGATTCAACTGGGAATGATATCCACATGATTACTTCTGCCAAAAAACATCAAAGTTCTAATTGTCATGAAAGTAAATATGTTGTTATTTTTGTAATTGTTGAAACTGAAAAATGTCAGATAATTCATAAAAGCGATTAAGAGAATTGAATAATCTTTTTAGTGTTGACACATTCATATTTCAATTACAAGTCTAGCATTTCCTTAGCATAAATAATTTTTTATTGCTCAATAAAAGAAATGAAAGAACTAATATTTAGAAAATAATATAGCAAATAAAGGTGTTTGGAAAAAATCTATACTTTAATATCTTGCAGCAAATTTTTAAATAAAATCTATTTTTTCTAATAAGCATTGACAAGTTTTAAAAGTTTGATTACCAGATTCATTAACTATTGTGTATAAAAAGAATGATATTTTAATTGTGTTGTAAAGTGAAATATAGTAATATACCATCTATTAGTATTATGTTGATACCCGTGATACTCATTAATGCTTTTCAGTAACATTTCCTGCTCTTTAACATCTAGGTTTCTGATAAAATGATACTTCCTGGTCTCCTGCAATTAGATGGGATATGTGAGGCATTCAAGGCCAATGATTGATGTGCAGAATTGATGAGCGTCACTTCCTGGTTGAATATCTGATTGCCAACCACTAAACTTTTCAGCTCCTTCTTCCCTTTTCGCCTGTATTCTAGATGGGGTTCCACCAACAACCTAAGTGTTAGAGTAAGGAGGGAATGATGCATGGCAGAGTCCAGCTATCCCCCAGGGAAACATAGCAAGACCAGAAAATAAGCATTGGTTATGCTTTTTTCAATTCTTATTTGTCATCACAGCATAACTAAATCCGCTTTGACTGATACAATAACTATTAATATCTGCTATGTTTACAATCTTAGGCATGGGATGAAATATTTCCAATCCCCTCCCCATCCCCTACACCACTAGCACCAAGAGAAAAACCTTTGAAAACAATTAAGGTGTGGCCAGATATTGTCAGCAGAATCATCATATTGAATCTCCTTCTACATAATTCTTTCAAAATTGCTCAGCTGAATTATTCCAGTCAGCATTTCAAAGTATTCTCTCATTAAATCTATTTGCTTTTCATTATTTTCTTTGCATCTGTTTCTAGTTTGCTGTAAAGGAATTAATCATAATGACTCAAATTTTTGAGCATTTACTATGTGCCACACATAATTCTAAGCCCTTCAGTTTTACTAAATAATTTAATGCTAACAAGCACCTTATCAAATATGTACAGAGATAGTACATAAAATTCCCAAGGCCACCTAATAAAGGACACAACAATATCCGAATCCAGACAGCTTAGCTCCAGAGTTTTCACCCCTAAGTCATTAATCAATAGTGTATCACAATATGTTCCAGATGAAGATACAGAAAAGATTAGTAGCTATTGACTAGAGACTGATGTATATTAAACAATTGACAATTTAAAATCAGTAGTTACTATATTTACTGTATTTTAACATGTAAAATGTATTTTAACATGTTAAAATCTCTCTCTAAAACCTGAATATTTGGGTATTTATATGCCTCCTTAAATTTCTAGGAAATATGGGTGATAAGAAAACTAAAGACGGAAACAAAGTGTTTTAAATTATTGCTCCTCTAGACCAGATCAATCGTTAAAAATCGAGTCAGCATAGATACTTCGATATCCAAGTATGAAAAACTAAAATTTGCAAAATGATCCCCAGTCCCAGCATAAAAAAACTATAAAACCTGTACCTAACACTAAAACAGCTACCAAAAAAATGTTGGAGAGTAAATAACAGTACAGATGTGTGGGTGGTGGGTTGTATGTATCCTTTGAGGACGGCATACAGAGTACAAACCACATAAGTACTTCTTGTCTTCCATTTGACCTGGTGCTAACTACCATCTACCCTGAAACAGCAGTGACTCCAATAGGTACACATGGAAACAACCTTGGTATTCTGGCTGGGGAACCAGATTAGGGAAGATAGAAACCTATGAACACTGAAAAGAGTAGAGAATCTTACAAGGGAATGAGCCAGAGAAGGAACCCACCAACTCTTCCTGGTCATATCCCTGACTGATCCCAAAACCACAGATGGCTGAACAGGATCAAAGTTGTTCATCTAAAGACAAAGATTTGAATTGAGTCTGAGGCTGCCACACTAGAAACAGTGTTCAGAGCAAAACGAACAACAACAAAAGCACCTGCTAACACCAAAGAAATAATATTCTCTGAAGAAAAAAATGAGAGAATATAGAATCTGAACAGCTGAACATTTGTAATGCCCACAATACAATGGTTTGAAAGCTAAATGTACTGCCAGAGAATCACTTCATAATGATAAAAGGACAATTGTATTAAGAAGGCATAAGCTGTAAATGTGTAAATGCCTAGTAATAGAGGTTCAGGAATTACAAAGCACAAAATGACAGAAGTAAAGTGTGAATGGGCAATTTTCATAAAATAGTTGTAGATGTTAATACCACTCCATCACCGCTTGATACAAGAATTATCAAAAATGCATGAATGAGAAGTTGATATAATTACTATGTAAGGATAAGGAATATATGCATGACACAAAAAAACACTTTGATCTAATTAATATATATTCATAGAACACTAAGCTGTAAAAGAAGACAATATACATTCTTTTCAAGTAGACATGGTATTACATGTTTAATAGAATAGAATAGTTTGTGTCATAAGATGTCTCCATAAAGGTAAATCATTTCAAAGTAAACTGAGCATGCTTTCTTGCCATGATAAAATTAAATTTAAAATTTAAAAAACCCCGAAATCTCTGAAATATCTGAAAATTAAGAACACACTTATAGATAACCATGGGCCCAAAGGAGAAATCACAGATAAACTACAAAATACTTTGATCTGAGTGATTAAGTGATAATGAAAAGGCAACATGTCAATGTTTGTGGAATACAGTGAATAGAGTGCTTAGAGAAATATTTGGAGCTTTCAATGTTTACTTTAAAAGAGAAAGAATGATCTCAAATCAATGTTCTAAACCTCTATGAAACAAGAAAAAGGAGAAAATTAAATCTATAAAAGCTGAAGAAAAAAACAGAAAGCAGAAAAAAAATTAGCAAAACCCAAATCAGTACTTTGGAAGAAATGAGCAAATTCAACAAATCTTCAGTAAGACTGATCAAGCAAGAAAAGGGTAGACAACACCAGCTACCAATGTTAGAAATGAAAGAGGGAATGTCACTTGTGAAGGAAAATAAAATATTGAGACTCCAATTCACCATGCCAAAAGGAAAGAATTAAGCTGAAGCTATATTATGCCAAACAACAACAAAACCTTGCCTTTCCTTTTGTTCTTAAGCAGGTAACTACAGATTAAACTTTAGGTATCGCCACAGGTAGCTACTCTATGTTCACTTTATCTTATGTAAAGTGCTGATTTATTGAGCGTGAGAATATGTAATTGGCGATTCCCCTACCTGCTCCTTTTCCCTTGCAATGTGTGGGTTCAGTAGTATGACCCTAACCTCCCTTTCTCCCCTTCAGCCCACTTTTCCAGTTTAAATGTTGAAGTCCTCAAAATCATCCTTGGAAAAAGTCATGAACTGAATGGACTTCCTCCTCACCAGGAATCTTTTTAAAAACAGTCTAAGAGACTGTTTCTGGCCACAAGAAGAAGTGGCGTTTTGACATGCTTTATTGTACCTCTCTTGCATTAACATCAACAGAGGCTTTAAGTCTGATAAGACTTATTTTACAACCTATTCTACCACCCGAAGTCGTCTTCTACAAATAAAAACTTGGGTCTTCACAATCCTTCATCTTAACCCAGACATTCTTTTCTATTGCTCCCAGGTGTTTAGATAAACTCAACCAATTGCCAACCAAAAAATTTTAAATCTGCCTCTAAGCTGGAAGCCCCCACTTCAGGTTGTCCTGCCTTTTTCCACCAAACCAATGTAGGTCTTAAAGGTATTTGATTGAAGTCTCATGTCTTCCTAAAATGAGTAAAACCAAGCTGCACTGAGCACATGCTCCCAGACCTCCTGAGGACTGTGTCATGGGTCATGTTCACTCATATTTGGCTCATAATAAATCTCTTCAAATATATTACAGAGTTTGGCTCTCTTTGCTGACATTATTATATGTTAATTAGACTTTAATTGCATTAGTCTTCTAAGGCAAAGGAAAAATATACATTCGAAATTTAGACCTTTCCTTTCAAAACTTGGGTTATCAGTTTTTATATATAAACATAATCATTCAAAAATAAAGTTATCTCATGTTTAAAAACATTAGTGTGAGATGGAAAATAGTGCAAAATGTATAGTCATAAAGTTGATTAAACACATATAACCATTTCAAAATGACTTGCTTTGAGGCAGAGTGATATGAATGTCCCATTTTTATTTTGTTTTTCTAAAAATGCATTGTTAGCAAAAGCCAACATTTGTAAGTATTCTCCTTTAGGCTACTTTCAATATCACTAATCTGATTGTTGTCATAAACATATATATAATTTACTTAATGTGTTGCTACATGTTATCAAAACAGTCTTGTTATGTGTCAGCGGCTTTCGAGGATCAAAGGGGTATCACATTACATGTCCAACAATACCTGGCCAATTGCTTTACGTCACTGCATATTTTGGACTGCATCAATCTGAATGGACACGAACTGATTCAGAAGCAGAGTGGCACAGTATAAAGGAAACCAGGCTAATATTGAAGAAACTTGTGTTCTAACCTTGATTCTGTCTCTACAGAAACCTGGATGACTGACTTCAGTTCTCTTAACTCCAGTTTTCTCATTCACTGAACAAACATGTTGAGACCTATGTTGTGTCCAAATGCTTATCTATGAGCTAGGACTAGACACATAGAAGTCAAAGTATGTAACATGATACAGATAACAGCTGAGTGGAGAAACATAACCATATGAACTCTAATGCAGTAATATGGCAAGTACCATGATGAAGAACAAGAGGGAGGGTATAAGCATAAGCTGCTAGATCATTCCCTCAATCTAGGCTTGGTGAAGGCACAGAATGGAGAGAGAGACTGAGCAGCATGTCAGGTTTTACCACCCAATTCCTTGTACTATTAGAAGACAGAGCATCTTTATGTGTAAGGGAAATTGCAGCCTAGAGTAGGGGAAGGCCAGATGCCACAGGTGTGCTACATGCTGGGAGAGAGCAGTCCTTATTGTCCTGATAAATCACAGGCTTTCTTATCATCCATGGGAGGTAGGGACACAGCAGTGACATCAGAGGCAAGTGGGTAGTAACTTCAGGGCTGTGCTAGAGCTGAGCTAGGGTAAAAGGTGATAATGGGAGCAAATGGAAAGACCTACCATTGAGTATTGCCTATTCCCTGGTCTTTTTTCCCATATCCTGAACTGGGTAGTGTTAGTGGATACGGCAGCATGCAGAAAAAAAGCAGTGTTAAGCAGGAGTACTTTGCATTCACTGAGGGGCAGACATCCTGGGAACCAGAGAAGGACATGAGTAGTTTGACCCACATTGCCACCCTAGAGATTCTTCCCCAGAAGATGTCCCCCCCCAGCACAGACATTAACTAGGAAGAGCACAAACTGGTGGCTAGCTTATTTTTTCCTCTATCCCCAGACTAGTCAAAGTTGCAGTGATCTTTATAAAATTGAACTTTCAAGAAAAAGCAATAAATCATCTTAAGAGTACAAGAATGGATAAACAAAATAAAGCAATGGGAAAACAATATGGCATCAAAAATAAATGAAGAAAAGCTAAAAAGGAAGGAATAGCAATATTAATATTAGATAAAAGATAATTTAAGTTGGAAAACATAATATGTGAAAAAGTAGTTCACTATGTTAAAAGAAGCGGGAAGTCCTATATTCATCTTAACAGATGTCAGTGTAAGCCTTTTGATAAAATTTAACATGTACTCTTGGAAAAACCTCTTAGTAAACCAGAAGAGGAAATGAAATGTTTTAAATTACAAAGGGTTTCTTAAAAAAACCCCACAACAAATACTCTAAAACTTATCCAAACAGTGGAAATTTTCCTTTATGAATTGGAATAAGATAAGGTTGCTTACCACCACTTCTCTTCACCATTAGTTTGAAGAACTACACTAGAAAGTAAGAAAATAAGAATAAATAAAATATATAAAGGTGAGAAAAAATAAACAAAACTGTATTTATAGGTACTGTAATGGTCCATAATACAATTATCTAAAGTACCTACCATAAATAATTAAATTCATTAAAATTTTTCTCTAGAATTTTTTATTACAATACAATGTCTGAAATTCTATTGGTTTTTCTACAGCTATAAAATAGTAATAGGTAAATTTAGTTTTAAAACTCTTTATGATAACATCAATTATATAAATTTCCTAGAAATATTTTTAAAATATGCAATAATATTACAAAAACATTTTAATGATTGAAGGTCAGTAAAGGAGGACTTGGAAGTAGAGAGCAATTCTGTATTATTGACCAGAGAACAAAATTTTAATGTTGTAGTTCTTCGGAAATTTAACAGTTAATATAATCCAAGCATAGAAAACTCTGCTCTTCATAAAGCTTTCAAAAGATGTACAAAAGTAAATATTATTTTGAGATATAAAAATGTCATTAAAACTAGAAGAAAATCAAGGGGAAAAAAGGAGTATAAAGGGGAAGTAAAAATTATAATGAAATATAAGGGTGGTTGGAAGAACCAGTGATTCTGTTGTTGTACCATGAATTGAAGAATGCGATTATCTCAATCCTGTTAAACTGGTGACTCAGATATTCACAGGTTTTAGGACAGCACAGTACAGCACATCAACCTAGTAAAGGAGAAAGAGAAGGTTTGCATCTTCTTGCCTCTCTGACTACTCTATACCATTCTATTGCCTAAACACCTTGAACAATCCTGTATGATAAAGATGCTGTGTATGGAGTCTCTGCATTTTCCTTTGTTCATAACATTTTAACATTCTATAAAGTGCTGAAAATTGACATAATTTTCAGAAATGGAGAGTTTAGGGATGGAGAAACATCAGTACCCACTGTGTTTCTGTGTCCAGCAAACTCACAATGGTATTAAAGCATGGAAAATATGAGGGCTACGAATTATGCCACTAATTTGTTGATCACAAAAGTATTGGTTCTAATACTTACATCCAGGTAGTCAAGAGGGATCATAGAAAATGTGTCCTCACCTGTCTCTATAGTTCTGCAGCCTTGTTGTTGATGAATGAATTGGAGATATTTATCCTGAGGATTGGTGAGAAGTTCCTTTTGTCTTGGTTGAGGTCTGTGGTAGTGGACTCAGATTGCAGCATCTAAACAGAGTAGATGGTGGTAAATTGAGGGAAAGGTATGTTCATCTTTAACTAGACTTCACTGTTCCTGGCACTGAGCTGTCATGTTTAAATAGACTCTAATCAATAACCTATCATTTAGAGGACAATTCCCAAAGTAGCATCCATAATGCCGTACATACTACTAGCTCCCAAGCTCCAGGTTAATGTCTTCAGAAGCTCTGAAATCAATTGTTAAGATTACATCTAATGAGTGCATAATATCAACCACGTGTTCTCCTACAGAGCAACAGCAGAGTTCCATCTCTGCTTTCTGTATTTTCCCTAAGTAAACTTGTGTCATCTTATCTTTCATTCTTTATCAGCAATTCTTTACCCTGCTTCTTCCCCACTCACGAGTAGATGAGAAAAGCAAAGACTGTTTTGGAAACATGTCAATAGAATATATACCTGTTGTGGAAGGTCTTTTGTGGATGGGAAAGGTTGTTTTAGGCCCTTTAATACACACACACACACACACACACACACACACACATGTTGCCCTTAAAATCTCCATCTCATCCTGTCTAGCAGAGTAGATCAAATACAATGAACAAGATTATACAAAAGTCACCTGAAGTCCACCAAATGGCTAAGGTGGAACCCTAGCTACTTTAAATTCTCACTTAATTCCATGTGATGAATTGCTTCAAACTCCCAGGGTGTTTAAAAATAGCATCTGTTTCTCCAAGCAACAGACATTTTTTAGTTGAAGATAACTTTATTGAAAACTTATTCACCCAGCCTAGAAAAAAATGCAAGTAAGTAAATGTTATATGATATTGAAACATATTCCTAAAACTAGCCTTCTTTTTGATGAAAATGTTTCTAAAATGTATTGTATCCTTTCTTACCTTCTTAACCTGTAATTTTAAAAATTATTATCCTTGAGAGAGAATTGTCATTGAGGGCACCCTAACTGCATTGTGCAATAATACAGGGATACCCTCAAGAATTAAAGCAGTATAGAACTTCTCTCTTCCATACTATAGTTCCATATTGATACTGTTTTGCATATAGAAAGTTTTATTTTTGTTACAATTTAAGAATAATTCTTCACAATTACTAATATTGTGATTGAGGTAGAAAAAAAAAATGCTATGATGAAAACTCCCAAGGCATTATATCACATGAAAATGGCCCATTTTGTTTTCTCTAGGTGTTTGATCTCTAGGTGCTATCACATATTTACTCTAAACAGAGATATAAAACATGAACAATAAAGTTTATAGTGCTTAAAAATCTTAAATATATTATTCAATGTATAGCCATATAAACACAAGCAAGACCAAGAAATTACTACACCAGAATGTTTTCTTAAGCTTATTCATTATCAATAGCCTCTCTAAGAGGGAATCATCTGTGTTAATCTATTTTGCATTGCTATAAACGAATATTTGAAGCTCGTAATTTATAAAGAAAAGAGGTTTATTTGGCTCATAGTTCTGCAGGTTTTACAAGCATGACACCAGTGTCTGCTAGGCTTTTGGTGAGGCCTCAGGAAGTTTTTACTCAAGGCAGAAGGTGAATGTGGGGAGTAGGCATGTCACACGGAGAGAGTGGGAACAAGGGAGCTACCTGGCTCTTTTTTAACAGCCAGCTCTTGCATGAACTAATAACGAGAAAATTCACTCAATACCGTGGAGAGGATACCAAGCCATACATGAGGGACTTGCCCAGGTGACTCAATCTCCCATTAGGCCTCACCTCAGCATTGCGGGTCACATTTCAATATGAGATTTGGAGGGGACACACATCCAAACTATATAACCATCATTCTAACTTTTACTATCTATCGACTTTGCCTGTTTAAAAAAATGTATCCAAATTGAGTCATATGGTGTGTCTACTTTTGTGATGACATTTTTGCTCAACATAAAAATGATAAAGTCTATAAGATTTATTCCTGTTGTTGTATCAGTGAATTATTATTTTTATTGCTGTGTAGCAGTCTATTGTACAACATATATCATATTTATGCATTTATTTTACTAAAAAAGATGTGTAGTTTCCAGTTTTTTGATGTTATGAATAAAACTTTCATTCACCTATATTTCCATAAAATATGGACTCTATTTTCTTGGGCACATACCCTAGTGATGGAGAGTATTTACTGAATACTGTTAAATCATATTATGAAGCGTTTGTAATGATTTTTATTTCCAACTGCAATGTATGAGAGCTTTAGTTTTCCCATATCCCTCCCTGCTATTACTTTGTATCATCAATTTTTATGTATATTTTGTTTTAATTTAGGATCTCTAGCTGGTATGCAGTGGCTTCTTATTGTCATTTCATGTCAATATTGTAGGAAATTCTCCGGGTGGTTTTGGACAAACAGTTCTTCCTCCTTTCTTGCTTGTAGTTCTTAAGAATAACTGTAGATGTACGTGGAATGCCACATCTTGTGATAAAGAAAAATGTGGCTGGGACAGCCCAGCTTCTTTGCCAGTCCCCCACTGGAAAAGGAATACCCTTTAATGCTTTAGCCCAGTTAGGTACAGCACCCCACCTAAAAACCTACGCAGGTTACTTTCCAGGGTCCCTTAACTGTGGTGCAAGTGAAGCTTGTGAAAATGAGACTTTGTCAGCCCCAAAGAGCTTTCCTGAGCCTTGAAAGATTGTTTCAAGGTATACTCTATGCTTCTATTGTCTCTTGGAAGTAATAAATCCACTTAATGTAGCTTCTTGAATGTGGATGTTCTGTCTCACCAGACTCAGACAAGTTGATAACCAGCATACTGTAAACCTGCTTCACAACTATTTTTATTATGATCTTTATAATAATTTTTGTTTTATTTTTTACTGGTTTTATTTCCTCCTTTACTATCTCCTCTATTAATATATTTAATAAAATTCTTTATTTTGAGATAATTGTAGATTCACATGAAGTTTAGACATATATTTGATATTACTGTTTCTTTCTCCATTATATCTATAGCTTTATGTTTAGTATTTTTAATGTGGTCTTGTCAATGTTACCCATAATGAAGACTATCAGTATTTTATGTAATAGGAAAGTGTACAGGCTTTTCGAAAGGCTGAGATTTATATGTAAATGAAAGATATTTTAGCCATGAAATTTGTGATTTTGAGGCAAAGGGGCTTCAATTAAGGATATCCTATTTTAGTTTGTAGGTATGCATAATCTAGTATTGCACTATTACATCTGAAATGCCATTAAATTCTTTCCAGAGAGTTTTTAAAAAGTGAGTACATATTTTACCTCCCAAGTAACCAAGAGTTACAAATATCCAAGGGTTGAGTTGCTTAAGGTATCCAAAGAAAATGCTACTGTGCTTTCGAATTAATTTTATATTAGTCCACATCTTGTTTTTCTTATGCAAACCACTGTTTAATTTTTATCCTGGTGATAGTCACAGAAGGCAGCCAAATGCCTAGGCAGGTAGGAGTGACTACCCAATGAAACCCCACCTCCAAGCTGAATATGGTTTAAATCCTGACAGCCAAGCTAGAAATTAAATCCTCAGACTGGATTGAAAACTTGTCTTCCTCTTTGTCACACTTTCCTCTGATTGATCCCCACCCTTCAACTATTTTACATATACTTACCCTTTCCTAAGTGGTTTCCTACACTGTCATGCCCATTTTGAGTGGTATCTTTAATTCTTTTTGCATATTCACCAACCAATTAGTATGCTCTCCCCATCCTGTACCTATAAAGACCAAAACCCCAGACTCAGTCAGTAGACGGGGAGATGGCCTGACTTTGGAGAAGAGACAACATGACTTAAGGAAAGATGAACTGTCTTTCTCATTCCCTCTCCAACGCCCCTCTCCAGGAGAGCCAGTTTCAAGGCTCAGTGAAATTTTCCATCTTCACTATCCTTCAATTGTCCACATGGCCTAATTCTTCTTGGAAACTGGACAAGACCTTGGGAGCCACTGAGTGCAGGTACTCAGAAAATGCTGTCACGCTGGCCCTTTGTCCTTGCCAGTAGAGAACACCCACCCTACCTGATAAGGCAAGGGGCCAACTGAGCTGCTAACACTGCCTCATCTTCAGCCTGCAGATGACAGAACTAAAAGGGTACTACAACACCCCCTCTGGGGCTTCTGGGTGCCACCTTATTCCCCTCAAGGTGACATGTCTGGTCTGGCCATGGGCCCAGCATGGAACTTACTTCTGTCTCGGTGCCTGGAGTGGCTGGCTGGGTCCCACCCACTCTCACTTGCTCATGTGCTCCCTCCTGCAAGGGGTTGAGCATGGTGGGCTGAGTAGAGGGGGTGTCCCTGTTGTGAGTCCAGTGAATGAGCTGAGAAAAATCCTGCGACACTGGGAGCCTATAATTAGAATCTTTTTGAGAAGCTTTGGCTCATGAGGTAGTCCTATGAAGTTCTAAATAATATCTCTTACATGGCTTAAACATTATCTTTGCCCAGGAAAGATAATGCTCGCTGTTTCCAGAGCAACAAACTGGCAAGATATACCACAAATTGAATAAAATTGGTTCCTATACAGAAATTAGCAATCTGTGCATCTGTGTTTATTATTTTAACAAAGTCAATGTTTGTTAGTATTTCAGACAACTAAGGATAAGGAAAAGCATACTAAGGTAAACAAAAAGAATCAAATTCATGTTCTTAATTCCTATTAAGTATAGATACTTGCCTCAGCCAAAGATTAGCTATTAGTTTCAGTCTAAGAATGTAAACACACATAAACACACACACGCACACACACACACACACACACACAGTGCTAAGCTTGTAAGAATTCTATGTATAGAATGTTCTAGTGCTCTTTTAGTTTTGCCATCTGCAGTCTGAAAACAATGGCATGTTAATTCTATATATAGAATTATTGGTAAAAATAAATAAATAACTCAATACATTGATTTGTGATTCTATTAACTCATTCCTGGTTGTTTTACTCTAAACCATATTGATAATAGGCACAGGACCAAAAAGAAATAGACATTATAATAATGTATATATTGAGAGAACCTAATAAAAATAGCTACCTAGCAATCAAAACACCTTTTCAGATTCCTTCTATTTGTGCTTTTCTTTCATAGTATCACTTTCATTCTTTTCTTCTTCATCCTTTTGTTCTCCATCTCCTTCATTTCTAAATCATGTGTCCTTAGCATTTTAAATATATATTTTCCATTATTTTCACCTAAAATTGCTTATCTCCTTATCCTGAATAGAAAAATAATTATGCATTCCCATAAAAAATGAACAATTATTTGCTTCTACCAATTCCACTTATTATCTAATCCATATTTTTCCATTCAAAATAGTCATTTTACATCATGTTAATTAACCACTGATGGTGATTTATTTGACTGAGGGACCTGCCTATGTAATGAATCCTTTTGTCTCTAAGGCTCAATGGATATTTTTCCTAGGACGATATTTACACAGACAGACAGACACACATATGCACACACACCCCACCAAATGGATAATATGAGACATAACAAAACTTTGCACTCTCTGTCCATAATCCTTATATATCTCTCCAAAATTCATTTGGAAGAAAAATCGTAAAATTAGCCTTCTGTGTCAATGCTTTTACTATATTATCACTTTCTAATTGAATACAGTTTGGTTGCTGTATTGCAAAGAATCCATGCTTCACATTGAATTTTTGCATTAGAAACTGTCAGAGTATTTATATTTGGTGTAGGTTTATTGCGAACAACTCAGCAGGAAACCAAGAGAGAGGGAACTGTGACCACCTCAAAAATCAAATATTTTACTGAGCTTTAAAAAAGTATGCATAAAATTTTAATTCGGACCATAATTCTTATAGCAGAAAGACTAAATGTAAAACTATGACTGCAGAGATAAAATGATAAAATATGCTTATTTCCAATTTATTCATTCTAAGTTTCCCTTTAAATAGTACTGATTTGTTCTTAAAGAATGACTCATATTTCTAGTTTTATAATTTATCTTTTCAAAGAGGGGCTAATATATGTATTATTCCCTCTAGTCATTACTTTATTAAAACAATTTTACATGAATATGACAACATCTTTGGTCTCTCCTATGTTTTACATGTAATTAATTATTAACTTGCCTAAGCTTTACTTTCTCAATATCCTCTATTTATAGTATAATTTTCCTTCAGTTCTTTCCTCAACACATTATTAATCTATGGAGTTGCATATTAAAACCACAATGATGCCAGGCACAGTGGCTCATGCCTGTAATCCCAGAACTTTGGGATGCCAAGGTGGGTGGATCACAAGTTCAGGAGATTGAGATCATCCTGGCTAACACTGTGAAAACCCTACTCTACTAAAAATAATACAGAAAATTAGCCAGACATAGTGTAATGCACCTGTAGTCCCAGCTACTCAGGAGGCCGAAGCAGGAGAATTACTTGAACCTGGGAGGCAGAGGCTACAGTGAGCTGAGATCACAGCACTGCACTACAGCCTGGGTGACAGAGCAAGACTCTGTCTCAAAACAACCCACAAAGAAATTAATAAAATACTACTTCATAGATATATTAAAGAACTGAAACAAAAAGTACTGACAATGCCAAATATTAGTGGGGATGTGGGACAACGAGGACTCTCATATATCACCTACAGCAATGCAAACAGTACAGCAATTTTAGCAAATTATATTACGATGTCTTAGGAAGTTAAAACTATGATTATTCTATGATTTAACAATTCCAGTTCTAAGTGCTTATCTAAGAGAAATGAAAAAATGTGTCCTTAAAAAGACATGCACAAAATGTACTGAAAAAATACATAAATGCTAAACAAAAGAATGGATAAATAGGTTTACATGTATTTATTTAATGGAATAAAGGAATAAATTACTTATATATACAAAAAACATGGATGCACCTAAGTAATACATTGAGCGAATATGAAGCAGTATGCATTATTGTATTTAATTTATATAAATTTTCAAAAAGTGAAACTTTCTTTTCTCTTGAGTGCATGGCATTCACTGGAAAAAGTCATGAAGGAAACTTCTAGGGTAATTGTGGTGGTATTTAGGTGTACAACTGAACTATGTACCTATCCCTCTTCATTTTGTTGTTTATGAATAATATCACCACGGAATATTTTGAACTATGATATTAGATTCCAAATTGTCTTTCAATATTCACTAATATCAATATGTTGAAAGGTAATATTCCTAGTCCCATTGGTTTCTAACTAGTAGAACACACAGATGACTACTTGTCCACAGAGATCAAAATATTAACTTCATCAGTATTTTTACTACTCCCTAATTGCCACTCCCTAATTTAGCCTTTAATAAATTCTGACCCTGAGAAAAGCCTGTGGGAGCAAAGCCTGAGCTGACCCAGAGTTGTAGACAAGAGAGCTGCAGACACGGCCAACCTCCTTACCCTTATGGAAGGTTTCTATAACCTTGTGGTGACAGCAAGAAAGCTCAAAGGAAGAGAGTGTTCCCTGGGCCCCAGAAGGACAAAATAAAAAAAGCAGCAATTTCTTCTGAAAATGATGACTTCTTAACACCACAGCCTCATTTAATGAACACAAAGCCCGACAATTAACCATGAGGATCAGAGACCAAAAGTGTTCATACCAATGTCTCTCCTCCATTGAGGGAGAAAAGGAGAAGTGTCTTGCACTAGTGACAAGAGAAAATGTGGTTTCCACACATACTGACTGGGGGAAGGAGTCAGTTAATTACTGATTTATATAACAAAATAGGCAACCTCTAAAAAGTCTATTTCTGAAGAACTAATATTCAGGAAGTGCTAATATATCATTACTGGCATTTTAAAATAATTACAATATTAGTTACAAATATTGTAAAAAGGAATGATCATTTCATTAAGAAGTGATAATGATATAGTGATATATATGTGTGTGTACGTGTGTGTATATATGAGTCACACTATTTTATATTTTATATATCCATGCAAATTTTAAGAATGGTCATCTTTGGCTGTTATGCATTGTTTTATTGTCTTTTATATTTTTATGTTCTAAATTTGTTGTTAGCATCAACTTGTTCAAATAAATATAAATAATAAATGAAAGGGTCACAAGGCCTAATCATATATTTAAAGTAATACAAGAGAGATTCCTGAGAAAAAGATTACATTTTATAAAATAATCCAGCAACACAACTATCATCATCATCAGAAAACAGTGACTTAGGCTAGTCACTGTGACCTCAAGGACATCACTGCCCTAGAGAAATAAATAAAACTAAGGGCAAAATTACATAAATGCAGGCAGATACTTTGTCATACAGGTAAGATATTATGCAAGAGCTGTAGAAATTTTTTTTTTAATTGGCCAATTGGTTATGTTGCAAAAAATTTTCAAAGAAACTTTATCTGTGCTTCACAAATTGGCAGAACTCTAGCAGGAAAGCAAAGATTTTATCTTCCAAGCAGGCAAAGTGGCATTTTAGAAACCATGGCTTCTTGTTGCTGACTCCTAGCTAGTGATGTGAAACTTTCAATATGAACATTGCCCAAGTGAAGAAATGAGGGAAGAATGGCCACAAGAGGAAGATTAGCCATCTTGGAACATATTTTGCTTTTGGAAATAGATGAGAAGGCTGGTAATCTCAGAATTACCTTCAACCAAGTAGAAGTCATCACCAATACAACAAAAACACTAAGATGACTCTTGCTTGTGAGTAACTTACTTTACATGGGTGTTTTCTAGTGGCTACTTATTACAAAAGGAGGTAGAAGTAATGATAATATCTAGGTTCCTTGATTAAACACCACCAATGTGGCAAAGCAAAAAGAAGGACTCTATATATTGGTCTGGAGAGAAAGGACAGCAAGGGAACAAGAATATGATTGCAGGGTCCTTTTGTGCTGTTATAACAAAAGATACTTGCAACTGGGTAATTTATATAGGACAGAAATTATTTTCTCTCAGTTCTAGAGGCTGGAAAATCTGCGATCAAGGGGCTAGTAGATTTGGTTGTCCCATCAGGGCCATTCTCTGGCATCTTGCAGCTGTATCCTCCAGAGGACAGAGACGCTGTGTCCTCACATGGCAGTCAGCAGAAAAGCAAACAAGTGAAACATCGCATGAGGCCTCTGTTATAAGAACCAAATAACATTGATGAAGGGAGGAGCCCTCATGACCTAATGTTCTCTTAAATTTCCCACTTCTTACCCTAGCAACACGTTGGCCATTAAGTTTCAACACCTGAATTTTGGTAGGGAAAGGTTCAATACACAGCATGGGGTAAAGCAAATGTTCCATGATCAGTTCAGAAGTGCATGGCATAAGAATAAGTAAGTCCAGAAAATAGTATTCTTCATTCAGGTTGGAGTTTAACAAAGAGAATGGACAGTTTAGGCAAGTCTAGGAGATTACATTCTGCGGTTTCTAGTTTGGCCTGAAAAAAAAATAAATAAATAAATAAAAAAAGATGCTTTATGCTAGGGATTTGCAATTCTTTGTGCAGCCTTAACAAAAGTCTTTTTTTTTTTTTTTTTTTGAAATGGAGTCTTGCTCTGTCGCCCAGGCTGGAGTGCAGTGGTGCAATCTTGGCTCACTGCAACCTCTTCCTCCCAAGTGATTCTCTTGCCTCAGCTTCCCAAGTAGCTGGGACTACAGGTGTGTGCCACCATGCTCAGCTAATTTTTCATATTTTTAGTAGAGATGGGGTTTCACCATGTTAGCCAGGATGGTCTCTATCTTCTGACCTTGTGATCCACCTGCCTTGGCCTTCCAAAGTGCTGGGATTACAGGAGTGAGCCACCACCGCAACCAGCCAACAAAAAATTTTAAATGCTTATGATGTTTATTTTAACAGAAAGTATTTAATGAATTCCTAGCAAGACTCATTTACTTTGTTTAAAATGCTGCAAATGTTTCCCCTAATCTTTATAAGAGTACTGAAACATAGAGGTCGTTTTGTTCATTTTGCAGATGAGAAACCAATGAGATACCCAAGGAACCAAGGAAGATAACCAATTTGTAGTAGGTAGAATCAGATATTGAGCCCAGGTCTATCTAATTCCAGAGCCCTCCACATTATTATATCATCTTTATTAAAGAAGAAAAACAAGTTTTAACATCTGTAAATATTCCTGTACAATAAATCCAAAGAATGATATTGTCAGTAAAGCTAGAAAAATATTTTTATCTACTTTCTCCGTTATTTTCCTTTTGGTAATATTTCTGCCTGTCTTCAGAAATGCTATACATTGAGATTGCGTGCTATTAATTTGTATGTTCTCCTCATTAGTTTCCTACAGGCACTTGGCTGTCTGCAGATGTCAGGCCCCCAGGCTATAAAATTCTCTAAGCACATTGCTTTGAAATATTCTCCCTCCAAAGGCCCTTGTTTAACTTGTGTAAATCTGTTCTGAGTTGCTTTCCTAAGTTGACTTACGTGACTCGTGTGTTTTTCCATGGCAGTTCTGCTTGGTGAGTGAGCAAGAATAGTTTTCTAGAGTCCCCAAACTCTGTCTCTCCCTGCTCCGCACGTGCTCTATCTTGCGCTGGTTTGCAGAAGGGAATAATCAGCAGTGTTGACAATCTGTGTATCCCCACTTCAGTGCCACCATATTGGCAGCATAACACAGAGAGATTGTGTTTTTCATGCCAAATGAGAGAATTGTTGAGTCGTAATAGATATTTTATTCACTGCGAGCCTCTCACAGGTTCTGCATATTATTCAAATTTGTGCATTCACACTATTTTCTGTCTTGTTTTCTTTTTCCCCTGTCCTTTACCCACTGGCATTACTTCTGTCTATTTTGCATTTTTAAATTTTCTTGTCCAAAGACAGAAGCAGGCATTACTGTGAGGATGGAAAAGTTCATTTTCTGTGTACTCTATTTTGCTTTGCATTATCCCAACTACATAATGCATTGCAAGATCTATAACTTCCCAAATTTCCCACAGAAATTTTGCTCTGAGTCTTACTCAGTGGAGACATCTGCTCCCTGTTAATACAGCGAGAACATATCATTAAATAACTTAGATTTGAGCTTTTTGTTGGTAAAACCCATGCCTCCTTTGCATTGTCTTCACAGAATTTACTACATCCACTCACTCCATGGTCATGCAATAAGCATCGACTATGTGCCATACACTGTAGGAGGTACCACATAAGCACAAATAGGTAAGATAGTCTTTATATTCAAGTAGCAAACAGTCTGAGGGGAGAGACCGTCAAGTAAGCAATGAAATTTAAGGCAGTGTGACAAACACTTCAAAGTAGGTAAGTACAAAGGAATGGAGTATCATAAAGCAGGAAGCACTCAACTATGTTGTGTTTGGAGTTTATCCAGGTAGGATTTCTTTCATAAGCTGTGTGTGTTTGTGTATGTGTGTATGTGTGTGTAACAATCTGAACATTTTATACTCTTTCATGAACATACTATAATTGATGGTGTACCTGAATTTGCAAACACATTTGCAAATATTGAGTCATCTGACTAAAGGGCAATATAAATAAGGATTGCCATGTAATGTCACTATACTTTTTGCGGGGACAGGCGGTTGCTGTTTCCAGTCAAAATAAAAATAAGTTCTCACTTAAAGTGAAAACATTTAACATCTAACATATTGTAAGGTTATCTGACCACATTGATGTATCCCAATGTCAAAAATACTCAAAAATATCCAATTTCCTTTTGTACACATTGAGTTCTCTTAGCAGTTATAAGTGCATATATATATATTTTTTCCACTAACTGTGAAACTGATCTTTTTATAGATTTAATAATTCAGTCTGTCTATTTAATAAGTTGAGATTTTTTTTTTGCCATCTTGAAAATATATAATTTTGTGGACTGCTACTCTTTGTAATTGTTGCAGACTTATGGCAAATAAATCAGAAGCTGAATAAACACCTAACATGATTATTTGTGATGCTACACAGATGACAGATGCTGCCAATGATGACAAATGCTTCCCTGCTATATTAACAGAGACAGTCATGATTGGAATAGAGATCATGGTTGAGGACTGAAGTCATCTTAGGGACATGGACAGCATGGTGAACTCAGTGGAATCAGAAGGATTTGTATCTTAGCAACAATTCTCATATTTGTATTTCAAGTCTCTTTTTCATTTCTGACATACGACATCACCATGACATTAAAGTAAACCAGTTAACAGAATTTTGTAGTTTTTAGTTGTTTATATTTAAAATGTTGCTGTTATACTGTTTTAACAATTGACTAAGACATGTAAATATTAATGATCTAAACTCATTTTTGGTTATACATATTTAAAGAACATTATAATTAAATGGTAAATCAGTGAGGGGTACCTGTGATGAGAATGTTTTAATTATCTATTGAATACTTGAGTTTGAAAAACTGTAATAGCAAATGGGGAGCTATTGTTGGCTACTTCATTAGAGAGGCTATCAAAGCATAATGGAAAACAGCCTTGATTTTGTCCAAGACCCAGTTCATATTTTTGCTGTCTGAGTTCTTATGTGACTCCATGTGTTTAATTTGCGTCAACATGTTGAAAATGGAGATAATTCTATCTTAATTTGACAAAATTCAGTGAGATTACGATGTATAAAGTATCCTATATGCTACTTAAACTTAGTAATGTTAACTTCTCCTTTTATATCCCTGAATTTTCATTTTCTTTTCTATAAAATGGAAACCTTAATATACACCTCAAAAAGCTGTTAGTAGTGTGAAGAAATATGGTAGAATCATGTTCTTGGTAAGAAGGGATAAAAGATGGAGTGACTTCTTAGTATTATACCTGTAAGATAGGTAGCATGCATTTTCCTAGGGAACAGGTATATAAACAATAAGTTTTTATGAGGGTTTAGGTATCTGTGTGGGTGAGAATTTAAAAGGCTCTCCACTCTAACACATGTTGGTAAGCAGAGCTCGTGAAAAGGGGTGAACTAATTTTCATAATCACCTCAGCAACCTATTGAAAGGAAAAAAAATCTGGATACAAAACCTACTTCTGGAGTGTCAATTTTAGGGAAACCAAAGTAGACTAGTATAAACTTTGACCAACTCTGATCAAGAAGGATGAACAAATTATTATGAAGCAAGAAATAGATGATTATATTAACAATAGTAGCCATTTGTTGAAAAGTTCTATGAGTCAGATATGGTTCTACATGCTTTGTTTACATTAAATTTATTTATTACCCAAACAGTCTTGTGCTACATGTATTTTTTATGCCTATATGTCTATTCCATAGAGGAGAATATTGAGGCACAAAGAAAGTTAGGTAACTTGTTCAAAGAAACACAGCTAATGGTTTGCAGAGATGTTTGAACCCAGAAAATTGACTTCAGAGTCTATCTTGTTAACCACTTTCTAGGTCTGCCTCTTATCCCTGGTACCGCATGGCCAGATTTTATCTAAGTAGGCAAGGAAATAGTGAGGGTGGTCCTTGGTCCTGAATGTGATGAATTATGAACAATGTCCTAATAGTGCAGAAAAGATGTGTTGACACAGGAAACCACATTATTCAGAAGAGGACCCTTCTTGTGTTGAAGTCCATTTCTCAGTACATGAAACAGGCCCTGACCTGTTATGATAAATTGATGAAGTATGGGTCAATAGCAATAGCTTCCTGGATATCCTACATACTAATACGTGCACAGAAATTTTTAAACTTACTGGATGGGAGGCAATGTAGTTGAAAAAGGTGGGGTGAACCTGTGGTAACTGAAGCATGTGAAGGCTTAAGAATGATAGTTTGGTTATCTAGTGCCATGACGATATTAGTCCCACTACAAAAATAAAGTCAAACGTCTAATTTATACACATAACATCATTTTGCAAACCACATATCATTACATAAATGTTAGTATTCTTTCTCCCCCACTGCCTACATGTATCAACATGCACGTATGAAATAAAAATTGAATTTCACATATTATTAGTAAAATGCATGGTTGGTAGGAGGATGAAGGTTAATATAATCAATCCTGGTATCAGGAAGAGGGAGGTCTGATATACTCTGTTCGGTGTGTTGTTTGGATCCTTGCTGATGTCTGTGCCCATCAATCTATTTGCTCACTTGTTGACTTGACCTGGTGTTTCCTGAGTTGTGTGTCTTGAGGCTCCTGTTTCATTTGTAAATTATGCTACACACACCTCTGAAGTCAATATGCTCTGTCATACCCTATAGTTCTAATGTGCATGTTCTGTCTAGCCTTTTCATTCCAACCAGAGGCCTACTATAGAATAATGATGCTCTGGGCCAAGATTTATGTTTGGGATACTAAAACTTGTTGCTATGATCTGTTTTCTGTGCTGGATTCTAGCTTGCAGTTGTTGTTGTTGTTTTTGTTTTAATGCTTGCTTTCAGTTCACCCTCTTCTATACTTCCCTCAAGGTCATTTCAAATGTATCTTTTGGACAGCATCATGTGGTTAGTTCCTGCATGATGCTGAATACAAGGTTCCCTCTGAGGAGCTTGGGATTTCCCTGAGATGGACACGCAGGACCTGGAGAAACACCTGTTGTAGGACTCCTTCAGCACTATGGTTTTTTCTAACTCACCTCTGGGGATTTTAACCATTAGCATTCAGAAAGTAGTCCATTTAGGTCTGACCTTTTCCCCTCTAACTTCCTCTCTTTTTTTGACCTCTACTTTTCCTGGACTTAGAATCCATCTTCCTTTGTCTCTAATCTGTCATCCTGGCCTTGTCTTAACATTAGAGAGGCTGCAAGGCTAAATCCCAATTTCAGAGAAGGGAATATAGGTTGGTAAATATTTTTAAAAATTATAGGCACTATACAAATGTACTTAAATATCATTATTTTCCTAGAAGTATTTATTGAGACTATTTCATATTTTGTAAAAGCAAAAAGAAAGAGAAAAGTCAGTCACCCAAATGATTTGTTGCCTATACACTAAATACCCAGTCAATCCTAACCTCCTACATTCAATCTAAATATATCTCCATTTCCTGCCTGATAGCTCTCAGTGGTCATACCGGTGCCATGTAACAATGCCTAGACTTCTGAGAAATGCTAAAATTTCAGTTCTGCCCATGATAATCCTTAACACTTGGGCTGGTTTAGTATTTTGACAGTTCAGAACACTGACTAAAGATGGAAGTGGATATAGTAGAAATTGTCACTATATTCATCTTTATCTTTAGTCAATTCAAATTTTTAATCTGCTAGCATTTGTATGACAGCTAAGGGTAAAGTGAATAGCTTGCACTTTTTATTCTGGATTAAAATCCTAGCTTCATTATATAAGATTATAGCTATATTTTAGCTTATTACAGCTGAATATCTTGGAAGAAAGTGTCTCTCTGAATCAGAATTTTTTCATTTGTCTAATAAGGTTACTAACATGCACCTTGTAATATTGGTATGAAGAGGTATGTATGTATATGTGTGATATTTATATATTTTAATATTTTAAATATATATATGTATATGTATTCCTATTAGTAAATAGTAAGTGTTCAATTAGTGGGATTTTACACGAAAGTTTTTTAGATGATTTCTAAAGTAATTGATTGCAAAATACAAAGGTTTCTGTCATTTTATAAGTTAGGATGGTTCCATTTGGTACTTATAGGCAAGGTGAAAGACTAAAACAGAAAATTATTTGTAATGTGTTGGGTATGCAATGGTTATGCTAAATTCAACGTAGTTCCTTATTTTTTTTCTAATAGTAAATGAGATTGGAGTGAATAAATGTTACAGGTAAGTTTTGAAAATCATTGCTTTTTAATCATCTGTTGAATGAGAAGTCATTTTATATAATCAAAGAAGAAGACTTTGATAGTTGTCAGCTTCAGACTTAGACTTAGTTATAGTTATGCTCTTAAAACCCTGTCACATACTTTCCGTGGGACAGAGCCATAGGGCATCTGTTTGCACAGTCCTTTTAAATTCTAATAAGGTTTTCTGAAGCATATTCTAATAAAGTTTTCTAATAAGGTTTTCTGAAGGGACTGGAAGTCCCTCCCCACTGCTTCAGCGCTGGCTCAGAGGCAAGTCTCCTCTTTCATCTTCAAACAACTTCAAAGTTTATTTTTGAAATAAGAGTTTCTTTTCCCATGAAATTCAGGGTCTTCTTGGCCTCATGTGAGGGAAGGAGCTCCTGGCTTTGAGAAATGCATTTAAACAGCCACTGATGTCTTAGAGCCTGGTTAATAGGCCCTGCTGACTTTCAAAAGTGTTCAGTTTTCTTTACCTTTGTTTTTTGGGCAGCTTGACTGAAGCTGAAGGAGGACCTTGGGGCCTGTGAGAAGCTGCTGTATCTGAAATAATGAAATGCCTACAAAATACAGCCTTTCCCCCTCTACCTATGGATTGTTGAGAGATTTAAAAGTTAACTTTAGGAAGGAAGAGAGGCAGAAAAGGGAAGCGAGGTAAGGAGGAAGGAAAGAAGGAAGGAAAGAAGAGAATGAGTTGAAAAGAGAAAAGGAGGAAGAGAGGGAAGGAAGAAAGGGGGGATGGAAGGAAGAAATTTTCCCCTTGTGCACATTCCTTTTGTTTACTCTATGCTGAGGGCAATCTGAATTTTTTTTTCCCATTTGGAAGCTGAGCTATCCACTCCCACTCCTTCTCCATTTGAAAATTTGAATCCTCCTGGAATGACAGTTTGCTTGCTAGGCAGGAGTCTGTCAGGTGCCCTGCTCAGACCACACCCCCACCACTATAATTGATGCAAGCGCTGGGACTAGGAGGACCACAGCAGCCAGTAATCCTATGCTCTGTCATAGCATCCGCCTCCAGGTAAACCTGTCACTTGCTGTAACTCTCTGGCATTGACCTTTGAAGCATCTGGAGAGATGTGATTCATTTTCGGGAGTGTCATTGGAGATGATAAAAGAGAAAGGCGGAGAGAGGTCTCTTGGGGATTTTTTTAAACCAGTGCAGAACATTTCAGTCCCAATAACTCCTGTTAGAGAATTGTTGAACGCCTTCCTTAGGCATGAAAAAACCGGATCCAAGGTTTTGTCCCCTTCCCCCTCCTCATGTATCTCACTTCTCTGTACTTGTATCAGGATTATTATCACTCCTCATGTGAAGTGTATTATATTGTTTACAATTTTTCATGAATATATGCTTTCTCTCTACGAGTAGATCCTCAGCTTTCTCAGGGAAAGATGTCTTTTCATATCCTTCACTGTTCCTTACATTTCTCTTTGCAGTGATCTTCCCAGAAAGTGCTTGAAAATAATCAATGACATTTTTTTTCCTTCAGTCAAGAAGGATAATTGCTTCCGTGGGAAAAAAGGAAGAAATCTGTGAGAAGCAATCAGTCTCTCTTTCTTTAGATAGTAAAACACGCTCTTTGAAATTTTTAGTTTTGTTTAGGGTCTAACATTTGGTGTGGAAAAATATGATAAGTCACTGTGAACTATTTCAAATAGTATCAAACATGTTACAAAATAAAAAACCTTTATCTTTCTCTGTTTTTTTATTAAAAATAGTTCAAACCACATAATACCTAATATAAAAACGTGTGGAATTAATACTGAGTATAGCCTGAAATTTTAATTCATTAGCTTTCCTCTGTTCAGATTTGAGATATGACAAAAATAGATCAATGCCCAAATTTATATGAATGAAAAATTTTAGAACTGAAAAGGACAAATCATAACTCAATAAGAGAGATGATTGATAGATACACAAAGGAGAGAAAGAAAAAGAAAGAGAGAAAAAAAATTAACAGATTTCACCTTGGATTTGATCATCCTCTTCACAGAACAGGCTCCTTTGGACAATAGCCATAACTTTACTCTTAGGGGGCTGATATTGCACTTCACTCTCCATGTAAGCTCACTGTGTTGTATGGATGGACACTTGCTTGGGTGGGTAAGATGGGCTTTAGGCCAGCTTTTAAGGAAGAATGAAGGTTTCTGAGAAGTAATAAATAGGCAAGTAGCCTAGTGTTTCCATGAGCCGAACATATGTCATAATCCATCCTGATCCACTGTTTCACCCAAAATAATGATGAAAGTAGGAATAGCAGAAATTGTCACTATATTCAAAGCTTCATCTACTGTCAGATTTCACCATCTTGTAGCTTCAATTGCATGTATTCATTCGTATTGAGTTGCCCTGCCTTGATAATTTTGAATCTCCCATGGGAATATCAACTCAACAGAAGCCAAAGGGTTAAATGGCTGCTTTGCAGACAATCTGATAACCTTTCAGAAGACAAGCCCTCTCTCGAGGCCTTATCTGTTAACACATAATATTTACTTTGTCCAGTTCTCTCTTTTCTTGTTAACCTGTAACCTATATTTCAGGCACCTATCATCTGAGAGTCTTACCACATCTTCTGGCATGCCTTGTGAAACTGTGGCAGAGGTTCTGGGTTCACTGCAAGAAGGTGCCCCAAGTCATGGAATCAACCCACCTATGTCACTTCCACTCTCCATCCCAGGCTACACCACATGGATAACGATGTTGAAGACTGAGAGGGAGAAGAGGAAGGCAAGAAAAACAATTTGCCCAGAAGCATGACTCAGAGGATTATAGTCCAGGTGGCAGCATCTCTGACCCAGGGATAGAATCTGTCAGGAAGAAGGCAAAGAAGTTAAGAGTTCCTCTGCAGAAATTAATGAAAAGAGACATCAGACCAGATTTTCCAAAGTGGTCCACACTAGACTCTCAAATTTTCAAACTTCATGGTCAAAATCTGAGTATAAAGAGACCATTTGTATTATTTCCAGGTGAAGACACAATTAACTTCAATGTGAACGAAACCAACCATTATGCATCTCAAAGGAAGCTAGGCCTGGGGCTCGTTTTAAAAACTGAAAAGGATGCTTTTGGAAAATTTTCCAGATGTACATCACAGCTTAATCAAAAATGCAATTAGAAGATACAGGTTCAGGTTGGGCTGGGTGCAAAAAAAAAAAAAAAAAAGAAGATACAGGTTCAAAATAGTCTTTTTTGACTTTCAATTTGATGATAATAGCCATCTTGATGAATAAATTTAACAAGAATGATACGTTTCACTACCAAAATAGGTAAAAAAAAATTCTAATTATATGCACCCTAACAAAAGTTCTACACCTTGACAAGTTCATAAGTATTTGGGGTATCAAGAATTTAATCAATCCCTGCAGAGAAAACCAATTCGGTTTGAGTAAAAAATTAGGGAACTGATAACTTCGCTTGGCTATTTGGCTTGATTTGAATCCTACCAGGGAAAATCATTAGTTTCCATAAACATGGGCCTTGAGTTGGGAGGGAGTCTGGGGATGAATACTACTAATACTCTAGGAACAAGGCTAATACCTCTGTCACTTATGTTTCAGTGACTCTTCACCAGCATCAAGCAGATGACAGCTTTGAAGGAGAAAAGAATCAAGGCAACAGGAATGATTCATGAAAGTAAGGCTGAACAGTTCTTTCTCAATAACTGCACAGAACTCAAAAACTGGAAGAGAGGATGTCTGATTTACAAATGGACAAAGAGAAAGACAGTAGTGTGCCACTGACATGGCAATGACATCGTTATCTGCTCTGAGGCGGTAGGTATTAAGACTTTGGAAAAGGTCATTCAACAGCAGCCAAAAATGTGTTTAAATCAATCAACAGGCAGTGATGGGCACATTGAAAGAGAACACTGGGAATGTGAACTAGATGGATCAAAATGTCTTCAAATACATTGACAAAGTTAGAGGTAAGAAGCAGTACTCCAGCTTGATCAATTACATTGATCTGATCATGGACAATAATATCATCTGCACAGGATCTATACCAATGAGTCTAGGTTAGATCTGCTGACTTTACAAAGACATGTTACATGTTTTTACTTGCAACACAGTGAAGAACCACTACGACAAAGGAACAGAGGGAAGTACACCCAATTAGGAACAGAGATAAGATATGATATGACATCATACTGGATAACTCATTAAGACAAAACACACACACACACACACACACACACACACACACACACACACACAAGAAAACAGCCATGTTTCATTCTACACAACATATGAAAAATGTCATCTAGATTTACATGCAAAATGTTTCAAAACATTTACACAAAATAGTTTCTGAAATATTGGCAGTTATTTGCATCCTGGAATTCCTGAGAATATATCTGTTTTATTTTGTTATTGTGTATTTCCCAGCAAAATACTAAGTTTTGGTGTTTCATTTATATATATATATACACACACACACATACATACACACACATATATGATATATAGATATATATTATATATAGATATATATGAACAAGACTAATACCTCAATCTGTTATATTTCAATGACTCTTCACCAGCCTGGGCAACAGTGCAAATGCTGGATTCTTGTGGCATGATCATAGTTTCCAGCAACCTCAAACTTTTGGGTTTAAGTGATCTTCCCATTGCAGCCTCTTGAGTAGCTGGGACTATAGGTGTGCACCACTATGCCTGACTACTTTCAAAAAAAGTTTTTTTGTTGAAACCAGGTATTGCTATATTGCCCAGCTTTATGAATATTTTAAATAGAATATTAGTATTATTTCCCTGAGAAAATAACCAATGCATGATTTTTAATATTGATACATAGCAGATGTACATTTGTGGGGTTACCTATGGTAATTTAATAGGTTCATATGTTTTGTAAAGATTAAATCAGTGTAATTGGTATATCTATCACCTTAAATATTTGTTATTTTAATGCTAGAAACATTAAACACTCTTCTATTTCAAAATAAACAACACACTATTATAAATTATAGTTAACCTACAGATCTATCAAATAGTAAATATTGTTTATTCTGCCCAACTGTATATTTGTACTCATTAATCAACCTGTCTTGTCTCTTCTCCATGAATATTTTCACATTTTTGAAAGGCATCAGCTTTCTGATAAAGAACACTAGCAACTTGACTTAAAGGACTTCTGAATAGTAAACATGCTATATTAGTCAAGATTCTCCAGGGGGACAGAACCAATGGGATAAATGTATATGTGTATGTGTATATATACATGTGTGTGTATACATATACAAATATATAAATTCCTAAATTTGTATGTGTATACATATGTATGTATACATACACACAAATTTATATATATGTATACACATAAACACACATGAATTTAGGAATTTATTAGTGAGAATTGGCTAACACAATTACAAAGACAAAATTCCACAATAGGCTGTCTGCAACCTGGGGAATAAGAAAAGCTAGTAGCATTGCTCCCAGGAAAAAATTGTGGTGACTCAGACTTAAAACCAGAAAAACTGATGATGGCCTAACAGCTCCTAGGAGGGCACTGGTACAAGTTCTACCAGAGTTCCAAAGGCTGAAGAACCTGGAGTCTGATGCCCACAAGCAGGAGAAAAAGCCTCTTGCTACAGAAGAAAGAGAGAGAGAGAGAGCAAGAGAGACACAGAGACCGAGAGAGAGAGTTTGAGAGAGAGAAGAAGCTAAGCAAGCTGAATATCCTTTTTTATTTCCATCTTCTTTGTTCTACAGCACTCACAGCTGACTCAATGGTGCCCTATCATATTGAGGGCAAGGCTTCCTCTTCCAGTCCACTGACTGGCATGTCACTCTTCTGGAAACACCCTCACTGGCACACCCAGAATCAATGCTTCACAAGGCATCTAGGCATCCCTCACTCCAGTTCACACCTAATATTAATCATCACATGTCTTGGAAATTAGGAGTATTTAAATACCTATCTTCCAGGAATCATTTGCTAACATTCCAAGTGCAATACACCTAACATCCTCAGCCTCTCACTACAGAAGATTTCATAGTAAAAATACATATTGCTCTCTCTCCCTTAGTCTTTTGTGTTGCTATAAGGTAAAACCTGAACCTGGGTAATTTGTAAAGAAAAAAACACAGTTTATTTGTTTGCAATTCTGGAGAGCTCAGCTTTGGGCATCTGCATCTCGTGAGGGTCTCAGGCTGCTTGGACTCATAGAGAAAGGCAAAGTAGAGCCAGATGTGCACTACCTGGTAAGAAGGGAAGAAAGAGAGAGGGAAGGGAGATGCTAGGCTCTTTTTAACAACCAGTTCTTGCAAGAGTGGATACAGTGAGAACTCAAGGACTCTGCCAAGCCCCCAAGGAGGGTATTAATCTATTCATAAGGAATCCACCCCCATGATCCAAACACCTTCCATTTGGCCCCACTCCCAACATTAGGAATCAAATTTCAACATGAGATTTGGTGGGGGAAAACAAACTACATCCAAACTATACTACACCCCTCACTCAAGGGGAGGAGGGGCACTTTTGCCAGCCCCACCATATTAGCTCCGACTTCCATAATGTTGTATCTCCTCTAGTCTCCTGTTAACTCTCATTGCCTGCATGGTGGTGGCACCCCCTCATCTGTTACCCCATGGAGAACTGGATCTCGGGGAGCCAGTGTTGCTAAGTTGCTCTGACCCAAAGGTCTGACGATTTTATTTCTATACACATATAATTATGGCATGCTAACTTGTTAGCTTACAAGTAGGTAACATCTTAGACTTTTCACAATTTTCGACTTAATATTTTTTTGAATGGCTCCATGTAGTCACTAGCCTTGCCAGTGTACATTTTTTTATTTTTTATTTTTATTGAGACAAAGTCTTGCTCTGTTGCCCAGGCTGGAGTGCAATAGCATAATCTCAGCTCACTGCAACCTCAGCCTCCCAGGTTCAAGCAATTCTCCTGCCTCAGCCTCCTAAGTAGCTGGGATTACAGGTACACACAACCACACATGGCTAATTTTTGTATTTTTAGTAGAAACTGTGTTTCAACATGTTAGTCAGGCTGGTCCCAAACTCCTGACCTCGTGATCTGCCCATCTCGGCCTCCCAAACTGCTGGGATTACAGGAGTGAGCCACAGTGCTTAGGCTGTACTTTAAGTAAAAGTTTTGGTTCTTGGTATAATCAAACCTTGTGGAAATCAGAGTATTTGTAAATTTTAGAGCAAAAGGTACTCTTCTTTTGTCCTCTAAATCAACCTTCTCAATTTAACAAATAAGGAATTGTGGTCAATAATATTTAAATAACTTTTCAGGACAAATACTCTTAGGGTCTAATGAAATCTTCAAGAAAAGTAGCTAGAAATCCTCTAGTGAGACCCCCTTTCTTCTTTCCTGACTCATACATGCTGGTACATTCAGTAAGTTATTATGTTTTCTAGTCTTTCTCTCAAGGATGCACTTCTCAAGGATCTCTCAAGGATGCATCTTCCAGTAAGATTTCAACTCCAATTCAGAAATGCATTCATCTAGTTTTGTTGTTTCATTAATTTTTTTTCATTTCTCCCTGCTTGTTTTCCCCACTTCCAGCTGCAGGATTGTCACTGCCCAGGGATCTTGCTTTTAGTCCATATGTGTCCCGGCCACAGTAACTTGGACAATTAATCTTCACCTCAAAAATATGGGCATTCTTTAATAATATTTGGAGGGTATCATAATGGCAATCCTCTGACGATGAGACTTTGAAAAAACTCCAATCTCCTTTTCCCCTCCCCAGTTCAGCAGTTTCTAGGATGCTGGTTTGACTGTAATTGTTTATGTTGCTCTTCAAGGCTATCTTGGAGCTGGAAGGAGAGTATCCAAGGGACAGGGCAGGTTAAAATGTCACAAAGGACACTGTTCTTAATGAGCTTTATTCATTTCTCTAGAATAAATGCTCCCCTGACTGTTTTCCTCTGAAAAAAGTCTCCTGAAGAGCTTGGTTAATTTTCAAGTTTTGAAAAAGTTGATTTTGACAGTTTTTTTTTCCAATTTTCTCCTTGCTTTTATGGAAGGGAGAGCTTTCAGAAGTCCCTACTCTGTTATTTTTGTTGATGGCCACTTGAAGTGTTTCAATTTATAGAAGTCTCTGCTCTTAGTGTGTGGATGTATGTAAGAAATATACCTTGCATCAAATCTGGAATACAGTGTTTATTTATTCCATAAAAAGTGATTCAGGACCTTCAAGTCTCTCTGCTAGAAACTGAAATTTACAGAACTGACAGATGTCCTCTCAACCTAAAAGAGCTTACAATTTCTGTGGGAGACAGGTAAAAAAGAAATAGACAATTGCATTTCAATGTGATCATTAACAAAAACACCAGGACAATATTATCATAGAAAAGGAAGAATCTTGTAAATTAGAATGTTATGAGATACATTATCAAAGGTGTGTGTATGTGTGTAACCGTGAGGGGTGTGGATATTCTAGAAAAAATGTTACCAAAATCCATCAAGAGGGAGTATTTATAATTTTACTATAAGCAACAGAGTATAATACTTAACAAACTCTGTGGATAGACTCCTAGGTTCAAATCCTGACTTTGTTATTTCTAAGCCATGAATTTGAGCCAGTCGAATGTCTTTGAATCTCAGTTTCGTCTTTGGAAGATGGGTTTCCTACATGTACTTCATAGAATTTCTGAGGATTAAATAAGTTAACATTTATGGCATACAACAGTGCCTGGTAATGGTGTCATAGAAATAGTTATCATCTGCATATAGAAAATTTTAAAAAGAAAAATTTACAATATAAACTATAGTAAAGTAAAATTTAACAAAATTTTGTCAGTTGGTGAGAGTTCCCAGGAGAAACAATGATTCTCAATGTTGCAGGGGAGTCAGATACCTCTCAGGGTGTATGCAAATCTCCAGTCAAAAGCATAAATCTGTGATCATCTGGAGACTTTAGTGTAAAAAGGTGGAGAAACACAATGCAAAGGTTCTGAACAGTCTGTAGAACTACAGTGTCCTTTTTTATCCAAATAATCAATATTACATCAGAAGCCAAACTTTTAACTTTTAGCTATACACTTATTGGGAGAGCCATCCCAATAAGATGAGTTAAGGGTTTGCCCTAGTGAGTCCAGAAAGCCCAAAAAGGCCACTGCTAACATGCATTAAATTCCATACCATTCCTCAAATTTACTTTTGGACTAAAACCTCTTCAATCGTACAAGGCACAGAAAAGGTACGGCCCCTTCAGTCATGGTGACTCTACGTCGTTGACTTGGCAAAGTACTTATCTTGGACTGTGGGCAGAGAAATGTTTGACTGGGCAATGGCCTGATGCCATTTCTCTCCCAACAATTTTTTCCTTTTTCAGCTAGGCTTTTGAGACAGCAAGTCACAATACAAAAGAGAGATGAATTCCTGCATAAAAACAAATAGTACTGAAATCTCAAAGTTGGTTTGTATCTTGGGGGAGCCTCAGGCTTCTTTTTTTCTAGTTAGAAAACAATCTGATGGAGTGAGGTGAAATGCTAGAAATAAAGAGGCAATGCATGATTGGTCTGAATTATGAATAAATACATAGTTTTATTTTAGTTTTCTGTAGTGAAAAAATATAGGTCCAGAATATATGGCATCACTTGGGTCAGCTGTAAACGATGTATGAAATGAAAAATTCTCAGGGGCATGGCTCTGCAAACACTGTCATGCTAGGCCATTCACAGCTGTATTAAGCTGAAACAAAACAGAAAAACCTAGGATTTTTTTTTCTTTTGGCCAAAAAGGACAGTTTACAGGTATGCATATCAAAATACAAAATACAAATATGCACACATAAAATGATTCTTGAAGATAATTAATTTTTAAAATTTCACTCACAAAGCAATTATAAGAATATTTTTTTCTTCCAGAATGTGTTATTTTACACCTCTTACATGAATTGCCAAGTACGTAGGGGAAATGTTTAAAGTGCCTTTTTAATATATTGGTTTACAACAGACACCAAAATGTAAGTCAAAATGAAATAACAAGATGCAATTGCATAATTGTTTACCTGAAGTAGTTGATGAGGACAGAGCATTAATGAAGCCAAACCCAAGGTTTAACCCTACGCAGTGTTGTTAAGAGCTTTTGGTTTTCTTATCATTACATACTTGGTCCTGCTTATGGGGTTGGTCTCAAAGCATGCTGTGTGAGAGCAGGACTAGGTCAACAAAAGGCTGATGATCTCTGAGCCCTACCCATCCTAACTTAAAGGCTAAGTTACAGTCGTCCCTTACATATAGGAGCTGGATTCTCTCAGTGGAGTCTCAATCTCCATGCCAGACTGCAATTTGTCAGCCCTCGTCGGGGCAAAATTGTATCATATCTGAAAAAGTATTATGTCATTCTCTGATACCTCAATAGCTATTTTCTTTGTATGTACAGCCCACTTGAATAGTATAATTTGAGTGATTAATTTCATTCTTGGAGTATGTCTTATAATTGTGTGAATTATCTTTTTCCCATTATTTTCTGGCTCATTCAAAAAGTCAATAACAGATAATACTTTCATGTGAATATCCCATGTAATACTCTTCATTATAAGTTCCTTTTACAAGTAGAAGGGGAACATGTGATTGGTTCTGGCCATTGGGGTGTGAGCCTAAGCATTTAATAGCTAGCACACTATCTCTGTGTTCTCTCTCCCCTAGGCTCTGGGAGCCATGCATTCCCTACAGACAATAGGTCCTATACTAACTGTGTGGACTAACCCCAACCCCACATAAATCTTGTAAAATAAATGTAAAATAAACTTTATTAAGTTACCTATATGAGATTGCTGGTAAATTTGTTAACATGCACCTCCTATTTGAATCTGAATACCAATTTTCAAAACTTTGCAAACAAATGCAGACATGAATTTGGAGTGTCATTTTGAATGTGGGAAAGTACATTCCTCTGTCATTTTTTCCAGCTTTATTTGGGGTATAATTTACAGAAACAAATTGTATGTCTTTAAAATGAACAATGTGATGCTTAAATTTATGTATCTACTTATAATAATCACCATAAATTTCAATTACACAATACAGTATTGTTAACTATAGCTACATTGCTACACATTAGCGTTTAAGAGCTTATTCATTCTTCATAACTGCAATTCTGTACACTTTGACCAATATTTTCTTATTCCCCCTCACACCCTGGCAACCATCATTCAACTCTCTACTTTTATGAGCTTCACTATTTTAGATTTTACATATAAGTGAGGTCATGCAATATTGGTCTTTTGTGTGTGGCTTATTTCACATAGCATAATGCCCTGCAGGTTCATCCATGTATCATACAGAACCAGATTTCCTTCTTTTTTATGAAGGAAATAATATTCAGCCATTATGTATAATAATGAATAAATGAATAAGGAAAAAGTAGTATGAATAAAGAAACATGGATAAAGAAAGGAAATATTTAACAGATAAATAGTACATATATAATATTTTGTTATATATATAAAATTTTTAAATGGCATATACATGAAAAAGAATGATATATATTATTTAATATATATACATAAAACTTAGTCCAATACATAAATATATAGGCCAAAATTTTGGCCCATATTTTGGATATGGACATTTAAATTGTTTCCATATCTTGGTTATCGTGAATAATGATGCAATAAATATGGGAGCACAGAAATATCTTTAAGATCCTGATTTTGATTCTTACGAAAATAAGCCCAGAAGTGAGACTGCTGCATAAGATATGTTTGTTTTAATTTTTTGAGGAACTTCCATACTGTTTTCTGCAATGTCTATACCAGTTTTCATTCCCAAGGGCACATAAGGATTCACTTTTCTCCAAATATTTGGCCAATATTTTATCTTTCATCTGTTTTATAACAGCCATTCTAACAGCTTATGAGGTGATATCACACTCTGGTTTTGATTTGTATTTCCATGGTGATTTGCATGTCTTCTTTAGTAATATGTTTATTCAGATCCTTTGCCCCTTTCTAATTGGATTTTTTGTTTTTGGCTATTGAGTTGTGTAAATTTCTCATACAATTTGGATATTAATCTCTATCAGGTGTATGGTTTGCAAATATTTTCTCTCACTCCATATGTTTTCTCTTCATTCTTCTGGTTGTTACCTTTTGTGCAGAAGCTTTTTAGTTTGATGTAATCCATATGTGTATTTTAACTTTGTTGCTTGCACTTTTGGTGTCATATCCAAAACTTTCATTACGCAGACCAAGTCAAAATGTTTTTCCTAAATTTTCTTCAAGTAGTAATAGTTTTACATTTATAGGTCTTACATCTATGTCTTAATTGATTTTGATTTTATTTTTATATGGTGTGACATAAGGGTCAAATTTTATTATTTTGCATGTGAATATCCATTTTTTTTCCAACAGCATTTATTAAAGAGACTATCCTTTCCCCATTGTGAATTATTACACCCTTGTTGAAGATCAGTTGACTGTAAATGAATGAATTTATTCCTGGGCCATCTATTGTTCCATTGGACTCTGTGTCTGCCTTTTATACCAGTATCAAACAATTTTAATTACTGTAGCTTTGCAATATATTTTCAAATTAGGAAATGTGATGCTTCCAGAGTGGTTCTTCTTGATCAGGATTACAGTGGTTATTTGAGGTGTTTTATATTTCCATATTAATTTTAGGATTTATTTTTTTTTCTAATTCTGTAAAGAATGTCATTGGAATTTTGATAGAGATTGCATCCAATCTGCAAATCACTTTGGCTAGGCAGACATAGAACAATATTCTTCAAATCCGTGAACGTAGGGTGTATTTCCATTTACCTATATTATTTAATTTTCTTCATTAATCTTTTATAGTTTTCAGTATGCAAGTCTTCCACCTGTTGAGTCTTGTCATCTGCAGAGTTAATTTTAGATTTTCCTTTCTGGAATATATTTATTTTATTTTTTTCTAAAACTTTCAGTACCATGTTGAATCAAAGTGATAGGAGTGGGCATTCTTGACTTACAGAAAATTTTAGAGAAAAAGCTTATAATACTTTCCTATAATTAAGATGGTGGCTGTTGTCTTTTCATTTATGTCCTTTGTTGTGTTGAGGTAAGTTTTTCTACACCTGTTTTGTGGAGTTTTATCATAAAAGAGGTTTTATTTTTTTATGTCTTTTCTTAATCTATTGAGATAATCATGTGGTTTTTGTCTTTCATTCTGTTAGTGTGATATATATATTTATATACAAATATAAACATTTTTATATCACACTAACAGAATGAAATATATATTTATTATATTTAATAAATTAATATTTAATTTAAATAAAATGAATATTTAAATAAGTTAATGAATAATATAATTATATATATAGTGTGTGAAAATGTGTGTGTGTGTGTGTGTGTGTGTTTGTGTGTGTGTGTGTGTGTATTCATTCCAGTCATTTTTCTTATAATTGGGGAATTAAGTATATCAGATTTTTAATTGGGGAATCCAATGGACTGCCTAGGGAATAAGTGGCCCAAGATCATTTAGAGTGATAAACTTTTAATTATACAGAAACTGTAAAGCCTATACACATAAATTGAATTTAACTTTTACTGTTGAGATATTTCTCTGTGGTTCTCAATGTACATCTGCCTCTGATTTGTCTTGATTTAATAAACTCTGAAATTTGGATCTCATTGACCCAAGCCTGAAACTACTTAGGAAAAAGGTGAGAGACTATCAGATCCAGACAAAACTTAACTATCCTTGTCTCAGAAGTACTCATTTGTGCTATTTTATCAAGTTGGTTAAAGATAACACACCTCCCATGGTTTACGTCAAAAGAAACTGAGATGCTACTGGTCTTTTTTTCCTTCCAATCCATAGAGCCTGGGAAGTAGAGACTGGGTCAAATACAAAGATAAGACTCCTAATTTTCTTCAGTGCAGTCACATAACAAGAAAAGACCCTGCTTTGAAAAGGAGACAATTAAACCTTTCTATGGGTTATAAACTGAAAAGATCTTTTCTTTTTTATTAATTTGAGTATAGACAAAACCAGCAATTTTGTTTTGCTGTAAGTCAACATTCTCTAACATGTGAATGCCAACTGATAAAGGATAAGTAAAGCAGAAGTTTTATTCTTGCCTACAATACAATCTAGATGTGATGAAGAAGAAACTGAATTCTAGTTTAAAGGATAGTTGAAGTCCTATCATTGTGTGAATCCAGAGAGAATACACTGCACTATATTTCTGCTCAAGTATATACAAGATTCAAGATGACAGGGATCTATTTTGTTTATAATATAGTCCAAGCACCAAAGATGGTTTTGAGTACATTATAGAATATAAATATTTAATGGATGAAAACCAACAGTGTAAAAAGGGCATATGTGCCATTCTAGAAGTCTGTAGATTCTCAGAGAAGCCACTGTAGGTAAAGTAGAAATATCATGAAACAGAGGACAGCATCCTGGAGTTATAGTCCATGGGCTACCTGAATGTTAATAAATGAAAAATGAAAAACACATGCTCAGGTCTGACACACAAGGTGAAGATAAGCACATAGTAACCTCACTAGCACTTTGACATTATTCTAAAGCCAAGTGCAATGGCTTGTCTCACTGAATGGGATAAAGCTTGGTGCTGTCAAATTCATAACGAGTCACATGTGACTTCAGATCCATGCTGATCATGCATGCACAGTAGTGCTAAATTAAAACATGTGACATTTCAAGATTAGTTTGCCAAATACAACCCCAAAGTGTAAAATTGAATCCATGTTAAAAAATGTAACAGCTATTTATTGAAAAACTACTATGGCAGTGGCATTAATCTAAGGGATAAGGCCACAGTCATTAGGAAATCTAAGACTAAAAAATTACATATTATTCCATAGTGATCCACAAAACTCTAGAAATTCCATTGCACGTTCTCTCTCCCTCTCTCTCTCTCTGTCTCTCTCTCTTTCTCTCTCTCTCAAGAGTAAGCTATGGGGACTATGCCCTAGTCCTTGCTATTCTGTGGAAGAGTTTCCCCAAGGTCACTTTTGATGTTCTACTGTTCTCTGTAAACATTTGTTTGAAGAAGACATGTAGCCATATTTCTTTATTATCCTAGGAAGCTTATAAGATACTTTTTATGAACTGATTTATTCTTTTTCTTTTTTTTTTTTTTTTGGTAACAATGCTATTGAGATATAACTCACACACCATAAAAGTCATCTCATAAAGTGAACAATTCAATCATTTATAGTATATTCACAATCAATTTAAAAACAATTCATTACCTCAGAAAAATATCCACACCCTTGAGCTACTATCCCCAGTTCCTTATTCTCCCAATCCCTAGGCAATCATTAATGCACTTTCTGTCTTTATATGTTTGCCTACGATGGAAATTTCCCATCAATAGAATCATATAATGCATGGTCTTATGTAGAATGGTTTCTGTCACTTAGCGTACTGTTTTCAATTTTCATCCATGATGCAACATGTATCAGAATTTTATTCATTTTCATTGAGTGATAGTATTTACACTGCATTCATTGTATGGATGTATCAGATTGTATTTAACCATTACACATTTAATAGCTATATGGATTGCTTCAACTTTTGGATATTAACATGCTCCTGTGAACATTCATGTGTGAGTTTTTTTGGGTGGAGTTACCTTTTCATTTTTCTGAGGTATACAGGCAGGACTATAATTGCTAGGTCAAATGGTAATTCTGTGCTTACCTTTTAGAGGAATTTATAAGAACAAGTGGTTCTACCATTTCATTTTCTCACCAAAACTGTGCAAGAATTCTGATTTTTTTCACATCCTTGACAAAACTTGTTATCTTACTAGTTTTACTAGTAGATGTTGAGTGGTACTTCAGTGTGGTTTTGATTTATATTTCCAGGATGACTAAGTATGTCAAGCATCTTTTCATGTGCATATTGGCTACTTGCATATATTCTATAGAGAAATGTCTATTCAGTTAATTTGCCTATTTTTTAAATGGGATTATTTGTCTAAATTGTTGATTTGTAAGAATTATTTTTATATTTTAGATATAGGTTCCTTTTCAGACATATTATTTGCAAGTATTTTCACCTATCCAATGCAATGTATTGAGCTGGTAATCAGTAGAATAGAAGGCAACTGTAGTCTAGTTTTCATAAACTCGGCTTATTAGACTGCTTAAAAGACTTCATAGACTGCTTCTACTAACAAGAAATCTCAGCTTTACAAACAATCTACAGTATGGGAATGAGAACTCCAATATTCTCAGTGTGTTGCGCCTAAAATAGAGATTCCATTTTATCAATGGGGGCTGAGCAGAGAACAGGACCCCTCTCTTGGCTATACTTGCTAAGAAGTTACCCTCTCCAACTGGAATCTAGGGGAAGGATGAGAAATGCTGACATCCCCATTTTATCAAGATATGGGTTCCCTCTAACTGGGATCTGGGGAAGAGGGAGTCTGGTATTCTCAATCTTTTCTGCTTGGCTTGTAGATGGCCATATTTTTCCTATGTCTTCACATGGACTTTCATTTGCACCTGATTTTTGCTGAGTTTTAATAGGTTTTATTGTTATCCTTCAAGGTTATTCTTGAAATAGACTTTATTGAAGAATAAATGTTTCTTCATTCACTATATTCTCGTAGAATTGTTTCCATAGACTTTAAACAAATGTTTGGTTTTGAAAATGATTTTCATCTATTTTATCAGAAAGGATATCCATGTATCTCTTCACATGGCCATACTTGAATTGGAACTCCTGAGCTCATTCCCTCAGAATCCATTTTTAATGAAAAGATAATACACATATAACTAGAAGTTGATGAAATATATTGATGGAGCCAGCTGCTTATGAAGGAATCTGCTGTCTGATACATCTAGAAAATTGCCTGATTGTGCCATCACAGTATTGTTGCATTTGAATTGGAGTGATTTTTTCATACAAGTGCTTGTCATTGAACTAAAGGAAAATAAGCAGGAATTGCAACTGCATCATCAAGCTTAAACTCGTTTAGCTCAGTTTATGTCAGGAAATCAAAAGAGGCTTACATATAAGAGGGTTAAACAAGCATATCATGTGATCCCATTCTGCCACACTTACTGTTTCCTCTGCCAGTTGTTTCCCATCATCCCTCACTCTGTTTTTCATCAGAGACACAATTCATATGTTACCTAAATGGGGGATGGCTTCCCTGACACCCCACTTCTATTCCAGACTCTTCTGTGTGCTCCCACATTACTGTGCTTACTTCTACCATTAGATTTTTCTACCCTTTGTTAAAATTTCCCATTTATTCTTTTGAATTACACTCTAAATTTGCATGAGGGAAGCAGCAATGTCTTATTCATAACTTTAAGCACAGGACCTTATGCTATATATGCAAACAATAGGTATTAAGCAAATATTCATTGAATTATATAGTTTAAATTTGTTCCCAAATTTGCACATGCACACACACACACAAACACACACACATATATTTGGAATATATGCGCATATATATACAAATACACACACACACACACACACACACACAGTTGTGCCTTGGTATATGCAGAAGATTGGTTGCAGGACCCCTGCAGATACCAAAATCTGTGTATACACAAGTCCCTCAGTCTGCCATGCAGAACTCGCATGTACAAAGTTGGCTCTACATATATCCAGGTTTTGTATCCTATGAATACTCTATTTTTGATTCCCATTTAGTTGGGAAAAATCCACACATCAGTGGGTCCATGCATTTCAAACCCATGCTATCAATGACAGATGACAGATAGATAGATATAGATGATTGATAGATAGATAGATAGATAGATAGATAGATAGATGATAGATAGGAGAGAGAAAGAAAAAGAGAGAATAAAGATCATCATAAATAATGTGCATCCTCTGGATCCATTTTTTCTTATGATTTCCATTCTCCAATGTGTATAACTCACTTGTTTCCTTGAGTTATTTTTCTGGCCAATTTCTTGCAAGTTATAAATTGTGTTTTGTAAATAACTGGTTTCAATTTCATGATTTCACCCGATATAATTAAATTGGAAAGGCTTCACTTCAGTGACACTAATTTGCTGGTCCTGCTTTGACCATTGATAAGAATCAGTTCAAGATATACCCCCACATTGCTACAGGAAGCAGTAATTTGCCACATTCATCATTTTCTGTCTCCTGTGGAGCACACTCGCCAGGGTTTCTAAATTAATATGATGAAATTGAAGGCAACTGTAATTACAATATTCTTATCTCTTCCTCCATCATTCTTCATCCACATTGTTCCATTGAACTATATGAGAAAAAGAAAGGCCACTTTCTTCTGTTATTATTTGCTATCAAACTGATTCATTATGTTTCTCTTTTGTTCCTAATTATAGCTATCCACCTTCCCCGTCTTCAAAAGTAGAAGCAATATGTCTTTGGCTCTTTGACATCTTTTATCTCAACATAATGTAAAGCTGTTTATAGCAGGTAGGTTATAAATCAACAGATAATGAGAGAGAACCTGTCATATGAAAAATATGATGGAAAATTCGATAGCTATAATGTGAGGTGCCTGATACTAGGGAGGTTAAAATCCAGTTGGAATAATGAGGCATGCATTAATAGCCAGAGAGATAAATATAGAAGTGGAGTAGTAATAAAATCTTAAAGTTAAGGTTTTAAGTAAGACCCCTCTTTAAGAGGCCAGGGAGACTTCATGGGAAAAGAAAGGTTTCAGATAGGAAGTTTATGAATAGGTATTTATGGATAAATAAAGAGGATGGATGGTAGGTCGAAAGGATCTTATGAGGAAAAAGAAAAAGTCAGAAATTAGCAAGTCATGTTATGGAGATGGTGCTCTTAAATAGAGGATTTGGGTAGGTGTGAAATAGAGTGGGGCACACTTGGCCTGAGGACAACTGGAGAGGCTGTGGTGAGGCTGAAGACACTGATGATGTCTTTTGATTTGTGGACTGGAAAGTTTAAAGGAAATTGTGATTTCTTCCTGAACTCACCTACTTTTCTAAAGTTCTTTTCTATTTTATCAGCATCATTGTGGTATAATTTATATAAAATGAATTGCACCCATTTTAAGTGTATACTTACTGAGTTTAGAGAGACTTGTTATTGAGAGAATAAAGATCATTATAAATAATGTGCATCCTTTGCATCCATTTGTTTCTTATGGTTTCCATTCTCCAATGTGTATAACTCACTTGTTTCCTTGAATTATTTTTCTGGCCAATGTATTCTGTCATACAACAATCAAGACACATAATATTTTAATCACCTCCAAATTTTCTACATGCCCCGTTCTAATCAATGTTCTCTTCTTACCACTATAGATTAATATACATTTTCTATTTTCAAAGTTTCTTACTTGGGATTTTCCTTGTATAAGTCCCAAGCAACATTGGATCATTTTTACTTTAAACCAAAACAAATACATTTTCCATGTCCTAGTAGGACAGGATGGTACAATATGCATGTGGCATGTGACTGCTGACTTACTGCAATTTGAAAGATCATATTGAATAATCCTCTATAAAATAAAATCCTGGCTACATTTGCTTACCTCTTTATTTTATTTTGATGTTAATAAAAAATAACAGTGTCAAGAGTGTGACTAGGTACATAAGCAAGAGGTTTGGACATTGATAACGCATCTTTTGTAGGCATTTAAAAATTCATTTCTAATTTTTAGAGTTTTCCTTTGTTTTTGTACCAAAGTCTCTATTTTCAATTTCATATATAAGTCATTTAACAGATTGTACAGCTTATATACTGAACTTATGAAATTTACTAGCATCCTTAAAGTTGCTGGCCATGTAAAAACAAACATTTAGTACATAATTTATCTGATTATCCTTAATCTGGATGCCTTCTTTATAGTATATATATTGCAAGACTTTCTCTAAGATTTGTGAATACATCCATTTTGGGGCAACAACTTTCCTTTTTTTCTGAGACTGAGTTTCGCTCTGTTGTCCAGGCTGGAGTGCAGTGGCACAATCTCAGCTCACCGCAACCTCTGCCTCCCAGGTTCTCAGACTCCTGAGTGGCTGGGATTACAGGTGCCCGCCACCACACCTGGCTAATTTTTGTGCTTTTAGTAGACATGTGGTTTCACCATGTTGGCCAGGCTGGTCTCAAACTCCTGACCCCATGATCCACCTGCCTCAGCCTCCCAAAGTGCTGGGATTACATGTGTGAGCTAAAGCTCCCGGTCGTAGCAAGTTTTCTTTTTAATTTTATCTTATTTTTGTTTTGTTTAGACCATTAGAAGAAATTAGAGTACCACTTGTATACTTCAATGAAATTCCTATCATTAACTTATTTTTTAGTGACTGGAGACAAGAGTAAGACTGTACTGCACAATGGAAACCACCTCAATCAACTGATTTTTTTTACAATTTTGTTTTTTCTAAATTTAATAGAATAAGACTAGGAAAATAATTTAACATGTAAATTTTAAGAAGCAAAAAGCACAATCTAAAAACAAAAATCGCCTACATTTGTTTATCAATTTATTCCAAATAATTTATTAATAGTCTACTGAAGGCCAGGCAATAATGTGTAGCAGGGTAAACAGAAAATAAAGTAGAACTGCATCCTTGCGCTCATGAAAAATACATTTATGTAGAGAACAGCAAATATACATTTTTCCTAATCGGAAAAAAAAATAGTGAATCTATGCTATAGCTGCTGCTAAGAAGGAAGAAGCTACAAGAGAGTAAAGTGCTAAGACATGAATTTTTAAAAGAATGATCATAGAAAGACTCATTGTGATAATAATATTTAGGAGAAGACCTGAAGGAGGTGAAGGAAGCTAATATCTGGGGGAAATAATTCCAAAGGTCAATGGCCTGAGTGAGAAGTTGCCTAGCTTGCCCACAAATCATTGACAATGCCAGTGAAGTCCAATGACCAGCATTATACATCAAATAGATATATTTTATGTATGCCTAAATATATACTTCATATGCATCAAAATAAAGCACACATATTATATTTTGGATCCATTCCTTTTAAGACTAATTTCTCCCATTTATAGCTTGTGTATTTTTACTTTTACCAACCATGTAAATTTGTTTAAGTTTTCCATAGATTCTGGATATTAGCCCTTTGTCAGATGGGTAGATTGAAAAAATTTTTCCCATTCTGTTGGTTGCTGATTGACTCTAATGATAGTTTGTTTTGCTGTGCATAAGCTCTTAAGTAGATCCCGTTTGTCTATTTTGGCTTTTGTTGTCATTGCTTTTGGTGTTTTAGTCATGAAGTCCTTGCCCATGCCTATGTCCTGAATGGTATTGCCTAGGTTTTCTTCCAGGGTTTTTCTGGTGTTAGTTCTTATGTTTAAATCTTTAATCTATCTGGAGTTAATTTTTGTATAAGGTGTAAAAAGAGATCCAGTTTCAGCTTTCTGCACACTGCTAGCCAGTTTTCCCAACACCATTTATTAAACAGGCAATCCTTTCCCCATTGTTTGTTTTTGTCAGGTTTGTCAAAACAGATGGCTGTAGTTGTTTGGCATTCTTTCTGAGTATATCTCTGTTTTTGTAGCAGTACCATGCTGTTTTGATTATAGTAGCCTTATAATATAGTTTGAAGTCAGGTAGCGTGATGCCTAAAGCTCTGGGTTTTTGTTTTTTTGCCTAGGATTACCTTCACTATGCGGGCTCTTTTTTGGTTCCATATGAAGTTTAAGGTAGTTTTTTACAATTCTGTGAAGAAAATCATTTGTAGCTTGATGGAAATAGCATTGAATCTATAAATAACTTTGGGCAGGATGGCCATTTTCATGATATCGATTCTTCCTAACCATGAGCATGGAATGTTTTTCCATCTGTTTGTGTCCTCTCTTATTTCCTTGAGCAGTGGTTTGTAGTTCTCCTTGAAGAGGTCCTTCACATCCACAGCCATACCACCCTGAATGCACCCAATCTCATCTCTCTGGAGATTCTATTATGTGTGTAAGAAAGAGTGTAAGAGGAGATATCAATAAGTCATGAAAATGAACTGGGTTATCTTTTCTTCAAAGGAGAGAAAAATAGCACATTCTATTATTAGTTTAAGAAAATTGGCATTTAAGAAATCAGAATTTTTCGGTGTTTGAGGAAATATTCTCTTACAGAGGCAAAGAAAAAGATTGCCACTAATGCAAAATCCAAACAAACAAATATATTAATCAGTTGTTACCTAGTCAATATGTTGTGAGTGGAGAACAAATAAATATCTTATTTGTGGGATATAAATTTAAAGTATCCCCCCATGTGTTCTTTTTTTTAGGAAGGAAGGAAGGGAGGGAGGGAAGGAGGGAGGGAGGGAGGGAAGAAACGAGAGAATGAAAGATTCAAGGAGGGAGGGTGGGAAGGAGGAAGAAAGGAAAGAAGGAAGGGAAGGTGGCAGGAGATGAAGGAAGGAAGGAAAGAAGGAAGGAAGGAAGGAAGGAAATAAAGAAAGAAAGAGAAAAAAAGAAAGAAAGAAGGAAAGAAAGAAAGAAAGCAAAAGAGAGGAAGACAGAAGCAAAGAGAGGAAGAAAGAGAAGAGAGGAGAAAAAAAGAAAGGAAAAAAAGAAGGAAGGAAGGAGGAGAAAGGAGGTATCGAATTTAAAGGCCAACTTTAGGGAATGGTGTCTAAAATTAGACTTGCTGACCTTCATAAAAGCCCAGATACCCTTAAACTCCCACCGTTTCTTTGTTGGCAAGAAGTAGGGAAAATAGAAATAAAAAGTAAAAACTCATGATCACTGGAGACCAATAGATATGGGAAGACTGACAATAAATCATGAATAAAATAACAAGTATGTGGGGCTTGGACAGAGATGGCCTGTAGCTCAGCTCTCTCCACCTTTGAGAATGCAGTCATACATAATTACACAAGAGAGCTCAAGGTTTGCCTAGGCACCTGGCTCTCCAACATGCAGATAAGGACTGTGCTGCTTAACTTAAATTACAGAATTACAGTACCACTTTTCTCATATTGTCTCCTAAATTGCTGTGAAGTTCAGGTTGTGGTAGCGGTGATAATTGTAACATTATTAACTCATACATTTGGACGGCCTCCTGACAGCCTGACTTTCTCCTAGTTTTTATAAAGTAGTGATTATAGTGGCCAAAATATGCTAACATTTCTTGAACTGCCAATTAGGCCTAAAAGCAAAGATACTTTTATTTCTCACTTTCTAATATAAGTATAGTTGTTAGCCTTTCATTTCACTGGTTTCAATTAAATGGATGGCTTATTTTCTCCTTCAAAATGTTGTATGGAAATCATGACCCAAACTCAAAAATGTGGTGAAGGATACAGAGAGAAAGAGTTAAACATAAAAGTAACAGTGGTGTAAATAGCAAGGTTTTATTAGATTATAAGGAGAGCAACAAATAATGTGGTTGGTTGGCATGTAGCCTAGAACAGTCCTTCTAGGGTATTAGTGTAAAACCTTCTTAATTAAGAAAAGATACTTTCCCTAAATGGCTCATGGAAAATGGATCAAGGTCTTAGATAGCATCTGGTGACTGAGCTGCTCGAATTGCTGAAGACAGTTTTCCTTATTTTCAATCACAGCCTGGACATGATACAGAAATCACTGAGGAATCATTCCTAAAATATTCACTTTTAACTATTAGTGAATAAAATCTTAGAGTGGTAAAGTTGAGTGTTAGAATCATCAGAATATGAATTACAATTCTGGGCTTTCCTATGAATAGTGATCTACATCAAAAAAAATTTAATTTCAGGTGCCTTCATCTTTAATAGTGAATTGTTGACATCCACCATGCAAAGTTGTGGGATTACACAGAAATACACGAGTATAAAAAGTTCATCATTCAATAGCTGTACCTAACAGACTCATAATAAATGGTATATATTCCTTTTGTTCTTCCACCCCAACCCAGAAACAATATAATGCTCAGTATTTTTTGTGCAGTTTTCCTCCATGGTATAGGTTCTCAAATTTTGCTGGGATTTTATACAAAATCACCTGAGAAACTTTCTTGAAATGTATTGATACTGACAGGAGGCAGTCAAATGCCTAGATAGCTAGGAGCGGGTACAAATTATATCCCACCTCCAAGCTGAAGACAGTTTAAAGCCCAAAAGCCAAGCTACAGGTTAAATCCTTGGACTAGATTGAATACTTGTCTTACTGTTTGGTTCTCTTTCCTCTGATTGATCCCCACCTTTCACCTATTTTAAATATACCTACCCTTTCCTAATTGGTTTTTTACACTGTCATGCCCACCTGTGAGTGATGTCTTTGCTTTAATCTTTTTTGCATACTCACCAATCGATCAGCATGCTCTCCCCATCCTGTGTCTATAAAGACCCCAGAGTCAGTCAGTAGAAGAGGAAATGGCCTGACTTCAGGCTAGAGACAAGAGACCACGCGACTTAGGGGAAGATAAGCTGTCCTTTCTCTTCCCTCTCCAGCTCCCCTCTCCACTGAGAGACATTGTCATCACTCAATAAAATCATCTGCCTTCACCAACCTTCAACCATCCATGTGACCTCATTCTTTTAGGATCCTGGTAACAGCTCAGGACCCAAGTGTGGGTACCCAGGAAAGGCTGTTACACTGGTCCTTGCCCTTGTTGGTGGAGGGCAGCTGCCCCATGAGACAAGTTGAGGGACCAACTGAGGGGTTAACATGCTGCCAACTGTTAGACTGGGGACAGCGGAACTAAAGGAGCACTGTAACATCCCTTTAGGGCTTCAGGGTTGCAAGAATCCTCACACCTGGTCTGGTTGTGGGCCTTGTATGGAACTTGCTCCTGTGTCAGCACCCAGAGCTGCTGGCTGGATCCTGCACGCACTTGCTCATGTGTTCCCTCCCACAAGGGATTGAGTGCAATTGAGAGAAGCCAAGCAGAGGGGGCACACCTGCCCTGAGTCAGGTGAAGGGCCTGAGAAAAATCCTGCATCAGCACCTTTCCCAAATTCTGTGCTTAGAGATTTTGATACAGGCACTTTGGAGTGTAGCAAGAATGTACATTTTATCAAATTCTCCCTGTGACTCTAATGGTACTTTAAAGACATTAACATTTGCTACCCTTGGTCTATATACAGTGAATTTATTTTGTATTACCAAATAATTGCATTTCCCCAATTACTGAAAATTCTTTTGTGAATTCATAGATTTTGTTTCTTTTAATACATTTATTTATGCATTTATTAGCAACTTTAGCACCAGCTCTTGAATTGTGATTATACTTGTCAGAATCATTCCTGAACTATTGACTGCTGATATTTTATACTAAACTGAAAAGGGTATTTTAAGTCTTTATTTTTCAACTAAAGAACCAGATGAATCAAGAGCAAATGCTCTTTATTTAGAAGAGCTATAACTGAGATAGAGCGGTATATTAGTTCATTTATATTCTGCCGTAGAGAAATACCCAAGACTGGGTAATTTATAAAGAAAAATAGGTTTAAGGTACTTACTATTCCACATGGCTGGGGAGGCCTGACAATCATGGAAGAAGGAGAAGAAGGAGCAAAGGCAGGTCTTACATGGCAACAGGCAAGAGAGACCTGCCCTTTATAAAACCCTCAGATCTGTTGAGATTTATTATCATTTGAGAACAGCACAGGAAAATCCTATCCCCATGATTTAGTTACATCCCACCGGATCCCTCCCACACCATGAGGGAGTTATGGGAGCTAAAATTCAAGATGAGATTTGAGTAGGGACACAGCCAAACCATATCAACAGCATCTACAAGATGCTTCCTAAAATGTATGTTTGAGCTTAAGTGGTTTGGGGCATCCAAAATGGCTTAGAAAATATGCAAACATGTAGGACATGTTTTTACAAATTTGGAACAAATCTCAAAGAACAGTAGCAAAAATAAAAAGCAAATCACAGGCCACACAAGAAAACAAGGAGTAACCAAAATCTAATGTTTTTTCCTTGGAAAAGATCGCTCAATATTATCTATTGGATTGATAGATAACAATGTATTATAAAAACTCTATTGGATTGAGTTGATAAATTGTGATAAGAAGCAAATGTTGACTGTAAAATATAAATTCAACTAATTTAGACTTGGTGATAACTTGATTCATTCAAGAAAATTCATGAAATCATAATCATAAAAATACCAATAAAACATTCTTTTTTTTTTTTTTGATTAGTCTGTCACCCAGGCTGAAGTGCAATGGTGTGATCTCAGTTCACAGCAACCTCCACCTCCCACCTCAGCCTCCCACCTCAGTCTTTCAAGTAGCTGGCATTACAGGTGTGTATCACCACTCCCAGCTAATCTTTATATTTTTAGTAGAGGTGAGGTTTCACCATGTTGGTCAGCTAGTCTCAAACTCCTGACCTCAACTGATGTGCCCGCCTCAGCCTCTCTGTGCTGGTATTACAGGCATGAGCCACTGTACTTGGCCAATAAAACATTCTTTGTAAGAAGTTTTGGTGTGCACTTTTACTTATTCCTTTGAGATCTTGCTAAACAACTGTCTCCCTTAAGTAAATGATAGTTTAATTTTTTATAAAGAGGTCAAGATCAAGACTAAAAATAGCCACTGGGGTGTGTTTCTAATTCAAAAATTAATATAAGAACATTTAAATTAATGTACTAACACATGGTTATAGCAATTGATTCAAAGTAGAGTATAATTTTGTGATGCATTCATTGGTGTCCTCAAAACAAACACTCTTTGCCTCACACTAATCTTTTGGGGTTATTTTCAAAATTTAAAAAAATAAATCAGATTTCTTAGGTTTTAGGACCTCAAAACTGCAAATTAAAATTTTTCACTTACATATAAAAATCAAACTGTTAAAAGTAAGTGCCTTGTGAGACTGAGAGCATCACATTAATAAAAGTTACATACTCCTAGTAAATTTGATCAAGGCGATAACAAGGATATTAATTCCTAATATCAAAAATGCAGAGGCAACCACCACTAAAAATTCTACAGACTCTAAAATTGTAAGATGATATTATGAATAACTTACTGCCAATATGTTTAATAGCCCAGATGAAATGAACAAATATTTTTCAGCCCACACTTTTGTCTACTGAAACTGGTACAAAAAATGTAGAAAATGGAATAATGCATTTATTGAAGAAATACAAACAATAATTTAAAATGTTCTCTGAAAGAAAACTTCAGGCACAGATGACTACACAGTTTAATTTATGTTAGATTAAAACCAATTCTCACAAAATTTTTCAGAAAGCAGAAAAGAAAGAAATAGTTTTCAACTTATTTTATGAGGCAAGCATAGTCCTGACACTATAGCCTGAGAAGAATATTATGAGCAAAGCAGATTAGGCACAGTGGTGGTTTACACCTGTAATCCAAGCACTTTGGAAGACTAAGGCAGGAGGAAGTCTTGAGTTCAGAAGTTTGAGAGTAGTCTCGGCAGCAATAGTGTGAGACCCTGTCTCTATAAAAACATTTTTAAAAATTAGCAGGGTGTCGTCATGCATGCCTGTAGTACCAGCTATTCTGGAAGCTGGAGCAGGAGGATTGCTTGAGCTCAGGAGATGGAGGCTGCAATGGACTCATGATCATGCCACTGCACTCCAGCCTGGGTGACAAGAGTGAGACCCTGGCTCAAAAAAAAATAAAAAATTAAAGAAAAAAAGAAAAGCAAATTATAAGCTCATATCACTGTAAACATAGATGCAAAAACCCTAAAACAAAATAAAACTGAATCCAGTAATTTTAGAAAAGGATAATCCATCTGACAAAGTAAGATTTATTTCACACACATGGTAATACTAAATTTGAAAATCAGAATATAATTCACTATGTGTGTATATGTGCGCACATGCATGTGAGTGTAGGTACACATTTACGTGCTCATTTGGATGGATTCAGAAAAAGAATGTAACACTTTAGTACTTATGTATTATGAAAACTCTGACACATAATTTCATAAAGAATATATAAAATAAAGAAAAATTAAAACTAACATCCTTCTTAATGTTAAAATGTTAAAGGCTTTCCTCAATATGGGGATATCTACTTTGATAACTTCTTTTTTATCTTACCCTAGTAATGTTACCTATATCATAAGGTAGGAAAAAAAATTAGGTACAAAGAAAAAGAAATAAGTAAAATGACTTTTTTTTTTTGCAGGTGACATAATTTTATGTGCAAAGTACCCAAAACTAAAAAAAATAAAACTCCTTAAACTAGTGGATTTAGGACAATCACTTGAATGAAGGTTAATATGCAAAAATCAATTATATTTTAACATATTACCAAAAGCTACTCAAAAGTTGAATTAAAATAAAAATATCATGTATGAAAACATCAATGTAATTGTGTCTGTATATAAATCTAATAAAACGTGAATTACCACTAAAGTGGACATGTCAAATCATTATTGAAAGAAACTAAAGTAGAATATAATAATTAATGAGATATACTTCATTCATGTGTAAAAAAATCCATTATTGTTAAGAAATAAATTATTTTCAAATTCATCTATAGATCCAACATAATTCCAAGCAAAAAACCAGCAATCGTTTTTTTGTGTGTAGAAACATAAGATACTTTAAAATTCATATAGAAACTGAGGGATTTGTCATATCCAAGATATATTTCTAGAAAAGGAAAAGTCACAGATACACTATAACCAAATTTGACTCATTATAAAGTAATTAAAATAATAGGGTGTTTGTACAATAATAGGAATCATAATGGAACAGAATAGAGGTCCAAAAATGGTCACTCAAATCAAATGTCCTTTAACTTACAATAAAAACATCACAGTAATTTTTCAAGAAATGATGCTGTGGCAACTGAATAATAATTTTTGAAAAATGAACCTTGCCTGTGTATTATACCAGTCATCTAATTAATTTGAGTTGGAGCACAGGCTCAAATACAAAAGGAAAAGCAATTAGTTTTCTAGAAGGAAACATACAAACATTATCTTCATGACTTAGTATAGAAAAAATTTACATTAAATTTGACACAAAACAATCATCAAATAGTTTATAAAAAATTAAAATCCTTAAATCAAATGTATAATTAAAGGAGTGAAAGACAACTCACACACTGAGAAAAGGCTTCCATAATACATAATATCTGATAAGAACTTGTAGAGATCCAATTCAATAAATATGAACAGATTATATATTTATATGAAAGATAAAACTAGATCAGATATTTTATAAAAGTAGATATCCAAATACACATATAGGAAAATTCTGCATATTGCCAAGAAAATGCAAATAAAAGTCCCCCATGAAACTGCACACCCAAAAGAATAACTATATATAAAAAGTCTGACTACATTAAGTGTTGCTGTCATTACAGAACAACTGAAATAGAAATTCTGTATTTAAGCATATTCTCAATATAAAAATGAAATTTATGAATATTTTAAATGAAAATATATGACAACAAGATTTGTATAAAATCTTCATAACAGCATATTTACAATCGCTCCAAGTAGTAAACAATCCAAATGTTCATCAAAAGGAAAATGAATAAATAGATTATGATATTTTCAAACCATTACCACCCAGCAGTAAAAGTAATGCACTCTACATGCAACAACATGGATGATGTATCAACATTTTGTTGAGCTAAAGAAGCTGCACAAAGAGTACCTACTGCATCATTAAATTTATATGAAAGTCAAGAACATGCACAACTAATTGATAGTAAAGGAAAATCACGCTATCTGACTTCAAACTATACTACAAGTCTCCAGTAATCAAAACAGAATGGTAATAGTACCAAAACAGAGGTATAGACCAATGGAACAGAACAGAGGCCTCAGAAGCAATACCGCTTCTCTAACCATCTGATCTTTGACAAACCTGACAAAAACCGGCACTGGGGAAAGGATTCCCTGTTTAATAAATGGTGTTGGGAAATCTGGCTAGCCATATGCAGAAAGCTGAAACTGGATCCCTTCCTTACACCTTGTACAAAAGTTAACTCCAGATGGATTAAAGATTTAAACATAAGAACTAACACCATAAAAACTCTAGAAGAAATCCTAGGCAACACCATTCAGGATAGGCACAGGCAAGGAATTCATGACTAAAACTTTTGTTACCAAAAGCAATGACAACAAAAGGAAATATAGAGAAATGGGATCTAATTAAACTTAAGAGCTTCTGCACATCAAAAGAAACAATCATTAGAGTCAACTGGCAACCAACAAAATGGGAAAAAATTTTTGCAAGCAATGCATCTGACAAAGGGCTAATATCCAGAATCTACAAAGAACTAAAGCAGATTTACAAGAAAAAAACAAACAAACCCATTCAAAAGTGGATGACAGATATAAAGAGACACGTTTCAAAAGAAGACACATATGCAGCCAACAAACATATGAAAAAATGCTCATCATCACTGGTCATTAGAGAAATGCAAATCAAAACCAACTGAGATACCATCTCATGCCAGTGAGAATGGCAATCATTTAAAAATCTGGAAACAACAGATTCTGGAGGGGATGTAGAGAAAAAGCAACACTATTACACCCTTGGTGGGAATGTAAATTAGTTCAACCATTATGGAAGACAGTATGGAGATTCCTCAAGAATCTAGAAATAGAAATTCCATTTGACCCAGTAATCCCATTACTGGGTATATACCCAAAGGATTATAAATCATTCTATTATAAAGACACATTCAGACATATGTTTTTTGCAGCACTGTTTATGATAGCAAAGACTTGGAACCAACCCAAAACCAAATACTGCATGTTTTCACTCATAGGTGGGTGATAAACAATGAGCACTCTTGGGCACAGGGCAGGGAACAACACTCACTGGGCTAGGTCGGGGGTTAGGGAGAGGGGAGGAAAGGGACAGTGGGGGATGTGGGAAGGATAGGGAGGGATAACACTGGAAGAAATGTCTAATGTAGGCGATGGCAGGTGGGGAGAGGTGTGGATGGAGACAGCAAATTACTATGGCATGTATGGACCTATGCAAAGCCCAAAATACAATTAAAAAATTAAAATATTAAATAAATAAATAAAAAGAAAATCACAACTATAATATACCAATTAACTTTTACTAGAATATCATTGATTGGGAAGGAATGCTAGGTAGCTTTATGGGGTTCAGGGAGTGTTATATATCTTGTCCTTGCTCATGTTTACATTAGCATATAAATATGTAAAATTTACCGACATGTAGACTAACAGTAGCATATATTATACACTATATTGTTTACGGTATATCTCAATACCTAGGAACAAATGTTTCTTAAAGGGATGAAAAACATCACCAAAAAACATAATAGAAAGAAATGTGTCTCATTAATAGCATCTCCTGAACAAATCTGAAGACAATTGATTCACTTTGTGACCCATTGTAGGATTTATTGAAATCTCTTTCCTTACTTATTCCATTTGCAATATCTCATACCTCACAGTTCAACAGAACTTCTCTCTAACCCTCCCTTACATCTATTCCAACGAAGAAGTTGGGTTAACTCCTGTTCTATTTTATCACCACCCATATTTCTATTTATATTTCTATGTATATGTTATTTTCTTATCTCGTTTGTTTTGTTTTATACCCAGTTCTACTTGATTATAAAAATTTTCTATCTTCTCAACAGTCTTTGTTCAGTGCTGATTCATCACCACACCTTTATATTATGGCCTTCAAAATTTCTTCCCAAAAATAAAAGAAAGTTGATTGAATGGAGTTTCTCACATGTAAGCTTAAGATCAGTTGTTTATCTGTCAGAAATGTTCTTTTAAAAAAATATGCCTTAAATAAGATGGGTGTAAACTCCATTTCAAAACAAACTTTCTCTGCTAAGTGCTCCAAGTAAGAATGCGTAAGATAATTCAACTAAGATACATAGTTTCCAAACTAATTTTTAAAAAATCTTGCCCACATCAGTTCATTGATGTAAATTATTAAAACTCTTTTGCTGAATTTCTAATGTCCTACAGCCTAAAGATAAAAAGGATATTCTTGGGAAACAAATCAGAGGTGATTTTTATTATCATTTTAATTTATAAACTTTCACTCCCTAGAGCTAGGGGGTTATCAGATTATTTGTCATAATAGTTTCCCCAACTCTAAGTTCAGAAGATATGATCAATTATTTAGAAATTCATGCTACAGCCTCTATATCCTATAGTCTGGCAGCATGAATTAACCTCCTCCTCTAGGTTAATTCTGTGGCAGTATCATTAAGAGTCTTTGGATCAGGAAGACCTCATGCAGAGATAGACAAAAAGACGAATACTGGTGAGTTCTCTTCTTTCTACTCAGTGAGTAAATTTAGAGAGTGCAAACCCAGACACACTTTTGTGATTGAAATTAAATTTGTATGAAATTTCAATATTGAGTTCTGAATACAATAGATACATTTGAAGACTTGGGTTTTTCTTACCTTTCATTTCATATGAACCATATTAACAAAAGTGATAAAAGTATCAATATCAGAATCCACACAATTCACAGCTCACTGATAGGATACAGAGTCTGTAGCATGTTTTCCAGCTGAATTTAACCCCACCTTTTGATTCTTCTAACACGTTAGAAGACTAACTTGTCAAGACAGTTGACTCTCAGTCTGATGCTCATTCCTCATGCAAATCTAATTTAGTCTGAATCACTAAGTATGAAATCTGAGTATTAGCAATTTTTAAAGTTTTCATAGGTGATTCTCAATGTGGTTATACTGATGCCTAAGCCCCACCCTGACATCTGTGATGCAGTTAGTCTGAGATAGAGCAGGACAAGACAATTTCTAAAAGCTCCCTATGTGCTTCTAATGTGAAGCCATGTTGAGAGCCACAAGGCTAATGGTATTATCATCTTAGTGATGGATTTACTAGCAGTAAATTGATATCTATGACAATTCTGCCCTATCTGGCCTTAGCATATGCCTGATTATTTTAAATTTTAAAAGGAAGAGGCTCAAGAATATTAAAAGTTCTCAAAAATCAAATTATGACAAAATACTAGAAATAAAATAAAAAGCATTATGGACTGAATCTTTGTGTCTCCCTTTCCCCCAAATGCATTTATTACAGCCCTAACTTTCAAGGTGATAGTATTTGGAGATGGGGACTTTGGGAGGTGATTAGGTTTACATGAAGTCATTAGGAGGAGACCCCATTGTGGGATGAGTGGACTTATAAGAAGAAGAGAATAGAGCTCTCTATCTCCACCACATGAAGATAAAAACAAACAAAAAACAATTGTTTGCAAACCAGGAAGAAGAACCTCATCAGAACCTAACCATGTAATACAAAGAGCATCTGCTACAAAAGGAGAAAGTAGGAAACATAATTTTCTTAACGGAGTATCTAGGTTAATTTCAATCACACATACAAACATACACCAACACAAACAACAGAAAGAAAACACAAAATTTTAAGGTATAATTGAATATGAGAACTTGAAGGAGACAATTATCAGTGCCACTACACAGAACTTTCTGAAATAATTAAATATTGAATAGATAAAAATATATTTAAAAGATTAAAGAAAGGAAATGAAGTGAGGGAGGATCTTAAAAATGTTTTCAATAATGCTTTCAAAAATGCTGAACAATCAAATACTTTGCTGGTTATTCACAGAGTTAGGAGAAGTACATAATTCCTCTACAGATATAAATAAATTACAGAGAAAATTGGGCCTCTTCAATTCCAGTTTGTTTCTTTATAATGTACAATAATATTAAGAACAAAATGTGTGCAACTAACATTGTTATAAGGAAACTGAAGGCCAAGACATGTTAGGAGATTCTAGGATAGCTCTTAGCCAGTCGGAATGCTTTTAGGGACTGATGAGGCCAGAGAAATTCGAGGTGTTAAAAGAGTGTGCAAGTAAGATAGATGCATTACTGAAATAAAAGCATTCATTCCCCAATTCATTTAAAAATATAGATGTTAATTTAGAAGAAAAAAATTCAGCCAATTCATATTACTAATCTTCATTTTGCCTCTGGTCAAGATTCTAACATGGATTATTTTTTAAAATCAAAGTATACATGCACATAGTTTAAGGTTAAGTAGTCTAACTTGTAACAAAAAATGATGATTCTTCTTATTATCTTCTTCCCCATTTTCCTCTTTCTGAAAGCAGCCAATTTCAACTTTTAATTTATACTTGAAGCATTACCATTATATTTACAAATGACATGCTTAAATTGCTACTTTTAGATTTTGCCTATTTCAAGCATTATTAACTCACTCCACCACCACATTGCCTCTATCTAACTCATAAGTCATTTTAATTGTTTTACACTTTTGATGTTTTCACATGGTAATTTTGTTAGAGTACTATTAGATGTTTATATGTTATGTCAACACCCTTCAAAATGTAGTCCTTTGCATGCATGATTACGTTTTCTTTTCTGCATTTTGTCTTCCAACTAGTAATGGTTTCATTATATTTGCTTAGTTTCCTGTATATATATTACTAATTCAACCCCAAACTGCCTAAATATTCACTAAGAATATCCAAATATATCAGATAATCTATTTCATCTTCTGAGTTGCTCCAATCCGAGCTGCTTGCAATTTTTTGTTGTTGTTGTTGTTATTTAGTCTTTATTTCATAGTCATAAACTTAACCCAACTCTGCAATCCAGCTAGGCATGGAAGGAAAACATGGAACCCAAAGGGAACTGCAGAGAGAGCACAGATTTTAGGATACTGCAAGCAAATGGGGTGGAGGGGTGCTCTCCTGAGCTACAGAAGGAATGGTCTGGTAGTTAAGATAAAACACAAGTCAAACTTATTAAAGTTGTCCACAGTCAGCAATGGTGATCTTCTCGCTGGTCTTGCCATTCCCGGACCCAAAGTGCTCCATGGCCTCCACAATATTCATGCCTTCTTTCACCTTGCCAAAGACCACATGCTTGCCATCCAACCACTCAGGCTTGACAGTGCAGATGAAAAACTGGGAACCATTTGTGTTGGGTCCAGCATTTGCCATGGACAAGATGCCGGGACCTGTATACTTTAGGATGAAGTTCTCATCATCAAATTTCTCCCCGTAGATGGACTTGCCACCAGTGCCATTATGGCATGTGAAATCACCACCCTGACACATAAACCCTGGAATAATTCTGTGAAAGCAGGAACCCTTATAACCAAATCCTTTCTCTCCAGTGCTACTTTTAGATTTTGCTACTTTTAGAATTCTCTGAATTCTACTCCTCCTTTTTATGACAGGTTGTTAGAGTATAGAAGTATAGGTTGGAAATCATTTTCAGTTAAAATTTTGAAATCATTGTAATGCTGCCTGGCTATTACTGAAAAGATTTAAGCCATTTTCTTTTTGAATCCTTAGTTTGTGTGTGGTTTCTGTTTTATTTACTTACTTATTTGTGTATTTCTTTATTCATTCATTTATTTGTTTGATACAAGGTCTTGCTCCATCCCTCAGGCTGGAGTGCAGTGGTGCAGTCACAGCTTACTGCAGCCTCAACCTCTCATGCACAAGTGATCCTCCCACCTCAGCCTCCCAAGTAGCTGGGCTACACATGCATGCCCCCTCACCTGGTAAATTTTTGAATTTTTTCTAGGGACAGTGTTTTGCCGTGTTGTTCCGACTGGTCTTAAACTCCTGGGCTGAAGTGATCTGCCCACCTTAGCCTCCCAATGTGTTGGGATTATCTAGCCACTGTGTCCAGCCTGTAGACCATTTATTGTAAAGAAAACAGTTTTCTGATCTTGTTTTATGAATGCAATAAATTGCATTATCTATGTAAGAACATTAATGGATTTGTGGGGAGGGGATTTCATTTCCAAGTTCCTCAAAATCTGTTTCCTCTATGTTGGGTTGTTGGTGTTCTGCTGATTTTCTTTCAGTTTTTGCCTCTATCTTTTTTTGGAAGGTCTTTTTCTGGTGTATGATGAAGTCGTTTGCTCCTAGTTAAGAATGGGCACTAACAGCCACCTGAAAGCTCTGAGTCTATGGACTGTGCTTGCTAACTATATAATTTTAATGTGGTGTATCTAGCTTAAAGTTTTTTTTTTTTTTTTTTTTTTTTTTTTTTTTTTTGAGGAAAGCCTTGGTTTCTCTGTCTTCAGTTTCTCCTCTTGGCCTGATCAGATATTCCAGAGAAGATTCTTCCAACATCTTCTAAAATCTTTAGAACAGAGTAGGAATAGCAGATTCTAGATATAAATATTAATTTGATCACTATGTTTTCAGTATTTTCTTACCTCAACAAAATGCTCGCAGTGTATTCAAGTCCAGAATCCACACACACCACAAAGTGAATTTCTAATACTCCACCAGAGTGAAGAAGAGGATCTTTTACCCTGTCCTGTTCAGGAGAGTCCTTGTTGTAAGCCTTCATTTCAGCAGACCAGCTCTTGTCCTTTTCTGGCAGTGTTCTTTCATGCCAGGTAAAGACTCTAGGGATATACAGAATATGTCTTCTTGGAGCTTATGACTCCTCTTGTAGATCATCGTTTGGACACTTGGAACTTGGAACTTTTTGCCTAAATGACACTACACCTACTCCCAGTATTGATTTGGGTCTGATATTGGATCTCAGCCTCAATTCCATTCTCAAAAAGGCAGATGGTGCAAGCTCCCAGATCTGAGGGTTGTGTGCAAAACTTGCACATAATAGCTAGCATCCTCACAAATGTGGATGTGTCACCACTAACCATGTGATAAAAGAGAAGGGGACAGGACTTAGGTCTAAGGCAAGGCATTGCTTTTTCCTCACTGCCACATTCCAGGGCAAATCTCTAAGGAGTCCATTAAGGCTAAATTCATATCCAGACATCTAATTTGTTATAAAAGCATATGTGTTAAGGTAAGAAGGCAAAATATGATTACTTACTACCTTTTACTGTTTCATTTAAAGTTTTAAAATATTTGCTAAATTAGACAAATGTCACATGGCCTGTATTGGTTTGCTAGGGCTGCCCCCACCCATCCCCACCTCCACACACTAAAACCTAAGTGTATTAAACAGCAAAAATTCATTTCCTCACAATTCTGGAGAATAAAAATCTAACATCAAAGTGTTGGAAGATTTGGCTTCTTTCGAAGTCTCTTCTGATTGCTTCTGAAGCTTCTCTTCTGAAGCCTTGGCCTGCAGAGGCTGTCTTTCCACCATGTCTTCACACGGTCTTTCCTCTGTACATGCTCATTCCTGGTATTTTTTTATATGTCCAAACTTCTCCTTATAAGGACAATAGTCTTATTGGATTAGGGCTTATCCTGATGTCCTCTCCTTAACTTAATTATCTCTTTAAAGATTGCATCCTCAAATGCAGTCACATTCTGATACAATAGGGCTTTGGGTTTCAATATATAAATTTTGAAGGGACATATTTGAGCTCATTAAAGGAGATCCATATGAACCTTTGTCCTGAGTTCTGCAGTTGTCAGAAACAGGCCTACATCAGCTCATTCTTTTAGTTTTAGACCTACATATACCATGACTTCTTAGTGTTCTTATTGCTAATGATTCCTGAGTCTTGTAGAATTCTGCAACATTTTTGTTTCTTTTCAATGTTTTATTTCATTTTCTCAGATGATCTAATTCAGTTACATCTTATTTATATGTCTTTCATTTTACAGTGTTTTGATGATTCTATCTCCATTTTCATTCCACTTTTTGTCTTGTTAGTTAGGCATCTTAAAAGATTCCCATATATTGTTTAAGTGGGTCAGAAAACATAAAGGCAAATTATTGGGTTCAAAACAATGTTTTAGTATGGAAAGTCAGATTCTTTCTTTAAATAGTATTTATTTTAGATTTAAAATGATTCATTGAGTATGAGTTTTCTGATTAAAGAAATAATAAACCATTTACAGTAGATGATCCTTATAGCTTTTCCTGGTTTTACATTTTTTATTCATAAACAATTTAGAGGAAGATTATACTTACTACTGCTTTAGATATGCAGTCAAAAAAGACTTTATCCCCAACCTAACCTTGAGAACAAGCTAAATAATCTATATAATCATAGTTTCTTTATGACCATAAAGAACTGACATTAGAAATAAATGGAAAATTAAAACAATAAACACAGAATAAATAAAATAAATAAGAAAAACAATGTCAAAATTAATGAACCTTAAAGAAAGAAACAGAAAACTATTTTAAAAAGAAAAAAATCAATACTAAAGGTTGGTTCTTTGAACATTTCAGTAAGACTGATAATCTCTTAACAACACTGAAGAGACAGAGAATGATAATGATAAAAGATAACACCAATTAACAAACTCTTCAGATATTAAAAAGGAAATGAAAAATTTGCTAATACAACTTATACAAAGCAGACAAATATTAAACAAGATAATTCACCAAAATTAATACAAAAAAGTCTTAGCCCTATATTTTCTGAATAAATTAAGTTGTATTTTTAGAATCCCCCATAATAAAAAATCTATCAAAAGGACTGTACTAAATAATTTTAACAAATATTTAAAGATATAAATACTACAGAAATTATTTTAGAAAATAAGGAAAGTGGAAATACACGTTCTTTTATAAAGTTGGCACTACACTGGTAGCAAAACCAGATAAAGACATTTGAAAAAAAAATTAAATTGGATGATCTCATTAACATAGACAAAAATTAACTAAATGTACTTTTGGCACACTGAATATGTTAAAAGGAATTATATATTATAAATTTAACCATGTGAGGTGTATTCCAGAAATCTGATGTTAATTTAATAAAATCAATATACCATAATTTACTAAATTAACAAAATAAAAGAGAAAAACTATGTGATAATTTCAATAAATGCAGAAAATAATTTTTGAAACATCAATTGCTTATATCTATCAGCAACTAGGAATAGAAGAAAATTTCTCTACACGGCAAAGCAAATCCACAAAAAGTTGAACATGATACTTAATAGTGAAACATTAAAATATTTTCCCATGACATTTAGAAAAAGACAAGTATGTCTGCTCTCATCACTCATATTTGGCATTGTATTAGCTTGGTGCAAACATTTCTGCATTTAAAAATAAATTGCAGTTTTTGCTGTTAAAAATAAATACTAGAGGTCCTAGGTAGGGAAGGAAATTGATAGAAGGAACTAAAAATGCTAGACAGAAAAGGAAGAATTAACTAAGATTTTTATTCATAGAAGGAATAATTTTGTACATAAAAAAATCCCAAGAAAACTCCAAAGAACTAATAAAATTATTAGCTGAATATAATAATGTCTCAGATCACAAAGTCAACAACCAAAAATACATTGCCTTTTTATGTAATAGCAACAAACACTTGGAAAACAAAATTCAAAACACAATTCCAGTTACAGTAACATTCAAAAACATAAAATGCTTGCTTACAGGTCAATGTGATAAAAGATGTAATTCCAGCACTTTGGGAGGCCAAGGCAGGTGGATCATGAGGTAAGGCATTCAAGGCCAGCCTGGCCAAGATGGTGAAACCCTGTCTCTACTAAAAATCCAAAAAAATTAGCCAGGCGTGGTAACACGTGCCTATAATCCCAGCTACTCAGGAGGCTGAGGCAGAGAATTGCTTAAACTCAGGATGCAGAGGTTGTAGTGAGCCAAGATTGCACCACTGCACTCCTGATTTTCTTTTCTTTTCTCTCTCTTTTTTTTTTTTTTGAGACAGGGTCTCTCTCTGTCACCCAGGTTGGAGTGCAATGGCATGGTAAAATCTCATCGAAGCCTCAATCTCCCACATTCAAATGATTTTTCCAATCCAGCCTCCCAAGTAGGGGGGATCACAGGCACATGCCACCATGCCTAATTTTTGTATTTTTTGAAGAGATGGGGTTTTACCATGTTGTCCAAGCTGGCCTTAAACTCCTGAGCTCTAGTGATTCACCCATCTCTGCCTCCCAAAGTGCTGGGATTATAGGCATAAGCCATCACATCCAGCCCATTCTTGATTTTTAAAAAAGATTTAAAAATCTAAATACATCTAAAAATACAACATATGCAGGTTTGGAGGACTCAGTATTACTAAGATGTAAATTATTTGCAAATTGATCTAAGAATTTAATAATCCAAATAAAAATTTTTGCAAACTTTTTTTATAGAAACTGAGAAGTATTCTAAAACTTTCATGCATATTAAAACAGCTAAAGCAATCTTCACAGCGAAGAACAGGAGAGAAAGATGGCTGACTAGATGCAGACAAGTGGAAAAAACAGTTCCCACAGAGGGACTAGGATGACTGGCATGCTTTTAACAGATTTCATAGTAATGAGATAAGGAGAATGAAACCAACTTGGAAAACATATTCCAGCATATCATCCATAAGAACTTTCTCAACCTGAATAGGCCAACATCCAAATTCAGAAAATGCAAAGAACCCAGTAAGATACTCCAGGAGAAGATCAACCTCAAGACATATAATTATCAGATTCTCTAAGGTCAAAATGAAAGAAAAGGTAGTGTTAAAGACAGCTAGAGAGAAAGGCCAGGTTACCTACAAGGGAAGCCCATCTCCTCTCAGCTGGTACACTATAAGCCAGAAGAGAGTGGGGGCCAATAATCAACATTCTTAAAGAAAAGAAATTTCAACCAGAATTTCATATCTGGACAAACTAAGCTTGGTAAATGATGGAAAAATGAGATCCTTTTCAGACAAGTAAATGCTTAGGGAATTCATTACCATTACTGTAAATGTGCCTTACAAGAGCTCCTGAAGGAATCAATGAATATGGAAAGGAAATATCATCACCAGTCACTACAAAAACACACTTAAGTACACAAACCAGTGACACTATAAAACAACCACAGAAAATTAACAAAGATATACAGGACCTAAACTCAGCACTGGATTAAGTGGACCTGATAGATATGTATAGAACACTCCACCCAAAACAACAAAATATACATTCTTCTTATCACAACATGACACATACTCTATAATTAACCACATAATCAGAAGGAAAAACTCCTCAGCAAATGCAAAATAACTAAAATTATAACAAACAATTTATTGAACCAGAAAACTCAAGACTAAGAAATTCACTCAAAACCACACAATTACATGAACATTGAATAAGCTGCTCCTAATGACTTTTGGGTAAATAATGAAATTAAGGCAGAAATTAACAAGATATTAGAAACTAATGAGAATAAAGATACACCAGAATCTCTGGAACAAAGTCAATGCAGTGTCAAGAGGGAAATTTATAGCACTAAATGCCCATCTCAAAAATTTAGAAAGATCTCAAGTTAACAGCCTAACATCACGAGAACTAGAAACCAAGAGCAAACAAATCTTAAAGCTGGCAAGAGGCAAGAATAACCAAAATCAGAGCTGAACTGAAGGAGATTGAGGCCCCAAAACAAAAGTAAAATCAAATAGCAAATAATCCAGGAGTTGTGGGGATTTTTAAAAACAAAAATAATAAAATATATAGACCTCTAGCTAGATGAACAAAGAAGAAACGAGGGAAGATTTTAATAAGCACAATGAGAAGAAACAAGGGGGACATTACCATTGACCCCCACAGAAATACCAAACCTTCAGAGAATATTATGAACAATTTTTCCCATATAAACCAGAAAATCTAGAAAATGGATAAATTCCTGGACACATACACCCTCCCATGACCGAACCTGGAAGAAATTAAATCCCTCAACAGACCAATAATGAGCTCTGAAATTGAGGCAGCAATAAACAGCCTACACCCATAAAAAGCCCAGGACCAGAGGGATTCATAGCTGAATTCTACCAGATGTAAAAAGAAGAGCTGGTACCATTCCTACTGAAACTTATCCAAAATTGAGGAGGGACTCCTCCCTAACTCATTCTACAAGTGTTGTACCTCCATGAATCAAGGAATGCGCCACACTCTGAGATTGAATTATGAATCCTATAATGCCGGTGACCAAGAGGTGGCTAACGCCAAAAATTCTCTCAGCCCCTAAGAAAAAGTTAGGTGGTCTTTTATACCCTAGTTTTAAAAGAGAGGGGGAACTTAGCTGAAGCAAATTTTTCACAAAAGCAGAGTAAGCCAAAAGTTAAAAGATAAACTAGTACATGAGAAATAAAACAGTGCCAGGTACGAGGGGTAAAACTGTCATGAAAGACATACAATAGATGTCTTTACAGATAATGGGTGGAGCTTTGGGCGCTCGACAGTACCTGCATTGCCAGGCTTTGCGGGTACCACTTAACTGGGCCTCTAATCAGCAAATGGATTCCTGGAGGTGCCCAGTGTCAACCTGCCCCAGCTACATACTATAGTTACATGCTTAATGGTGGGAAAATAACTAAAATGAAGCAGCTAAGATGGAGTCTGTCTGGCTCAAGAAGCTAACATAAAGCCTAAACAGCTTTTAGTCTGAGAAAAAGAGAGAGTTGGTTTTAGCTGCCACAAAGCAGGTTATCACATTAGGTCAGCATCTTCCTGGCAGAGAGACAACAAATCAAGAAAACTGAAGGCCAATATATCCTTGGTGAAAATAGATGCAAAAATCCCCAATAAAATACTGGCAAACTGAATCCAGCAGCACATCAAAACGCTTGTCCACCATGATCAAGTAGGCCTTATCCCTGGGATACAAATTTGGTTCAACATATGGAAATTAATAAATTCGATTAATCACATAAACAGAAGACAAAAAAGAAATGATTATTTTCTCAATAGATACAGGAAAGGCTTTTGATAACATTCAACACCCCTTCATGTTAAAAACTCTCAGTTAAGTAGGCACTGAAGAAACATACCTACAAATAATGAGTCACCTATGACAAACCCACAGCTAACATTACATTGGATGAGCAAAAACTGGAAGCATTCCTTTTAAAAACTACCACAAGACAATATATGATGGAAGTCTTAGACATGGCTATCAGGCAAGAGAAATAAATAAAGTGCATCTAAATAGGAAGAGAGGATGTCAACCTATCCTTGTTTACAGACAACATAATTCTATATCTAGAAAACCCCATAATTTCTTCCCAAAAGATTCTGAAGATGGTAACATTAGTAAAGTCTCAAGATACAGAATCAATGTGCAAAAATCACTAACATTCCTATATATCAACCACATTCAAGTCAAGAGCCAAATCACGAATAAACTCCCATTGACAATTGCCACAAAAAGAATAAGATTCCTAGGAACACAGCTAACTAGTGAGGTAGAAGATCTCTGCAAGGAGACAAATCACTGCACAAAGAAATCAGAGATGACACAAACAAATGGAAAAGCATTTCATGCTCATGGATAGGAAGAATCAATATCATTAAGATGGCATACTGCCCAAAGCAATTTATAGGTTCGATGTTATTCCTATTAAACTAGCAATGACATTCTTCAAATAACTAAATAAAACTATTTTAAAATTCACACAGAACTCAAAAAGAGGTAAAATACCAAGGAATCCTAAGCAAAAAGAAAAAAGCTGGAGGCATCACTCTACCTGACTTCAAACTATACTACAGAGCTACAGTAACCAAAAGAGCATGGCACTGATACAGAAACAGACACATAGATAAATGAAACAGAATACAAAACCTAGAAATAAGGCTGTACAACTACAATTATCTTGTCTTCAACAAGCCTTACCAAAACAAGCTATGGGGAAAAGATTCCCCATTCAATAAATGGTTCTGGGATAACTGACTTGCCATGTACAGAAGACTAAATCTGGACCCCTTCCTTATACAATAGACAAAAATTAACTTAAGATGTATTAAAGACTTAAATGTAAAACCCACAACTATAAAAAACTCTGGAATGCAACCTAGGCAATACCATTCAGGACCTAGGCACAGGCAAATATTTCATGATGATGACACCAGAGGCAATTGCAAAAAAGGCAAAAATTGACAAATGAGATCTAATTAAACTAAAGAGCTTCTGCACAGCACAATAAACTATCAACAGAGTAAAAGACTACACATAGAATGAGAAGAAATTTTTGTAAACTATGCAACCAACAAAAGTCTAATATCCAACATCTGTAGGGAACGTAAACAAATTTACAAGAGAAAAACATACAACCCCTTTTAAAAAGTGGGCAAAGTACATAAACAGACATGCTTCAAAAGAAGACTTAACATATGGCTGACATGATTGTCAGCATCACTGATTATTAGAGAAATGTAAATCAAAACCACAATGAGCTACCATCTCACACAAGTGAGAATGGCCATTAAAAAAAGACAAAAAATAACAGTTGCTGATGAGTTGTGGAGATAAAGGAGCACATATACACTGTTAGTATGAGTGTAAATTGGTTTAAACACTATGGAAGACAATGTGGTGATTCTCAAAGACCTAAAGATAGAAATACAATTTGACTTAACAATTCCATTACTGGGTATAAACCCAAATGAAGATAAATAATTCTGTTATAAAAACACATGCACGCATATGTCCATTGCAGCACTGGTCACAAAGACATGGAGTCAACCTAAATTCTCATCAGTTACACATTGAATAAAGTAAATGTGATATATATACACCATGGAACACTATGCAGCCATGATAAAGAATGAGAACATGTCCTTCACAGAGACATGGATGGAACGGGAGACCATTATCCTTGGCAAACTAAGGGAAGAACAGAAAATTAAATAGTGCATGTTCTCACTTATAAGTGGGAGCTAAATGATGAGAACACATAGACACATAGAGGGGAACAACACATACTGGGGATAATAGGAGGGTTGGAAGAAAGAGAAGATCGAGAAAACTAGTTAATGAGTACAAAGCTTAATACCTGGGTGTCGAAATAATCTGTACAGCAAACACCAATGACACAAGGTTACCTCTGTAACAAACCAGTACACGTACCCCTAAGCTTAAAAGTTAAAAAAAAAAAAAAAAAGTAAAGAAGAATGTAGAAGAAATTATTTTACGTCTTACTCTAAACTTCCAATAATCAAGATAGTTTTAGACAAAATAGATCAAGGGAAATAATAGTGTCCAAACATAGATTCACACATTAACAAATGAAATTAGTTTTTATTATGAGATCAAATCAATTTAATGGAGAAAATAAACAGTCTTCAAAGAATAGTGGTGCTTGAGCACTAGAAACCTGCATTGTAAAAAAATGACCTTCAGTTCTTACTTCATATGACACATAAAATTTAATTTGAGATGAAAAACAGACCTAAATGCAAATGTTAGTACTATAAAGCTTGGAGAAGAAAACATTAAAGACGGTCTTCATGACCTTGGAGAAGGCAAATGTTTTTAAAAGCAGACATTAAAAGCATTAACCATAGGGAATAAAATAATAAGCTGACTTCATAAAATTAAAAATGTCAGCCTATCAAATGGTACCATTAAAAAATAAATAGGCAAGTCAAGACTGAGAAAAATGTCTAAATTACATATTTTTGACAAAATATTTTTATTTGGAATATATAAAGAATTTCTACAACTGAATAATAAAAAGATAATTCAACAATACAGACAAAATACTTTAATAGACATTTCACAAAAGAAGATACCTAATTGGCCAATAAGCAATCCTAGCCATTAGGGAGATGGAATTAAAATTACCATGATACACTACTATATACAGTACCTACTTGTCAGGCTTCTATGTGCAAGCCGGGAGCCAGAAAGTCTGAAGTCCTGCCTGCCTCAGCTGATCACCCCTAATCCCCTGCCTGCCTTCACCATTATCTCTGATCACCCAGCAGAGCTTACCCGGACATAAGCTTCCCCTCGCCCCACCCTGCCATCTTAACTGTTATTATGATAATGTGAATACTCCTCATCCTACCCTACCATCTTACCTACTCTTATCCCACCTGCCATTGTAACTGAACTTATGGTAATGTATACTCCTTGCCCCTACCCTCACCACTGTAGCTGATCATACTCTGTAACTTTCCACTGCCCACCCCAAACCTATAAAACTAACTCCTATCCTACTGCCCTCTGCTAACGCCCTTTTCGGCCTTAGCCCACCGGCACCCAGGTGAATAAACAGCCATGTTGCTCACACAAATCCTGTTTAGGGGGGTCTCTTCATTCAAAGTGCATGTTTTTAACACTACTAAGATTGCTAAACCATAAAACACAGATAGCATTAAGTGTTGACAAGGACATGCTGTACTGGAACTGTCAGACATTGTTTTAGAGAGTGTAAACATGTATAAATTATTTGTAAATTGTTTGGTATGTTATTAAAAATGTAAATACACATCTACTGAAAGTCCTAGAAACTTCACTTTTATGTATTTTTTTCTGAGACAGAGTGAAAACATGTTCCACTGAAGCCTTGCATGCCTATGCTAATAGCAGTCTTACTCATAACAGGCAAACTGGAAACAGCCCAGATGGCCATTAACAGGAAAATGAATAAACTATCTTATATTCGTGCCGTGAAGTGATATGTAGAGAAAAAATAAGAATTAATATTCACATCAGTGTTTTTGTTTTGTTTTTATAAATGTACATATTTTTATATACATACATTTATACATGCACACATATTACATATATATTTATGTACACATATATGTGTGTATATATATATTTGTTTGAATACTTAAACTAAACTCTCAAGCAGGGGATATTATAGTGAATTTTTTTTTCCTCTGGTCTCAAGAAGCTACCTTCATCAGTCAATCAAAACAAGATCCCTGAGAAGAGGGTTGTGAGATTAGTGTGTAGGTCCCTAGATTAATGTCTCCATAAAAGATGTATTCAGACTGTCAATACAGATCAGTTGTCAAGAGCGTTCAAGGTTACCACTTGGCAACTAACACCACCAAAAAAGGTAAAGTACAAGAAAAATTATTTGACTTTGCTGACTTTTTAAAATGGAAACAAATGGTTATCAAACATCAGGATGCTTCAAAAATAGCAGACATGAATGAGGTAACAATCTTGAGTAGATGCACATACAGGAAATCTAATCACTGCCAATCCCCACAAACACATCACTGTGCATACACTGTGAATTTCATCTCTTTCTTCTCTTTGAATATCACACTATTATGTTTCATCTATATTAAAATAAATTAGGTAAATTTGCTCTGTTGCCCTTTCTCACTTTCTTGAGTATTTCATTTCTTAAAACAAATGAAAATACACTGTGATCATAATGCATGACAATATAACTCAGAAAATAGAAACTGATCATTTAAAATTCTTTCATATTTCATTTATGAGAAGACATTTTTGTACTGTACATGTGTTTCTGTGGTACCTGAATAAATGGTATCTTCCATCAATATTTAATTGTCACCTCCAGGGTTCCTAGATTTGGGGAGCTGATAATGAAATATATTTATTTATATTCTACAAAAGAGACAGAAAAGTTATGCTGCTTCCAGTAACATTTTAAATAAAATTTAGTTGATCCACTAACTTATTTTTCTCACCTACAAAGAGAAAGCAAATAATTTTAACCATATAAATAATTCTGTTTAATTTTTGTTTTTTAAATGCTCATACACAAACTTTATCAAACTAAATGAAGTAAAAAAATGAAAGGTTGATTACTGGTATAAAGTGATTTTATAGTACCAACAAAAAAGCAATGAACTACAAGCAAATGCATGAGAATTGGAAAGTTAGATACTTATGTTTCTTTCTGCATCTCTCTCTTCTGTGCTTCTCTCCAGGCACCTACTCAAATTTCCTCTCACTGTGGGCAAGTTTCCTTTGCTTTCCCAGTTTACACATGGCACAACATGCCCATCAGAGTCAAATCTATGTGAGGACATTTGGCTTTAAGCCAACGTCGGTAATGACTTGGTTCAGACGTCTTTCTTTGAAGGGCCAATAAAATCCCCTTGCTTCCAGGGAGCATGTATACAGAAATAGTTATCAAGGACATCAAGCCAAGGCCTTGTAGGCTTTGTAGGGCCTGCCTGGGTCCCTAATACATTTCTGCACATATTGACAAATCCAAGCAACTCTTATCGTCGCTTAAGTATGAGCTATTTGGACTGAGGATAACAACCTTGTTCACGAATCACAGCTTATAAGCAACCCTACAAGTATGTTTTCTATTCTATGGGAAGTTTTTAGAAAGAGAAAAGTTTTGTATAAAGAGAAATTTCATAAAAGGAAAAATATGTCACTTTTAAAATCAAGTCATCAACTTTAGGTTAGGACAAGCAATTGCTGATGATAATTCTTGGTAGTATATAGCCTATTTAAATAGTTTTTCATCAGATGTTTTGAACCAAATTCGTCATTAGTAACTTTGGAATTTGGTAAAGGCAGATAAGATTATTTTGGACCCTGAATCTATACTGAAATAAATTGGCTTCATCATTCTAACTGTGACTATTTACCTGAGGACTGTGTGGCTTACGTCAGTAAAAATTCTCAAAGATATTGAAATTAACTGAAGTAATTCCAGTATATAATGGGCACATCATCAGCCGCATTCCATTCCCAGTTAAACAAAATGCAGAGATGTTTCTTAATCCTTGTACTGATATATGACCCCGGTACTAATATATGGCATTGTCTTCATAGATTTGCAATAATTTACATAACAGAATGCGTTAGTTGGAGATAAATATATTTTATCTATTATATCTACATGCTGAAATTATTTGATTTGCTTACTTGTATGTGTGCTTCTCCAAGGCAATAGCATTTGCTCCTACTCATTTTCCCATTGCATTTCCAGTATGCACCAAATATGGATTATCCAATTCAAGACTGACATGTTTTTGAAGATAATGCATTTATAGCTCATAGAATAATGCCTTTGGCTATACACACAAAAAGGGATTTTCTAATGAAAGAAAATCACTCATATTTTAAACAAATATTAATATCAGTTTACCCTATCAGGGTCTACAAATGGCTCTCTGGGGCATACATTTCACATACTTTTATCCTTAAAGAGAGCAAGAGAAAAAATGACCTAAGCAAACAATGAATATATTACAATTTAATATTCATGTGATCAACATTTTCTTTTTCCTGGGTTAAAGAAAGTGACCTGTGAATCGGTGCATATATCAACTTAATACCTGGGAATTTTTATTATTTGGATTTGATGAGCTAAATATTGCTTTTGAACTGTTGATGACGAAAAACTTTTAAAAAGTAATGAAAGACAGTTCTTTGAATTATTTGTATGTGTGTTCAGCATTTAGAATAGAGTAGCTGACATTTAATAGTTATTTCTTAATTTATTGAATGAGTGAAGGCAAAGGGAAATTAAAAGGACATTTACTTTACAGAATTGTTTTCAATTTCTGCATCACAAATACATTAGACATAGCTGTATTGAAAAAGCAGCCTCTGAGCACTCAAAATGTCCTATTATAAACATCCTTTATCTAAGTGCTGCATATATTCTATTCCTCAGTCTTCTTACTCAAATTAAGGATAGGTGTTACTCACTTTTTAATTTCTATTTATACCTTCCAAAATTGTGATTAATGTGGACCTAAATTTTATCCCACAAACAATCACCTGTCTCTACATCTTTGAGACTCACAGGTCCTCTAAATTAAATTGGGAAAAGGGTAGAAATTCAAAGCAGTAACCACCTTCTATGACTTCTCCACATTGTTGGTTCTGTGATTGGCTTTTTTTATTCTGCTAAGAAAATTTTTGCAAATCTGTCCTTTGTCTTTACCAAGAATTGTACTTGTTCTCTTGGGATTCCCTGAAACAGTATAAACTTTAAACAGAGATTATAGGTTGAATAACACCAGTCAAAGCTGTTATTAATTCCAAGATATTCAGATATTTCAATCATACTTAAAGTAAACTAGATGCCTTAAAAATGTGTTGTTAAAACATATTTGGTTTAATGTTAACAAAGGCATAAGGGAACATTTAAAAAAATACATTTGAGACAACAAAGTAGAAAAAGTAAAAACTAAGTTCTTGTTTATTAGAAATAAACATTTAAAAAACAGAAATTTAATCTTAATTATATTCTATTTTGAGCATAAATTAGTTATGTTTATTATTGTTTTATTTTTCATATTTTTTATCTCTGAATTAGCATGCAGTTTACAGTCATTTTTCAGGTAAGTGGATTTGTGAAATAGCAGACATTTTCCAAACAAGGAATGCATCATAAAATTTGCATGGCATACGTTAAAAACCTGGAAGAAAATTCTAGGGAAATTTCAGATCATAATTTTAGGAAATGCTGCTCTACCAATGCCCTTGCTGGAGCAAACACAGGACCATACTCTGGGAAAACATGCAGACCAACAATTCATAATGGAAAATTATTCAGAAGAGTTGGACTTTGGTGAGAAGTTCTAAAAAAAAAAAAAAAAAAAAAAAAGCTTAAATTTACCTTGCATATATTTTGCAAAAAGACTTGATTTTATATTTCTATACTTATAGTTTCTTACATTTATGTCCAAAGTTACCACCATACTTAGTACAGTAGCCTGCTATGTGCCAGGTACTTTTATATATTTCTATTTTGTTATAATAATATAATTTAGATATCATTAGACACATTTAGATATCATTAGACATATTAGATATCTAGCTTAGAGAATATAAATAAATTGCCAAAGCTAATAGTTAGTGAATAGTAGTTCTGGAATGTAGTGCTCAGTTTTTTGAAGCTCCATTGTTTATATTATGCTGTCTTTCACATACTGAATTACAGGAGAAACTGACCATTCATTAATCATCTAGTAATTATTAATTCCTTGGTAGCTTCCTCAAATTTAATCAGACAAACGTCTACTAAGCAACTATTGTGTTCATTTCTTAAGCAATTAATGATTTTTTAAATTGAGCAGCTACTATCCGGCAGACATAGTTCTAAACGCTAGGTATACACCAATAAACAAAACAGAACACAAGTAATGCTCTTATGGAGCTGACATTCTAGTAAGCATGGGTCAAAGTATGAACAAAACATACTTGGATAAAGACAGAGTCTATGCATAAAAATAAAATAAGGAAGAGGAATAGGCAATCTGAGCTAGGGAGGTTCTTGCAATATTACACGTGGTAACCAAGTAGGGTCTTATAGAGAATGTGGCATTTGAATAAAGACTTAATGGAGGCAACAGAGAAACTGTTAGATTTCTGTCTGTGGAAAAGATAGGTAAGCATCAAGAGCAAGGTTTTAAAATTTAAGTAGCTGACATATTTGAAGAACAAGATAGCAGTCTAGCTAGAGCAGAGTGAGTTAAAATTAGTTATACTGAATGAGGTTGGAACAGTGATAGAAGGAAGGGGGTACTGGTTAGGTCCTTAAGAACTTTTCTTGGCTATTACTCTGGATAACATTAAAAACTATTGGAAATTTTTAAATAGATGTGTATAATGGGGTGACTTAGATTTTTAAAAATATGACAGTGGCTGCTATTGTGTTGAGAATAGATTGAGAAGAGCAAAGATGAAATTAGGAAGACAAAGTAGAAGACTATTGGCAACAAACCAGGTGAGGGATTGATAGTAGGCGTGGAGAAGTGATAGCAGGTGAAGATAATAATATGTAATTGGATTCTGGATATACTTTGAAGCTAAAGCCTAAATTATTTGCTAGTGGATTGAATACAGGATGTGAGCAACATAGAGCAGTAAAAAAATCACCCTTAAATTTTTGGATTGGAGAAGTAGAAAGTTGTAGAAGATATTACTGAGATAAAGGCAACTGCAAGAGTAGCAGATTTAGGGACAGGGTAATCAGGAGCTTAGATTTCAGCATGTTAAATACCTATTCAATATTCAACAGAGACATAAAGTGGTCAGTAGGGAAAAAGACTGAATTACATGGAAAGAATGTAGGTAGAGATATAATTTTGGAAGTCATCGGATGGCTTGTAAAGGCATAATACTAGAGGAGACCTTCAAGGAAGCAATTTGCAGTGAGGCCAGAAGACACTCGATATTTAAAAGTTAAGGAGAAGAAGTAGGAATATGCAGAGGAGACTACAAAGGAAACGCTAGAGAAATGTCTAATGAATATGGTATTGTTGGAGACATCTGACAGTTGTGACTCCAAGTAGAAGAGAATGAACTATGATATATGCAGCTGATAAGTTAGAGGAAGATGTAGAATTGAATCTGGAATTTAGCAATGTAGAAATTGCCAATGTTGATAAGAGAAGCTGGTGGAATGGTAGGGGTCAAAACCTGATGAGAGGTGGTCCAAGGGAGAACAGGAGATTATCTGGACATAGTATGTACTGAAAACTCTTTAAGAAATTTTGTAGAGAATGAGGTAGTGGCTGGAAGTAAAAATGAAATAATGAGATGGCCAGAAATTTTGTTATTTCAGGATGTATAAAGTACAAGCCTATTCTCAGTGAATATAGGTCTTTATTTTTTAATATTTTTAATTTCTTATTAAAAATGGATATATAGGCAGAATGTGAAGGTTTGTTACATAGGTAAACATGTGCCATGGCGGTTTGCTGCAACTACTGACGTGTCCTCTAAGTTCCCTCCTTTTGCTCCCACCCCCACCAGGCCCTGGTGTGTGTTTTTCTCCTTTCTGTGTCCATGTGTTCTTAATGTTCAACTTCCACTTATGAGTCAGAATATGTGGTATTTGTTTTTCTGTTCCTGTGTTAGTTTGCTGAGGATGATAGCTTCCAGCTTTCATCGATGTCCCCGCAAAGGACATGATCTCATTCATTTTTATGGCTGCATAGTGTATAAGTACCACATTTTCTTTATTCAGTCTAACATTGATGGGCATTTGGATTGGTTCCATGTGTTTGCTATTGTAAACAGTGCTGCAATAAACATACATGTGCATGTGTCTTTATAGTACAATGATTTATATTCCTTTGGGTTTATACTCAGTAATGGGATTGCAGAGTGAAATGGTATTTCTAGATCTAGATTATTGAGGAATTGTCATACTATTTTCCACCATGTTTGAACTAATTTACATTCCCACAAGCAGTGTAAAAGTGTTCCTATTTCCCCAAAGTCTCGACAGCATCCATTGTTCCTTGACTTTTTAATAATCATCATTCTGACTGGCATGAGATAGTATTTTATTGTGGTTTTGATCTGCATTTATCTGAAGATCAGTGATGTTGAGCTTTTTTCATATGTTTTCTGGACATGTAAATGTCTTCTTTTGAGAAGTGTCTGTTCATATCCTTTACCCACTTTTTGATGGAGTTGTTTAGTTTTTTTGTAAATTTGTTTAAGCTCCTTGCAAATTCTGCATATTAGACCTTTGTCAGATAGGTAGACTATAATTTTTTTTTCCCATTCTGTAGGTTGCCTATTCACTCTGAAGATAGTTTCTTCTAGTGTACTAAAGCTATTTAGTTTAATTAAATCCCATTTGTCAATTTTGGCTATTGTTGCAATTGCTTTCGGTGTTTTTGTCATGAAGTCTTTGCCCATGCCTATGTCCTGAATGGTATTGCCTCGGTTTTCCTCTAGGGATTTTATGGTTTGGGGTTTAACATTTAAGTTTTTAATCCACCTTGAGGTAATTTCTGTATAAGGTGTAAGGAAGGGGTCCAGTTTGTTTCCTGCATATGGCTAACCAGCTTTCCCAGCACCCATGTATGGAATAGGAGATCCTTTGCTTGTTTTGTCAGGTTTGTTGAAGATCAGATGTAGATGTGTGGTATTATTTCTGAGGTCTCTGATCTGTTCCATTTGTCTATGTGTCTGTTTTGGTACCAGTACCATGCTGTTTTGATTACTGCAGCCTTGTAATATAGTTTGAAGTCAGATAGCATGATGCCTGCAGCTTAGTTTTTTTTCCTTAGAATTTTCTTGGCTATACAGGGTCTTCTTTGATTCCATATTAAATTTAAAGTTGTTCTTTCTAATTCTGTAAAGAATGTCAATGGCAGTTTTATGGGAATAGCACTGAATTTATAAATTACTTTGGGTCATATGTCCATTTTCATAATATTGATTTTTCTTATTCATGAGCATGGAATGTTTTTCCATTTTTGTGTATTCTCTTTTAATTCCTTGAGCAGTGGTTTGTCGTTCTCCTGGAAGAAGTCCTTCACCTCCCTTATTAGCTCTATTACTAGGTATTTTATTCTTTTTGCAGTGATTGTGAATAGGAGTTTATTCATGATTTGGCTCTCTGCTTGTCTTTTGTTGGTGTAAAGAAATATTTGTGATTTTTGCACATTGATTTTGTATCCTGAGATTTTGCTGAAGTTGTTTATCAGTTTAAGGAGTTTTTGGGCTGAGATGATGTGGTTTTCTAAATATAAATTCATGGTGTCTGCAAACATAGACAATTTGATTTCCTCTCTTCCTAGCTGAACACACTTTATTTCTTTTTCTTGCCTGATTGCCCTGGCCAGAACTTCCAATACTATGTTAACTAGGAGTGGTGACAGAGGGGTTTTGTGCCTCAATTTCCTTCAGTTTAGTTCTGATTTTGGTTATTTCTTGTCTTTTGCTAGATTTTGAATTAATTTGCTCTTGCATCTCTATCTCTTTAAATTGTGATATTAGGGTATAAATTTGAGATCATTCTAGCTTCCTGATGTGAGCATTTAGTGCTATAAATTTCCCTCTTAACACTGCTTTGGCTGTGTCCCAGAGATTCTGGTACCTTGGTCTCTTTTTCTCATTGGTTTGAAAGAACTTCTTGAATTCTGCCTTAATTTCATTATTTACCCAGGAGTTATTCAGGAGCAGGCTGTTCAATTTCCAGGTAATTGTGTCATTTTGAGTGAGTTACTTAATCTTGAGTTCTAATTTGATTGCACTGTGATCTGAGAGACTGTTTTATATGATTTCATTTGTATTTGCTGAGGAATGTTTTACCTCCCATTATGTGGTCAATTTTAGAAATAAGTACCACACAGCACTGAGTAGAATGCTTATTCTATTGATTTGGGGTGGAGAGTTCTATAGATGTCTATTGATCAAGACATATGTGCAAGGCCTGAGTATCCTTGTTAATATCCTGTTCCGTTGATCTGTCTAATATTGACAGTGGAATGTTAAAGTGTCCCACTATTATTGTGTGGGATTCTAAGTCTCTTTGTAGGTCTCTAAGAACTTGTTTTATAAATCTGGGTACTCCCATATTGGGGGCATATATATTTAGAATAGTTAGCTCTTCTTGTTCAATTGTTCCTTTTACTATTATTTATTACCTTTTTTGTCCTTTTTTAATCTTTGTTGGTTTAAAGTCTGTTTTTTTCAGAGACTAGGAATGCAACCCTGCTTATTTTTTTGTTTTCCATTTGTTTGGTAAATTTTGCTTCATTTCTTTATTGAAAACTATGTGTGTCTTTGCACATGATATGGGTCTCCTGAATACAGCACACCAATGGGTCTTGAACCTTTATCCAATTTGCCAGTCTGTATCTTTTAATTGAGGCATTTAGCTCATTCACACTTTAGGTTAGTATTGTTATGTGTGAATTGGATCCTGTCATCATGATTCTATTTGGTTATTTTACACACTACTTGATGCAGTTTCTTCACACTGTCCTTGGTCTTTATAATTTTGGTGTGTTTTTAAAGTGGCTGATACTGGTTTTTAGTTTCCATATTTAGTGCCTCTTTTAGGAGCTCTTGCAAGGTGGGCCTGGTGGTAACAACATCCCTCAGTATTTGATTGTCTGGAAAACATTTTTTTTCTCTGTCATTTGCGAGGCTTAGTTTGGCCAGATAGGAAATTCTGGGCTGAAAATTCTTTTCTTTTAGAATGTTGAATATTGGCCCCCAATCTATTCTGGCTTGTAGAGCTTCTGCTGAGAAGTTCACTGTTAGTCTGATGGGCTTCCGTCTATAGGTGACCTAGCCTTTCTCCCTGGCTGCCTTTAACATTTTTTATTTCATTTTGATCTTGGAGAATCTGATCCTTGTGTGTCTTGGGATTGATCATCTCATGGAGTATCATAGCAGTGTTCTCTGTGTTTCTTGAATTTAAATGTTGGCCTGTCTTGCTAGGTTGGGAAGTTCTCCTGGATAATACCCTGAAGCGTGTTTTCCAGCTTGCTTCCATTCTCCCTGGTTCCTTCAGGTACTCTAATAAATTGTAGGTTCAGTCTTTTTATGAAGTCCCACTTTTTTTTTTTTTTGCTCATTTCCTTTTCATTCCATTTTCTCCAGTTTTGTCTGCATGCCTTATTTCAGCTGGTGGCCTCCAAACTCTGATATCCTTTCTTCCACTTAGTCAATTTGGCTATTGATACATGTGTATACTTCAAAAAGTTCTCATGCTCTGTTCTTGGGGTCCATCAGGTCATTTATGCTCCTTTCTAAATTGGTTATTCTAGTTAGCACCTCCTCTAACCTTTCACCACGGTTCTCAGCTTCTTTGCATTGGGTTAGAACATGCTCCTTTAGCTCAGCATGTTTTTTTATTACCCCCCTTCTGAAGCTTACTTCTGTCATTTCAACCATCTCATCCTCTGTCCAGTTCTGCACCCTTACTGGAGAGATGTTGTGATCATTTGGAGGAGAAGAGGCACTCTGGCCTTTTGAGTTTTCAGTGTTTCTTTTGTTGATTCTTTTTGATCTCTTAGTTTGTCTAGTTTCAATCTTTAAGTCTGTTGATGCTAGGATGGGGTTTTTGTGGGGGCTTTTGTTGTTGTTGTTGATGCTATCACTGCTTTCTGTTTGTTTTCCTTTCAATGGTTAGATCTCTCTTCTGTGGGGCTGCTGTGGTTTGCTGGGGGTTCACTTCAGGCCCTATTTATCTGGTTCACTCCCGTGTCTGGAGATGTCACTCAAGGAGGCTGGAGAACAACAAAGTTGGGTGCCTTCTCCTTCTTCTGGGATCTCTGACCTTGAAGGGCACCAACCTGATGCCAGTAAGATTGCCCCTGTATACAGTGTCCGACAACCCCTGTTGGATGGTCTCACTCAGTTGGGTGGCACATGGAGAAGGTGTGCTTCACTGGGATTAAAGCCACTCTTCTGGGCTACTCAGATTCCTCAGAAGTACCAGGAGGAAAGGCTAAGTCTGCTCATCCACAGAGACTGTGGCCACGCTTCCATCTATAGGTTCAGGCCCAGGGAGATCTGTGTTCTTTCCCTGAGCCTCTGGCTGGAATTACTGGAGTTCCTGCAGGGAAGCCCTGCCCAATGAGGAAGAATGAGTTACTGGAGCTCCTGCAGGGAAGCCCTGCCCAATGAGGAAGGGTGAGTCAGTGTCAGCCCTGAAGAGGCACTCTGGCTGCAGTCTGCCACAGCCAGTGTGTTGGGCTGTGGAGGACACATCTTGAGACCAAGATGTCCAGCTTCCCTGGCTTCAGCAGGGAATAAGTGCAGCCTGGAGCCATAGAGGTAGACGCCATCCTTCCCTCCGTCAGCAAGCGTAGCATGTTAGGCAGTTGTGAGTCCCAGGGCTGGCTGCTGCCCCTCTGGCAAGGAACTCAAATGACTTAGACAGCAGGCAGCAACAGCTGTGGGGCTGGCTGCCTCTCCCCATGAGAGCTCAGTAGGCTTAACCAGATTCCAGCTGAGAGGCTGCTGAGAATCCACATGGATCAAAGGTTGGGACGCTAGGCCCTGGTGGCGTGGTTTCACAAGTGGGATCTTCTGCTTTGTGGGTTGCACAGTTCCATGGAAAAAGCATGGTTTCCCTGGCTGGGTAGCACGCTCACTCACTGCCTCCCTGGCAGTGGGGAGAAGACTCCCCTGCCCCATGTGGCTGTCAGGTGGGCCATTACACCACACTGTTCTTTTTTCCTCTCCAAGGATCATGTCAGCCTCTTAGTCAGTTCTGATGGGAGAACCTGGATACTTTGGTTGCTGATGAAGGATTCACATGCTTATTATGGTTCTTTTCAATGGAAGTCTCCGAATGCTGCTGTTTCTAGTTGGCTATCTTAGCCCTTCCCCCTCAACCATAGGTCTTTAATACCTAATTAAAGACCAGAATAAAATCATTATCTCCTTTGGTAAATAATAACATAGTCTATTTAAAACTAAATAAAAACATTCAGTAGTCTGTGCCCAGAGTAAATGGAAAAATTGCGATGGAAAGTTGGATAAGGGTGGCTCAGGTCAGTTCCAAAGACTTCGTGGAAGAAGTATAGCAGCAACTAAGCAATGGCATCACAATCTGCCTGAGCACATGGAAGGAAATAGCTGTACTGCTAGGTTTGTTCAAAAGTGTTATAAGACATTGAAATTAGTATCTTCTGTTTTGACAAATTCTAAAAGACAGCAATCATTTCTCTTGCTCTCAACATTTTCTGTAATTTGTCCAATGTGAGCCACCCGAGACTCAGCATATGTCATTCCACCAAACAGATTGCAGACATGGTAGCCACAGGCACTGGGCATTGATGCACCAAGTCAGTTCCACATGAGAAGATGCCAGCTCTCTTCCCAATGAGCCAGTCCTGGAATCAGAGGCTGAAACTAGAGTTTGAAGTTAATCTTGGAGTCATTAAACCTTCTACTTACACTGATGGGACGTAAAGGATTTCTATTCAACCGATTTTACAGACGTTTTATTAAATCATTTGAGCAGTTTAAGAAGTATGTTCTTCATTTCCCAATTCCTACTCTAGTGGAAAAGCTGCCTTCAAAAGACTGACAAAGGAAATTAACTCCTTGACATAAGACATGTCACCAATTGAAAATATACTGCTGCTGAGGTTTGCTGGCTGTTGGCATAGTTTATTGTGGAATAAACTAAGATTAAGATACAAATTTCACATATGACAATAATGAAGATTACGATTTGGCCTTTGCATGGATAGAATAAGTGTGTGTCTGGTTTGTATGATGTGAATTGTACTTGTTGACCTGCTTTTCCAAATCCTAATTACCCCTTTCCCAATGGTATTGTCTGAATGCCTGAAATAATCATCATGCACATTGTTCTTTAATAGGTCCATAATTTACTTGATCATATCTTACTGTGCATGGCATATCTTTGCTATAATTGGGCATGAACAGACTAACTATATTGGCATAAAAATCACAAAAGACTCAAAGTCAGTGGCATTTATTCAGCAGTGTGTGATCCACATATAAGACAAGAATTTGTAGGGTGGAATCAGTGCTCTCAGTAATGCAGTTGGAAGAAGCAGTCATATAAAAATGGTATACAACACAGAAGTATGTAAGGGATAGGCATTTGTATATATATTTCTATAATCCATGAGTTTACTCAACAGGAACCACCAGTGGAAATAGCTCGAATGATCTCAGTTGGCAAACTGGTGAAGAGAGATCAAATTAATTAAAAGGGGACCAACTACTGGAGAGATAGCTTCGTTTATGCAAACTATTTATGAAGATGAATGTTTAGAATATTGATATTTGCTTTAGGAATGACTTTTGTTACCAATTTTCTTTGCGATATTTATTTTTTATAAAAACGATAGCAGAGCAAAACAAACAAGAATTTAAGGAACTTTCTGAGGGAAAGGAAGGACAAAATTCCTTTATTGTACCTCAATACCCAGGTTGAATTACCTCTTTTGAATAAAGATCTTTTGAAGCTATTTTCATTATTCTAGTCTTTCTGGAGCAGCTGTCAAATACTTGTTCGGGTTATTTCAGCTCTCACAAAGCCTGAATTGCTATGCCACAGATACCTTCCAGAATAGAATGCCTGTGGTCATCTGCAAAGTAGGCTTTCATAGCCTTTTGGGCATTCACATGAGACAAATAAAACAGCCAGAACATTTGAATTCTCAGCGGGACTTAACTGTTCCTTTTCTTTACTGATTAGAGAGATACTGAAAATAATGCCATTACTTAAAATTAAGATGGCCTAATTTCTGGTTATAGTTGTGATGTAATTACTTTCCTTCAGAAAACAATGAATTTGGTATTATTAACCTCATTTTATGAAAGGAAAAACTGTAGCTGAGTGACTAAGAACTATTTCTGATGCCTGGAGAAGGAATTGACTTCAAAGTAACAAGTCTTGATTTTGCTTAGGTTTCAGTATTTAATGAACAAGAAAAATAAAACAACTATTAAAGAATGTTAGCTGTATTCCTAGGCATTTTATCTCTTTGTAAAAATTGTGAATGAGAGTTCACTCATGATTTGGGTCTCTGTTTGTCTGTTATTGGTGCATAGGAATGCTTGTGATATTTGCACATTGATTTTGCATCCTGAGACACTGCTGAAGTTGCTTATCAGTTTAAGAAGATTTGGGGCTGAGATCATGGGGTCTTCTAAATATACAATCAATGATGTCATCTGCAAATAGAGAGAATTTGACTTCCTCTTTTTCCTAACTGAATACCCTTTATTTCTTTTTCTTGCCTGATTGCCCTGGCCAGAACTTCCAATACTATGTTGAATAGGAGTGGTGAGAGAGGGCATCCTTGTCTAGTGCCAGTTTTCAAACCGAATGCTTCCAGTTTTTGCCAATTCAGTATGATATTTACTGTGGGTTTGTCATAAATAGCTTTTATATTTTGAGATATGTTCCAACAATACCTAGTTTCAAGAGTTTTTAGCATAAAGAGCTGTTGAATTTTGTCGAAGGCCTTCTCTGTATCTATTGAGATAATCATGTGTTTTTTTTCTTTGGTTCTCTTTCTGTGATGGATTAAGTTTATAGATTACCATATGCTGAATCAGCCTTGCATCCCAGGGATGAAGCTGACTTGATCATGGTGGATAAGATTTTTGATGTGCTGTTTGATTCAGTTTGCCAGTATTTTGTTGAGGATTTTTGCTTCCATGTTGATCATGGATATTGGACTGAAATTTTCCTTTTTGGTTGTGTCTGCCAGGTTTTGGTATCCCATCTGGACCTGGACTTTTTTTGGTTGGTAGGCTATTAATTGCTTCCTCAACTTCAGACCTTTTTATTGGTCTATTCAGAGATTCAACTTCTTCCTGGTTTAGTCTTAGGATGGTGTAAGTGTCCAGGAATTTATCTATTTCTTCTAGATTTACTGTTTTATTTGCATAGAGGTGTTTGTAGTAATTTCCGATGGTAGTTTATATTTCTGTGGAATCAAAGGTGATAACCCCTTTATCATTTTTTATTGCATCTATTCAATTCTTCTGTCTTTTTTATTAGTCTGGCTAGTGGTCTAACTACTTTGTTGATCTTTTCAAAAATCCAGATCCTGCATTATTGATTTTTTGAAGGGTGTTTTTGTATCTCTATCTCCTTCAATTCTGCTCTGAGCTTATTTATTTTTTGCCTTCTGCTAGGTTTTGAATTTGTTCAACCTTACTTCTCTAGTTCTTTTATTCATGATTTAGGGTGTTGATTTTAGATCTTTCCTCACTTCTCATGTGGGCATTTATTGTTATAAATTTCCCTGTAGACATTTAAATGTGTCCGAGAGATTCTGGTATGTTTTGTCTTCATTCTTATTGGTTTCTAAAAACATCTATATTTCTGCCTTCATTTCACTATTTATCCAGTAGTCATTCAGGAACAGGTTGTTCAGTTTCCAAGTAGTTGTGTGGTTTTGAGTGAGTTTCTTAATCCTCAGTTCTAATTTGATTGCACTGTGGTCTGAGAGACTGTTATGATTTCCGTTCTTTTGCATTTGCTAAGGAGTGAGTCACTTCCAATTATGTGGTCAATTTAGAGTAGATGTGATGTGGTGCTGAGAAGAATGTATATTCTGTGGATTTGGGGTGGAGAGTTCTGTATATATCTATTAGGTCCTCTTGGTCCAGATCTGAGTTCAAGTCCTGGATATCCTTGTTAATTTTCTGTCTCATTGATCTGTCTAATATTGACATTGGCGTGTTAAAGTCTCCCACTATTATTGTGTGGGAATCTAATTCTCCTTGTAGGTCATTAAGAACTTGCTTTATGTACTTGGGTGCTCCTGTATTTGGTATATACATATTTAGGACAGTTACCTCTTTTTGTTGCATTGATCCTTTTACCATTATGTAATGCCCTTCTTTGTCTCTTTTGATCTTTGTTGGTTTAAAGTATGTTTTATCAGAGACCAGGATTGAAACCCCTGTGTTTTTTTTTTTTTTTTTTTTTTTTTTTTTTTTTTTGCTCTCCATTTGCTTGGTGAATCTTCTTCCATCTCTTTATTTTGAGCCCATATGTGTCTTTGCATGTGAGATGGGTCTACTAAAAAACAGCACACCAATGGGTCTTGACTCTTTATCCAATTTGCCAGTCTGTGTCTTTTCACTGGGACATTTAGCCCATTTACATTTAAGGTTGATATTATTATGTATGATTTGATCCTGCCATTTAGATGCTAGCTGGTCGTTTTGCCCATTAGTTGATACAGTTTCTTCATGGTGTTGATGGTCTTCACAATTTGGTATGTTTTTGCAGTAGCTGATACTGGTTGTTCCTTTCCATGTTTAGTGCTTACTTCAGAAGCTCTTGTAAGGCAGGCCTGGTGGTGACAAACTCTCTCAGCAGTTGTTTGTTTGTAAAGGATTTTACTTCTCCTTCACTTATGAAGCTTATTTTGGCTGGATATGAAATTCTGGATTGAAAGGACTTTTGTATAAGGGTGCTGAATATTGACCCCCAATCTATTCTGTCTTACAGAGTTTCTGCTAAGAGATCTGCTGTGAGTCTGATGAGCTTCCCTTTGTGGGTACTCCACCTTTCTCTCTGGCTGCCCTTACCATCTCTTCCTTCATTTCAACCTGGTGAATCTGACGATTACGTGTCTTGGTGTTGCTCTTCTCAAAGAATATCATTGCAGTGTTCTCTAACAAGGGATGTGAAGGACCTCTTCAAGGAGAACTACAAACCACAGCTCAAGGAAATAAGAGAGGACACAAACAGATGGAACGATATTCCATGCTCATAGTTAGGAAGAATCAATATCATGAAAATGGCCATTCTGCCAAAAGTAATTTATAGATTCAATGCTATCCCCATCAAGCTACCATTGCCTTTCTGCACAGAATTGGGGAAAAAACACCTTAAACTTCATATGAAACCAAAAGAGAACCTGCATAGCCAAGACAATCCAAAGCAAAAAAAAAAAACAAAGCTTGAGGCATCATGCTACTTGACTTCAAACTATACTAAAATGCTACAGAGTAATCAAAACAGCATGGTACTGGTACTAAAACAGATATCTAGATCAATGGAACAGAGCAGAGGCCTCAGAAACAACACCACACATCTACAACCATCTGATCTTTGACAAACCTGACAAAAACAAGCAATGGGGAAAGGATTCCCTGTTTAATAAATGGTATTAGGAAAACTGACTGGCCATATGCAGAAAGCTTAAACTGGATCCTTTCGTTACATCTTATATAAAAATCAACTCTAAATGGATTAAAGAGTTAAACATTATACCTAACACCATAAAAACTCTAGAAGAAAACCTGGGCAATACTATTCAGGACACAGGCATGGGCAAGGTCTTCATGACTAAAACACCAAAAGAAATAGCACAAAAGCAAAAATAGACAAATGGGATCGATTTAAACTTAAGAGTTTCTGCACGGCAAAAGAAACTATCATTACAGTGAACAAGCAACCAACAGAATGGGAAAACATTTTTGCATTCTACCCATCTGACAAAGGACAAATAACCAGAGTCTATAAAGAACTTAAACAAATCTACAAGAAAAAAACAACCCCATCAAAAAGTGGATGAAAGATATGAACAGACACTTTTCAAAAGAAGACATTTATGCAGCCAACAAACATATAAAAGAAAGCTCCTCATCACTGGTCATTAGAGAAACGCAAATCACAGCCACAATGAGATATCATCTCATGCCAGTTAGAATGGCGATCATTAAAAAATCAAGAGACAACAGATGCTGGAGAGGATGTGGAGAAATAGGAACACTTTTACACTATTGGTGTTAGTGTAAATTAGTTCAACCATTGTGGAAGACAGTGTGTCAATTCCTTAAGGATTTGGAACTAGAAATACCCTTTGACCGAGCAATCCCATTACTGGGTATATACCCAAAGGATTATAAAACATTCAATTATAAAGGCATATGTACACATATATTTATTGTGGAACTGTTTACAATAGCAAAGACTTGGAACCAACCCAAATGCCCATCAAATATGGACTTGATAAAGAAAACGTTGCATATAGGCACCATTGAATACTATGCAGCCATTAAAAAAGGATGAGTTCGTGTACTTTGCAGGGACATGGATGAATCTGGAAACCATCATTCTCAGCAAACTGACACAAGAACAGAAAATCAAACACTGCATGTTCTCACTCATAACTGGGTGTTGAACAATAAGAACACATGGACACAGGGAGGGGAGCATAACACACTGTGCCTGTTGGGTGTTGGGAAGTTAGGGGAGGGATAACAGGGGTGGGGAATTGGGGGGGACAACATTAGGATAAATACTTAATGTAGATGACGGTGGTAAGGATACAGCAAACCACCAAGGCATATACATACCTGTGTAACATGCCTGCATGTTCTGCACACTTACCCCAGAACTTAAAGAATAAAAAAAAGACATCCAAAGAAAATAATAAAAATTTTTAAAAATAGTGTTATTAAAAAATGTTTGGTACCTTGGGGACCTTTTGTACTCTTTATGTCTCATGTGATCAATGCCCTGCAAACTTTTTTTTTTTTTTTTTTTGTAATGCTGAAAGATTCAGAGAATTATCTACAGTGAGGCAATCTCATGGCTGTCACAACATTTAAGTAATATTTATGGCTTATTTTTTAAATGGAGGTTCTTTTGTCAAGGTTATGTCAAAGAAGAAAATAAATATATTGGCATTGACTGTAAACAACAAAGTATTACTTTCTAGTATCTTTTCTTGTCATATAATTCACATGGAGAAAACACTCTTCTCTTTTTCACTTCTACATCTTGGAGCTTGTTTTACTAACATTCCTCTTACACACGCACAAAGTGGTAAGGGTTTCATTTGATAACCTTAAAAATTAAGGAAGTATGATTTCTGAATACTAAGCATATATAATCTGAACAGCACTGTAATCTAAGCTACAGTGTGATGAAAAACAGAGACAGAGTGATAGAGTGATAGAGAAAGCTAGAGAAATGAGAGAAAGAAAAAGGAAAGAAAGAAAAGAAAAACAGAAAACAGGGAGAAAAGGAGAAAAAAAGAATATTAACTAAGAGAAAGGAAATGAGTATCATCAAGTTCTCAAGAACAGAAAAGGCCAAAGCCCGACAGATTTAACCTATAAAGATAAGAACCACTTTCAGTTGCAAACATTTTATTATTTAAACAATGGGGAAAGAAAACACAGAAGAAAAGTAATCCCTGTGGTCCTTGTCCTACACATCAAAAAAGATTCTCTGACACAAAAGGTTACTGCCACATGAATTGTAGAATACCCCCATTAATTGTGGAGCGAAGTCTAGACAGTGGCTAAGTGGTTCTAATTCTGCTTAGCTATTAGCTAGGGGGAATGAAGCAGAGAGAACCAAAACTATCTCCTGATATTCCCCAAGGAAAGATAAGAGCAAGTGGGAGATGCCCTTTGCAGTTCCTTGCAGGCCACCCGTCCTCTCGTGTCCATGGAGTATCACAAAATATGCTGCTTGGACTCACAGAAGCTGTGGTTCCACTCTTTACCTATGTTGGGACATAGGCAAAGTTTCTAGGATGCCATGGCAGGGCCATTTGTTCCTTGACAAGAATCGGGCTTGTGATAATACTGACTTTAGTTGATCGTGAGTTTATAAAGTGAAAATGAACACCTATTATTTCCGTTGCATTTATCAGATTTCATTCATTTAATAAATACTTATTGAACAATGTATTGAGCACACACTTTGGGCCAGGCACTGTGCTTCATATTGGCAAAATAAAGATAAGCAGGACAGAGAAGCGATGTGGAAGAAGGTCTGAAACTGCCTATACTGGAAGCAAAGGGCCACAAAGCAAGTAAAATCCTTCATGGAGAAAGGGTGCATGATCAAGTCAACGTAGACTGTTTGAATCTTGAAATGTGCAATATTATTCTCTTGTTTGAAAAACTGAACTTGGAAAAAATGTCAGACAAGGTTTACAAGTGCAAAAAAGACACACTGGCATACATCAAATACTTTTAAGTAGCTAAATGTAACTGAAATTCAGGATGTTTGATGGGGAGGGAAAGAGTAGACAGAGACAAGAGCTGGGTAAGAGGACATCAAGGTGGTGCTCAGTCCTGGTGGTTCTGGCATGGCCTCAGTTTTATTGTGAAAGCTTTAAAGAGTTCTAAGAGATTCTGAGTATGGGGTCGGGAGTGATATATTCTACACATCCCTGGTGATAATGAGGAAAATATTAATAGCTCAGAAAAGGTTACCCTGGAGGTCCAAAGATAAATTAGAAAAATTTTAGTAATTATAAAACGGAAATTATGAAAAATCTAGTTTTAAGAGAGGGACGATGGATGAAGTATAAACCTCAGAAGGAGGCAGGTTAGAAAATATTATAATTCACATGGAGAAAAACACTCTTCTCTTTTTGACTCCTACAGCTTGGGACTTGTTTTTCTAATATTGCTAGTGAAATTAACAGTTTAATTCACTTTTCCATTTATAAGGCAAATGCTCATGTAATATAGTACCATAGCGACACTTGTTTGCCTTTGGATTTAATTTACATTGATAGCCTATTTGCCTGTTTTTATCAAAATTGAATTAGGTTGTCCATGTATAACACACAGTAAGTTTAATAAGGTTCAGACCCATCTCCCAAAGCTACCACTATGTAAAAAGTATTTCACTTGGGAAATTAGAATCTCTGTTGCTACCTTCATTAATCTGCAAGGGAAAGTCACTCTCCTTTGTATTACACATCTATAAGTGTAAACAGGATGATAAATAGTGATCTATCGGTTCCCAAAACAATTTACATTAAATCATTTGGGATTGCTTCCCACTTCTAGTTAGTTCACACAGAAGTGCTGAGCAAATGCCCACACAAATTCGAGGCCTCAGGGTCCTTTTCACATATACAAAGGCTTTTTGGTAACTATTTCATATAAACAGATGTGGAAGGATAGATCATGGAAAGGCAAGGAAAATAATCCTGGATGATTAATTACAAGGTAAAGAAAAAGCAAACATGACTGGCATATCTAGTAAGAAAAGAACTCTTTTATAATGCTCATGGAGCAAAAGAAATTTATCAGATTTTGTTCATTTAATAAATACTTATTGAACAATGTATTGAGCATATACTTTGGGCCAAGCACTGTGCTTCATATTGGCAAAACAAAGATACTCTTATTTCATTTTATACATTTTATGTTACTCTTAAATATCTATGAAATTCTCATAAAATTCCTTTAGAATATCTTTGCCTAGCCATCTATGAGATAAAGAAATTTGCATAGGCACAGTGCCTACAGGAATGTACTCTTTTATAGGCTCTCAGTATTTATGTGTAATTAAAGCAGCTGCATAGTGAAAGAGGCGTAAGTGGTTATCTTTTACACAGTGTGAAAGAAGTGGCTTCTTTTACACAGAAGTAAAAGTCTAATTATAAAGAATTATACTCTACTAAAAAAAAAAGAAAATAATTCCATGGAACCCAGGTATATGAAATGGTAAGCTATTCTCTGAACTCAGGCATATCTTACTGCCAAACTCTCTTACCCAAGCAAGCCAGCAACAGGTAGGTAATTAATCATGTTTGGGTAAGCCTTCTGGAAAAGGCCTAGAAGACAACTGAGAACGCTGGAAGTAATAGGCTGCAGGCAACTGGTGAAATCAGATGTGTTTGCTTTTCTCTCTGTAACCCTATCTGCCTCCCTCCCAGGAGGTAAACAAGGGAAAGTATCCTCTTTGGCTGAAGCCTGTCTTTTATAACTTTTTCAAAGCAGAACCAGGCTATGAGCCATTTCAGCAAAATGCTGGTTCAGATTAGAATGATTCAATCACACATGCCCAATATTTATAAAACACAATTCCAAGTATCTTGTTTTTCATTATCTAATTTAGGATTTCCCCTGAAATACATTTTATGTCCCTATTTTTAGGTAAAAAATGGAGATTCAACCAGTGTCCAAATATACGTGGTATAAGCTGAAGTGGAAAAACTGGGATGTGACTTCACATATTGAGCCTTAAAGTCAGGTTAATTTTTCTGGAATACATGTCTTTCACACCCAATTAAAATCAAGAATGTGGGCATGTGTGTTATGGTGAAATGTAAAGACTGTGATATAGGACTAGTGTTAGCAGATAAGGCAACAATAATGATTACAAAATATTTGTATAGATTTGGCTGAAAGTTTAAAATGAGTGTTGATGCCTCAAATAGTGTTGGTGTACTGCTACTATTGTTTCACTCTGTGGCACTTTTACTAGCATTTTCATGTCAGGAAGAAGAAGTGTTTGAACCAGTGGAAGCCACGCCTGTTTCTTTTGACAGTGCATATGAGCTTGGATGTTTACCTCCCTGTGCCCTACGGTCACTCATCTTAATGAAACAAAAAATGGGTACCAAAAGTCCAAACACCCAAACTCATTTTAGACTCATTCTTTTTTTCTTTCTCTGAAACCTTGGATAGCTACATCATCTTTCCTCCTCCACTTGGCAAAGCCTGTAGCCATTAACTAATGGAATCATTATTATATGTGTATTACACATTGCTGATCTCATTAACATATGATTTCCCTATGGCAGGGGGAGTGGCAAAGTCAAAGCTATCATTGCAAACTTCTACTCAAATCTTGCACCAGGTTGGTACAATTGCTCTGGGACTTTCAGTTGCCTATAATAATCTAAAATGAGACATAATAAGTCCTACTTCTATTTTCCCTGAGTCTATAATTTCTCACTGAAGTGCTTTAGAGTCTAGTAAAGATCTGTACATAACTTACACAGTATAATCAATGGTACTTACAAAATTCTTTTTGTTTTAACTATCACTTCCACTCATTATTCTTGTTTTTCCGGCAATGACCTTTCCAGCCTGAGCTCAATGCATTTTTTTTTCAATCTTGTTGCTAGTGATACCATTCCTTATATTCACAGTCTTGTCTTTGAAAGCACTTTTCTATTTTTAGTGGCTAGTTTTATGGATACAGGTGATACCAGCAATTCACAGGTAGATCACATAATGCTGTGCTTCAATACACTTGCCAAGTGTTGATGCTACTATTATCCTGCTAAAGATTTCCATAGAGAATTTCCTAGGTGTTTGCAAACGGCTCATTCTCCACACAGGTACCCTGCAGACTTGCCTTGTGTATTAGTCAGGATTCTCCAGAGAAACAGAACCAATAGGATACATAGACATGTAAGAGATTTATTATGATATTGGCTCACATGGTTTCAGAGGCTGAGAAGTTCCATGATTTGCCATCCACAAGCTGGAGAACCAGAAGAGCTGGTGGTGTGGAGTAATTCTGTCTGAGTCCAATGGCCTGACATAAGTCCTGAAGACAAAGGCTCAAGAATCAGGAGCTTCAATATCCAGAAGCAGAGAATATGGATGTTCCAGGCCAAGCAGAGAGAAAGAATTCCCCTTCCCTCACCTTTTTGTTCTATTGAGGCCCTGGATGGATTAGCCGATGCCTGCCTGTGTTGGTGAGGGTGGATCTTTCTTACTCAGTATATTAACTAAATACTAATCTCCTCTGGAAATACCATAACACATTCAGAAATAGTGTTTTACCAGCTAACTGGGTATCCCTTCACTCAGCCAAGTTGGCACGCTGAATTAACTATAACGCCTTGCTTCTAGTTGTATCTTGGTGTCTTTTGGCAGCAATCATGGGGCCCAAATTTAAAAACTCCTCCAAGCACTCTCTCCCCTGCTGATGTGACATGCTGTCTGTCCTGAATGCTGCCTTGGCCATGGTGTTATAACAGGCTCTCACATTTTAGCTGTGGTAAATGATGACTTCAGTATTAATTAGGTGCTCTTGGAACATTGGCTTGGGGTCTGTGCTATTAACATTCTCTTCTGCCCTTGCCAGAATTAAGATGCCACTGCCAGCAACTTCACTGTCAAAGCATGAGTGTTTTTAGCCAGATTCTACCTGTAAATCAAGCCAAGAGAAAACCCTGCCTCTATTGAATTTTTGCCTAGCTTTTTTTTTCTGCAGTGCTGGGAGAAAGGAAGCCACAGGCTTTCAAAACACTTCAGATATATACAGTTACCAATCTTTGACATGCAAAACTGTTAAAATCTCAGTGCTTACACCCTGAGGAAGCACTGTTAGACTGGAAGGCACAAATTCATTGAGAATTCACAATCCATTTCTCTGAAATGACAAGACTAAGATTGTTAATGCTCATAGGGCACAGAGGCAAGCCCTCCAAGGAAAATGGGGTGCAGGAACACTCAAAATGGAAGGTGACAGAGATGAACCATGAAGCATTATTTCAGCTTCAGCCCAGGCAGAAAGATGTATACCCCATCATCATGTTCTACCTCAGTGAAAATAAGTTTATCATCACACTGTATTGCTAAACAATTGCAGATTAATATTGGGTTTTAAATGGAAATCTTTTTTTGGTTTTATAACTGTTGGGAAGAAAATGATACACACATTGTAAAAGATGCAAACAACATTAACAGTGCAAAGGAACAAACCAAAAGGCATACCCACATTCCGTCTATCAGAGATAATCACAATTAACATTTCAGAGGACATCCCTGTAGATATCTATTTATCTATATCTTTTTCTGTATATCTTTACTTCTCTCTCTGTACACACAGACACACAGAGACACATATACATAATATTTTTGAATGATATTATATTTAATCATTATCAGGATAACGAAAGTTCTGAGATTTTACCCTCCTTAGCAAGACAACAAGTTAGCCTGTTTCAGTATCAGTGATATTAGAAGAAGAAGCCTTTTCTGTTTCAAGCATTCCAGCAGCTACAAGTTGCTCAAACTTCTTGGTTTTGATCCACCCAAAACCACAGTATCCTCTTAGTTGACACCTTTTTTTTTTTTTTTTTTTAAGCTGGAGGCTTCTTGACCCAGGCACTTTTCCTTTTAACTAAGACTGAAGGACTTCTTGCCCCATTGTCTTGATAGCATCCCTTCATTTGCCTGCCTGTAGCATCATTTGAATGGCTTGTTTCAATTCCACTACTACCTGCACAACCTGTCAACATGTGTTAACAGGCAGAAGAGTGGGAGATCCTTCTTCCTAGTTTGTCCCCTACTGCGGTAAGAGTATTTATTACTTGCCCCTGAGCAGTGTTCTTCTATCTCCTAGCTTAGCCCATGGAGGCCTGTATTCCCTTTTTCAAGAAAGTTATCTATCTTTTGCATCCCCTCCTTGCCTCCAAAATCTGTGAAAGGTCTTGAGCTTTTACTTTATCTTCAAGCAACCAACGTATCATGCCAGAATTTTGTGGATATTAGCACTGATTCTTAGGTCAAAGACGAAAGGCTTTATCACTCATGACACAAAAAGTAGAATGAGTGTCATGGTCATGACCTTCCCCATGGCCCCACTTTGTGCCACATGACATGGAGCATCCCAGGTGGATTCTGTTCATACAGTGAGTTTTCATTATAGCTGAGGAGCTCTAAACTTAGATTTCCAATCATTTTATAAGAGGCTGCAGGCAAACTCGTCCCACTTTTTCTCAAGAGAGAGCCATTACTTATAGCATACTGGACAACAAACTGATCTGCCTTCTGCTCCAGAAAGAGACACTATTTCTGTATCCAAAAAGTCAGTGTGCTATACAAACATGCTTGAAGAGATATTTCAGAACAAAGGCTAATAGAACCTTTGCTTCTAAGCCCACACGTGGAAATGTGGAAGACCCAAGGATAACTGTCCCAACAGCCATCAACAAAATGTGCATGCTGTCCTAAATCTTAAAAACACCCAAGATAAGATGTGGTAAAGTGTTCAAATAAATTTGGTCATTTTGAAGACTTTTTCTTTCTGGTGAAATACACCCCACCTACCACTATATAAATTAATATGTCTTGTATACTATGTTCAAAGGGCAACCATATTTTGCTATTAGCTAACATGATTACATTAGTTTTATTTCTCTTAAAGGTGAAACATCTGCTCAAAAAAAGAAAAATCTAGGAGATGGCCATAAATAAAAGTACTAATATTAACCTAACTCAACATTTTAAAATTAGATAATATATTTTTCTTCTAAAACAGTCTATAGTTCTTATCTACTAAGTCATTTTGGTTTCTTTTTCCTTGTATTTTCTTTATAATCATGATTGTTACTGAGCACTGGAAATCTTCATTAATAAAATGTTTTCTTTCCGTAATTATCAATCCAATCTTCTTCTAATTATCTTCTGTCTGGAATACTGTAATTGCTACCTAACTGATCCTTCTCCATTTTTCTAGGCGACCAGTTCTAAAAACATGTGATACTCTATCTATCTATCACTATAATCATGCCATATACACACAATGCTATGTTACTTCTATTTTGTAGGGATAATGTAAAAACTTCATAAAAAATTTTTTACCTTCCCAATACTCACTTTTTAAATAGAATGATTTAAAGTAGTATATCTACTACTTACTAATTCCTATACATATTTGAATGTTTATATTATTTCTCTCCTTTTAATTTCTTCCCTTCCAGAATTATTTCACTTTTCTCTATCTCCTTTAACTTATAAAACCTTGAAAAATGAAGGCCAAATTAAAACTACAATGTGGTATCACTACATCCTCACAAAAGAGAAAATATTCAATAAAATGAATACATCATGTGTTAGCTGAAATATTATGCAAATGGAAGCTTTAAACAGTACTGGTAGATGTAAAATCATACAACCTCTTTAGAAATAGGACATTTCTAATTCTGCAAAGAAAGCCAATGGTAGTTTGATGGGAATAACACTACATCTTTAAATTACCTTGGTCAGTATAGTCATTTTCATGATATTGATTTTTCCTATTCATGAGTATGAAATGTTTTTCAATTTGTTTGTGTCCTCTCATTTCCTTGAGCAGTCATTTGTAGTTCTCCTTGAAGAGGTCCTTTATGTCCTTTGCAAGTTGAGTTCCTGGGTATTTTATTGTCTTTGTAGCAATTGTGAATGGGAGTTCATTCATGATTTGGCTCTCTCCTTGTCTATCACTGATTTACAGGAATGCATGGAACCAAAAAGTGCCTATATAGCCATGACTGCTCTAAGCAAAAAGAAAAAAGTTAGTGGCATCACACTACAAGGCTACAATAACCAAAACAACATGGTACTGGTGCCAAAACAGATGTATAGACCAATGGAAAAAAATGGAAACCTCAGAAATAACACCATACATCTGCACCATCTGATCTTCAACAAACCTGACAAAAACAAGCAATGGGGAAAGGATCTCCTATTCCATAAATGGTACTGGGAAAACTGGCTAGCCGAATGCAGAAAACAGAAACTGGACCCCTTCCTTATACCTTATATAAAAATTAACTGAAGATGGATTACAGACTTAAATATAAACCCAAAACCATAAAACCCTAGAAGAAAACCTAGGCAATACCATTCAAGACTTAGGCAAGGGCAAAGACTTCATAACTAAAACACCAAAAGCAATTTCAACAAAAGCCAAAATTGACAAATGAGATCTAATTAAACTAAAGAGCTTTGGCACAGCAAAAAAAAAAAAAAAAAAAAAACAATTATCAGAGTGAATGGGCAACCTATAGAATGGGAAAAAAAATTTGGCAATCTATACATCTGACAAGGTCTAATATACAGAATCTATAAGGAACTTAAACCAATATTAAAAAAAAAAAACCCACAAACAACGCCATCAAAAAGTGGCCAAAGTATATGAACAGACACTTCTCAAAAGAAGATACTTATGTGGCCAACAAACCTATTTTATAAAGCTCGTAATCACTGGTCATTAGAGAAACGGAAATCAAAACCACGATAGATACCATCTCATGCCAGTCAGAATGGTGATCATTAAAAAGTCAGGAAACAGATGCTGGAGAGGATATGGAGAAATAGGAATGCTTTCATACTGTTAGTGGGAGTGTAAGTTAGTTCAACCACTGTGGAAGACAGTGTGGTGATGCCTCAAGGATCTAGAACTAGAAATATCATTTGACCCAGCAATCCCATTACTGGGTATTTACCCAAGGGATTATAAATCATTCCACTATAAATACACATGCACATATATGTTTATTTCAGCACTATTTACAATAGCAAAGACTTGGAACTAACCCAAATGCCCATCAGCGATAGACTGGATAAAGAAAATATGGCACATATACAACATAGAATACTATGCAGCCATAAAAAATAATGAATTTATGTCCTTTGCAGGGAAATGGATGAAACTGTAAACCATCATCCTCAGCAAACTAACACTGGAACAGAAAACCGAACACCACATGTTCTCACTCATAAGTGGGAGTTGAACAATGAGAACACATGGGCATAAAGAGAGGAACAACACACACCAGGGCCTGTCAGGGAGGGGGGTGAAAGGGGAAGAAGAGCATTAGGAAAAATACCTAATGCATGCAGAGCTTAAAAGCTAGATAATGAGTTGACAGGTGCAGTAAACCACCATAGCACAGGTATACCTATGTAACAAACCTGCACATTCTGTACATGTATCCCAGAAATTATTTTTTTTAAATAGGGTATTTCTTAAAACATTAAATATATACTCACCCTAAAACCAGTCATTTCATTTCTAGGTATTTACCGAAGAGAAATCAAAATATATTCCTATGCAAAAACTGATACATAACATTTATACCAGCTTTAATTTTAATAATTAAAAACTGCAAACAACCCAAATGTTCATCAACAGGCAAAAGGATAAACATATGTTGATATATCCGTGGTGCTACGGAATACTATTCAGAAATAAAAAGAAATTAACTAAGATACACAGAATACATGGAAGAATCTCAAAATAATTGTGTCACACGGTAGAAGATAGACTCCTGCCAAAAAAGTACATACTATGTGATTCCATTTATGTAAATTACTAAATAATTAAAACAAATCTATAGCAAAAACACTTCAGATTAGTGTTACTTGGAGATGGAGAATAGAGTGAATGGAAAAGTATGCCAGGAGGAAACTGCAGAAGTACACGAGAAAATTTTTGGCGTAAATATATATATATACATATGGCAAATATATATGTTTGTACTTATTATGTTTACCTTTATGGCAATGATAGATTTATGAGCATTTATGTGTGTCAATAATCATTAAAATGTATATTTTAAATCCATGGAATTTATTACACCTCAACAAAGCTGAAGAAATTAGATAACAAATAAATATGCCAGAGAACCAGGCTAGAAACTCTTGATCATGTGGCGTTGTAGACAACTGTGAGCCACTTTACAAATTCACCTGTCCAAATCCTAACCACTTTTAAATCTGCTTGTAGCTTTCTCAGATTAATCTTCTGAGACATTTTCTGCATGTTCTTGAACAGTGAGTTTATTAACCTTAATCACAAATATCAAAAATGGTTTTTTCCCACTTAACTCCCCCAAAACATATTATCTGCACAATCAATGTTACTTCACCATATCTGCCTTACAGTACTATTAAGATAGGGAAACCATTTTTTTCTACACAACTAGGAAAATAGACTAAAAGCCTGAAAATGGCAGGAGTAGAACCTTATAGTATATTTATCAGCAAATACATATTAGAGTGGAGTCTCTACATTGCATTCGTGTTATCTTGTGTGATTTTTGTATCCCAGCATGAGAGATCAAAAGAGAAGAGAAAAAAAGGGACAGCAGAGGAAATACATATAAAGTTAGATTCTAGTCTTGATTACTGTAAATTTAGTAATAAACAACTTTGAAAGGTCTCTTTATTCTTCCAAAAATTCTTTAGATCTTTTCAAATTTTACTTTAATTGATATATTATCAGATATATTACATATTTATGGGGTACAATGTGATTTCTGTTACATGTTTTACATTGTGGAATAATTAAATCAAACTAACACATTTATCAACTCATATACTCATCACTTTTTGTGGTGAAAACATTTAAAATCCACTCTTTTGGTAATTTTGGAACATATGATGTATTTTTATTTATTATGGTCACCATGCTGTGCAATTGAGCATTAAAGCTTAGTCTTTTTGTCTATTTGAAATTGTACAGTATTTTATCAACATCCCCTTTTTCCATTTAATTCAGTCCCCCAGCCTCTGCAAACCACCATTCTACTCCCCACATCTGTGAGTTTTTAGATTTCACATGAGAGAATATGTTAGTTTTTCTTTCTGTGCCATATTTCACTTGGCATAATGTTTTCTAGGTTCATCCATATTGTTGCAAATGACAAGATTTTATTCTTTGTTAAGGTTGAATAGTATTTCATTGTATGTATATACCACATTTTTTAACCATTCATCTAATGATGGACACCTAAGCTGTTTCCATGTTACTTGTAGTGAATAATGCTGCAATAAACATGGGCGTGCAGTTATCTCTTTGCCATATGGATTTCACTCTCTTTGGATATATACCCAGAAATTGAATTGCTGAATCATAAGGTACTTCTATTTTTAGGTTATTTATGGAAAACAGTATGTTTTCCACAATGTCTGTATTAATTTACATTCCCACTAACAGTGCACAAGGTTCCCTTTTCTCCATATCCTTGTCAACACATATTATCTTTCATCTTTGAGATGATAGCCATTCTAACAGGTGTAAGATGATATTTCATTGCGGTGTTACTTTGCATTTTCCTAACAATTCGTGATGATGATATTGGTTAGCCATTTGTATGACTTATGCTGATAAATGTCTATTTCAGTCCTTTTCTCATTTTTAATTGTTTTGTTGTTGTTGTTGTTGTTGTTGTTGTTGTTGTCTTGATATCAAGTTGAGTTCCTCCTAGGTTTTGGATATTGGTCTCATATTAGATTCATGGTTTGAAAATATTTTCTCCCATTCCATACGATTTATTTTACTCTGTTCATTGTTCTCTTTGCTGTGCAGAAACATTTTAGTTTGATTTAATCCCATTTGTTGAGTTTTGGTTTTGTTGGCTGTGTTTTCAGGGTCATATCCAAAAAATCTTTGCTCAGACCTATGTTGTAGAGTATTTCCCCTAGGTTTTTTTCTAGATGTTTTACAATTTCAGATTGTACGCTTGTTTATTCATTTTTTGTGAATTTCTAAATATTGTGTAAGACAAGGATACAGTTTCATCCATTAGTGTGTGGATATCCTGTTTATTCAACACCATTTATTGAAAGGAATATGCTATTTTTCTGGTATATTTGTGAAAGATCAATTTATCATATATACATGGGTTTATATATGATATAAACCCATGACATACATGGTCCTGTTCCATTGTTCAATGTGTCTATTTTTATGCCAGCACCATGTGGTTTTGATGAACATAACTATATTTTAAAATCAGGGATCGTGATACTTCCAGCTTTGTCTTATTTATTTATGTGTTTGTTTGTTTTTACTCAAAATTGCTCTGGATCTTTGAGGTATTTTGTGTTTCCATAGAAATTTTGAGCTTTTTTTCTATCTCTGTGAAAAATGACATTAAAATTTTGATAGAAATTGCATGGAGTTTGTAGTTCACTTTGAGTAGAACGGATATATGAACAATAATTATTTTTCTTCTAATCCATGAATATATTTTTCCTTTATTTTCTCTATTATTTTTCACAATTGTTTGATACATTTCAGTATATAGATATTTCACCTTCTTGGTTAAATGTACTACTAAGTATTTTTATGCTATTATAAATAACATTAACTTATTTTTCCAATCCGTTTTTGTTATCTAAAGAAACATCACTAATTTTTGTGTGTTCACTTTGTATCCTGCAAATGTACTAAATTTGTCAATACTAACACTTTTTTGGTGAAGTCTCTAGGGTTTTCCACACAATCATCTCATCAAACAGTGACAATTTCAGTTCCTTCTCTATTTGGATACCTTTTATTTCTTTTTCTTGTCTAGTTTCTATGGCTAGGATTTCCAGTGTTATGCTGAACAGAACTGATGAAAATGAGCATCCTTTTCTTATTCCTCATTACAGAGAAAAAGCTTGCAAGTTTTCACCATTGAGTATGTTAGCTAGAGGATTTCCTTATCTGGCCTTTATTGTGTTGAGGTGCATTCCTTCTACACCTAATTTGTTTAAAGTTCTTTTCATAATCATATAAGGATGTTGAATTTTGACAAATTCTTTTTCTGCATCTATTGAGATAATTAGATAATTATTTGATTTTGTTACTCATACTAGGTCCAGGTCCTAAAAATTATATCATGATTTCAGTGACTTTAAAGAAGGACTTTGACTATCACTTTTACCTAAACAATTGATTTTAGAATCTAGCTCCTATTGTTAGATCTTATTGTAAATTTATACAGTATAATAACTATACCATTCAATAAAATAGTGTGACATAAATAGTATGATGAGACAGCCATGAAAAAGAAAATGCAGGGAGAATCAGATTGTTGTTGTTGTTTCCTCTGTCATTTATTAATAGGAGTGGGAGGCAAAATGATGTAAGACAATTTATTCCTACCAGAAATCAGGTTATAATTAATAGATTCCCTTTACAAACAATATTTCTATAAATAGAAGCTATGAAGTTTTGTCATAAAATATCCAAAGGCTTTGGAAATGCACTAAACAGGTTATACAGATCTGTCTGCAAAGCACCATTATAGTCCTTGAAAATGTCAAATTTACCCTATGTCAGCACTTCCCAGAATAGCTGAAAGGAGAATAACTTTCAGGGAGTAAATAGGAAAGATAAATATTTAGCATGCCTAGCTGCTTGTAAAATTGTCTATACGATTCTGCTCAAGTTACTAAATATTCTATAAACATTCTTCTAATGCATTTTTACAAAATTATTTAGAAGCTTTCTATAGCAAGAATCACTGGGCTGGATTTTAAAGCTACAAGCCATAGAAATAGTCTTGCACAAAATACCTTACCATTTAATTAAAGAACTATTCAACATGACTGAGGTTTCCTGAGCCCTAAATGGTCCTGTTCTGCAAATTACTTTTTTCCCTTATTTAAATCACAAAGTGGAGACTGTTCAGGAAAACTGTAAAGGTTATAAACTGAGGCAGACCTGGGTTGAAATTCAGTCTTTACCTCATGCAAATTGAGTGACCTTAGGCGATTTATTTTTTTCTTATTTTAGTTTCTTCTTTTGTGTGTGTGTTTGTGCGTGGGTGCACGTGCGGGCATGCGTGTGTGTATCTCACTGGTCTTGCAAAAATTAAAGAAAATTTTGTGTCTATATATTGTCTGTCATTCACCACGCATCTATTAAATGGTAGTTTTCTTGTTTATTTCCTTTTATAAACTTGTACGTATACTTGTGGTAAACACCCAAAACAAAACTTTCAAAAGACAAGAGAGCTAGCTGCTTGTCTTTCAAAGAAGCACTACCTTGGCAAATTTACAGAAGTCCAGCTCTGAGCCTTGAAAGGCCAGAAGCATGAGCTTCTCCTTACCTCAGAATTGGAGTGGTTCAGTTTCACAACACAGTTGGTAACAAAGTGTGGACATATAATTGGACTTGAGTAGGTGCGCTGTCTAGTGACATCTTTCCCCTGGCGCTACTATTTATACTATAATGTATACTTTTGGGGATGTTGGTTATGAGATTGTATTCATGCAATGGAACATGGATATTTGATTTGAATATTTTATTATTAATATCCCATAGTTTGTGTGGGCATTTTCATGGGAATACTGTGCTTGAGACAACCACCTCTATAAGGTTAAATATTGACTTCTCTGAACACAGTTTTTCTTGAAGTATGTATAAGTAGATTTTGCAACTTTTCTGTTTCTAGCCATATTTTAGATTTTTCTTACCGTATCAACCTTTACTACATTTATTATTCTCATCTAATATTAGCCTAGAATATCTGTTGTGTCCTTAAGAAGGCTTTGTCTCATATCATGATGTGTTATTTGATTGACTCATATAACCAACTCTTATTCCAAAAATATTTGAAGCAGCTTCATAATAGGTAATGGCATAAAATGCCACCAAATAAAGTCAAGTATGTGAAAATTAGAATAAAGGCAAAATAAGCACAGTTATTCTATAAAACCAAGTTAATTTTAACAAACTGAATACACATTCATATACACACACAGAGAGAGAGAGAAACACACATATTTATGTTAAGTTTCAACATTTCCTCAAGGAAAACCATAAATTTAAACTTCAGATTCTAGCAATCAAAGCAAAGTAGAAAACTTTATTATTGTCCAATTCATATTCACAACATAAAAATAGTCAACTAATGTTTATAAGTACAGAAACTTCAAGGACTAGGAGTTGGAAACATTTCTCTGTAGAGCAGAGGATAAAAATAGGCTACCTCTTTCTCATGGATCTGTTTAGTTTGGCTTTATTACCCAGTATTTTTTCAAACTTTTGAATTAATTATCAATATGAAACATCAAGATGTTTAAACACCAAATTCTGAGTTCCAAATTCTCTTCACAAATAAAAGCAGCTTAACACATTATGCCTATATGCATGGATGGAACTCAGTAGCCATGACTTTGGACAGGATATGTGCTTTTTATTTGACCATGGCTCCCATGAATTCCTGGAAGACGTCATTCATCATCATGCTTACACTCGTTCCATTTATTTTATATTTAGTGATTTTCTCCCATTTTCCCCAGCCCAATTACCTCATTTCTTTTTCCAGTTGGTCCCTGCAGCCATCTGAGTTTGAACCCCTAGAGAAGTAAATCAAATGTATATTCAATTCCTCTGCATTCAAGCCTTCAGAAATTTCTCAAAGGCATGATAAGCTAGGAGATGGTCTACTTTTGATTTCCTTTGCTAAGCCTAGAAGGGAAGCACAGAAAATCTCGGAAGGTAATACTTTGAAGTCCATTTATGCTTGTGTTGGCATGTATTACTTATGTGTTTACAGAAAATGCAATCTATGCCTTCCAAATTATTTTCTGTTTTTGTTAATCATGTAATTCAAATGCAAACATCAAAACAATTCAGAGGCAAAGAAAAGTGGCCTGCAGAGAAATCCGTCTGGAATTATTATTTTTTCTAAGATGACTGAAAAATTGCACAATGCTCATGTGGATAACTAAAATCTGATCATATTTTATGAAGTGCTCCAAATACTACTGCTTTAGATTAATAGGAATTATGTAATTGAGTTTTTATAGGTACTTTAAAGTAAATATTTTATTTGAAGTATAACATATATTTTAAAGTACATAAATCATAAGCATACAGCTCAATGAAAGTTTACAATCAAATGTATTGCTGTAAGCGCCATCACTGAGACTCAAAATAGATGAACAGTCCTCCCTCAATTCCTTTATTGGTTATCAGTTCAACCCTGCCCCTGCCCTTTCACTGAAGATTACTACTCCAGAATTTGTTTCTTTTTTAAATTATTTTTAATTTATGCATAACAAATATGCATATTTATGGTACACCGTGTAAAACGCTGATACAACACATAGTGATCAAATCAGAGTAATCAACATATTCATCAACTTAAACATTAATGATCTATTTGTGTCTGGACATTCAGAATCTCTCTTATAGCTTTTTAAGCTTTTTGAAAATATACAATAAATTATTTTTAACTATAGAAACACTACAACGCTATAGAACACTGGAAATTATTCCTAATAACTAGCTGTAATTTTGTATCTGTTAACCAATCTCTTTTTATCCCCTTTCCCTGCTGCCCTTCCCTGCTTCTACTTACCACTATTCTACCATCTAAGAGATCAACTTACTTAAGTGCTTTATGCATTTGATTTAAGAAACTTCTGCCTGCCTTCCAGTTCATAAATTTAAGTTTATCATCCATTTTAAGTTAATTTTATGTATGGTATAAGAGATAAATTACGATTCAAGATTCTTTGGCAGATTAAGGTGGTAGATAGGAAGTAGGACTAGTTAGGAGCATCTTCCATCTGGACAGACAGAGCAGCACGTAGAGACACATCATGAATTTTTGCTCCAAGAACTACTGCACCAACATACCAAGAAAGCTGGGATAATCCACAGACCCTCTGAAGGAACTGGATTGCCACTGGAGGATCCCAGAGAGCCCAAAAAACTGTGAGTCTGCTTGCTTTCTCAGCAAGGAGGCTCATGTTCTGGGGCCAGTTCTCAGCCCTAATCACTGCCTGCCTGGAAATTTGAACCTACGCTTAAAGGGGAAGCAGAGAATAAAAATTTAGAAAATTTGGAGGGACCAACAGTCTCAAAAAGTCTTAACACATTTCAGCATTAACTCAAAAGTCCAAGCTCTCATCTGACGCAAGGAAAATTCTTCCACCTATGAGCCTGTAAAATCAAAAACAAGCTAGTTACTTCCAAAGATCCAATTGGGGTAAAAAAAAATGGATAAAAACATTGGGTAGATCTTCACATTGCAAATGAAAGAAATTTACCAAAACAAAGGGACCACAAGCTCCATGCAAACCCAAAGCCCAGCTGGGCAGTCATTAAATTTTAAAGCTCCAAAATTTCCTTTGACTCCATGTCTCACATTCAGAGCACACTGATGCAAGGAGCAGGCTCCTGTGGTCTTGGGTAGCTTGAATTCTTTTGCTCTGCAGGGTGCAGGCCCCAAGCTGGTTTTATGAACTGGCACTGAGTGCTTGAGACTATTCCAAGTACACGCTGCAAGCTGTCAGTGGATGTACAATTCTGGGGTCTGAAGGATGGTGGCCCTCTTTTCCCAGCCCCACTATGCAGGGCTCAAGTGAGGACTCTGTGTGGGAGCTCCAACCCCACATTTCCCCTCTGTATTGCCCTAGTAGAGATTCCCCATGAGGGCTCTTGCTCTGCAGCAGATCTCTGCCTGGACATCCTGTCATTTCCATACATCCTCTGATTTCTAGGAGGACTTGCTAAAGCTGAACTCATGTCTTCTTTATATCACAGGTACACCACCACATAGAAGCTGCCAAGGCTTGGGGCTTGCATCCTCTGAATCAATGGTCTAAGCTGAACCTTGGCCTCTTTTGTCCACAGTTGGAGCTAGAATGTCTGGGATGCAGGGCACAAAGCCCTGAGGCTGCACACAGAGCAGCAGGGCCCTGGGCCTGGGCCATGAAACCATTTTTCCCTCTTAGGCATCTGGGCCTATAATGGGAGGGGATACAACAAAGATCTCTGAAATCCCCTGAGGACATTTCCCCATTGACTTGGCTATTAACATTTGTCTCCTTGTTACTAAGGCAATTTTCTGTAGCCTGCCTGAATTTTGACAGAGAATTTTTTACTATAATATCTCATTATCAGGCTTGAAATTGTCCAAACTTTTATGCTCTGCTGCCCCTTTAAATATAGGTTCCAATTTTCAAACCATCTCTTAGTGACCACATATAACTGTACACTTTCAGAAAAAGTTGGGTTACCTCTTGAATGTTTTGCTACTTAGAAGTTTCTTCTGCCAAATACCCTAAATCATCTCTCTTAGGTACAAAGTTCCACAGATCTGTAGGGCAGGGGCAAAATGCCACCAGTCTTTTTGCTAAAGCATAGAAACAGTGACCTTTGCTTTGGTTTCCAATAAAATTCTAATCTCCAACTGAGAGCACCTCATCCTGGACTTCATAGTCCATATCACTATCAGCATTTTTGACACTACCATTTAAGTCTCTACAATGTTCCAAATTTTCACACATCTTTCTGTCTTCTTCTGCGCCCTTCAAACTGTTCCAACCTCTACCTGTTACCCAGTTCCAAAGTTGCTTCCACATTTTCAGTTTATCATTATAGTAAGATGCCACTCCTGATACTAATTCTCTGTATTAGTTTGTTTTAACACTGCTATAAAGATACTGCCTGAGACTGGGTAATTTATAAATAAGGAGGTTTAAATGACTCACAGGAAACTTACAGTCACGGCAGAAGGTAAAGGGGAAGCAAGGCACATCTTACATGGTGACAGGAGAGAGACAGAGTACAGGGGAAACTGCCACGTTAAAAACCATCAAATCTCATGAGAACCCACTCAATATCACAAGAACAGCATGGGAGAAACGACCACCATAATCCAATCACCTCCCACCAGGTCCTTCCCTCAACACTTGGGGATTACAATTTGAGATGAGATTTGGGTGGGGATACAGAAACAAACCATATCATATGGTAATATAGAAGTTGGTCCATTTCTTGACTCTATTTTGTTCCTTTGATCTACTTTTAATCACATATTATCTTAATTACTGTAGCTTTATATGTTAAAATCAGATGGTGCAAATATTCCTATTTTATTTTTTTATATACATACAGTGGTACCTGTCTTTGAGGTATATGTGATATTTTCATACATGCATACAATGGACAATGATAAAGACCAGTGCAATTGGAACATTCATTAACTCAAATATTCCCTCTTCTTTATATTGAAAACATTTCAATTTTTCTTATCCAACTATTCTGAACTTTGCAAAAAATGATTGTTAACTATAGTTGCCCTACTACATTATCAATTTTATTATTTCTATATATTTTTGTGCCCATTAACTAAAGAGGTTTTGTACCTATTATATACATACACACATTTATATATATATACACACACACATATATGTGTGTGTATATATATATAAATATGTGTATATATACATGTATGTGTGTGTATCTGTATAGAATATCTTTTTCCATCCCTTTACTCTAAGTTTAGGTGTATCTTTATAGGCAAAGTGAATTTCTTGCAAGTAGCATATAGTTAAATTGTTGCTCTTGTTATTTGACCACTCTACGTCATTTAATTTGAGAATTCAGTCTATTTACTTTCAGTGTTTTACTAAGAGCTAAGGAGGTACTACTATCATACTGTTACTTGTTATTTGGTTGGCACGTAACTTCTCTTTTCCTTTTTTCCACCTTACTGTCTTCCTTTGTGGTTACATAATTTTCTCTGATAATATTTTCAAATGTGTTGCTTTTTATCTTTGGTGTATCTATGATGGGGTTTTGCTTCATGATTACCAGAAAAAAAAATCTTAAAGATATAAACACTTATTGTAAACAGATAACTTTGACCATTAAGGAAACAAAAAGAAACAAAAAAGGAAAGAACTAAAATGCTCTACACTATGACTCTATCTCCTAACATTTTGACTTCTTGTCATCTCAATTTACACTTTGTATACTATCACTTAAGACACTTCTTTAAATGTTACTAGTTTTGATAGGTTTGTCTTTTAGTGTTCAGACTAGAGATATATGTGGATTACACACAATTACAGTATTACAATGTTCTGAATTTTTCTGTGTACTTACTTTTTTAAAATAAATATTTTATTGCACTTTAAGTTCTGGGGTACATGTGCAGATCATGCAGGATTGTTGCACAGGCACATACATGACAATGTGGTTTGCTGCCTCCAACCCCCAATCACCTATATCTGGCATTTCTCCCCATGTTATTCCTCCCCAACCTCCCTACCCGAGGTTGTCCCTCCTCTATTCCCCCCCAACATACCACGGTGTATGTTGTTCCCCTCCCTGTGTCCATGTGTTCTCATTGTTCAACATCCACTTATGAGTGAGAACATGAGGTGTTTGATTTTCTGTTAATGTGTCAGTTTGCTGAGAATGATTGTTTCAAGTTTAATCCATATCCCTGCAAAGGACATGAACTCATCCTTTTTTATGGCTGCATAGTATTCCATGATGTATATGTGCCATATTTTCCTTGTCCCCCAGCTTTTGTTTTTCTGGGAAAGATTTTCTCTCTCCATAATGTTTCAAGAAAAGCTTTGCTGGGCATACTGTTCTCAGATGACAGATTTTCTTCGGCACTTTGAATATGGGAGTCTTCTCACTCCCTCCTTGCCTGCATGGTTTCCTCTGGGAAGTATGTGACCAAACAAAGCAAATCTCCTTTATGCGTTATTTGGTTCTTTTATTTTTGCTGTTTTAGGATCCTCTCTTTGTCCTTGACATTTGAGCATTTGATTATTATATACCCTGGGATAGTCTTACTTCTGTTAAATCTGTTTGGTGATATCTTAACTCACTGTGCCTAGATTTTTATAGATTTGTCTAGGTGTGGAAAGTTTTATGTTATCATATTTTTTAATAAGCTTTCTTCCTCTTGGTTTTTCTCACCTACTTCTTGAAAACAAATGACTTAGATTTACACTTTGATATTATTTTCTAGATCCTGTCAGATTTTTTTTTGTTTTTCTTCCCTGACTATATCTTTTGAAATAGCCTGTTTTTGAACTCATTGGTTCTTTCTTCTGCTTGAGTCCATTCTCCTATTGAAAGTCTCTAATGCGTTTATTTTTATTTTTATTTTTTTTAGTTCAACAAATGTATTAGGTCCAAGGTTTCTGTTTTATTTGTATAAATTATAATATCTTTGTTAAATTCCCTCAATAATTTTTTTAACTGTTTTATGTGTTATATTGAAATTTGCTGACTTTTCTTAGAATTGGTATTTTGTATTATTGATCTAGATGCTCACAAATTACAATGTCATTAGTGTTGGTCAATGCCTTCTTGTTTTGTCCATTTGGAGGAGATTATGGGTTTCTGTTTGCTGTTATGTATATCTATGGCTTCACACTGAATAATTAGTTATTTATTCCAGTCTTTACTGTATGGCTTATTTTGGTCTTTCTTGAGTATAGTTGCTTAGAGGTCTTTAGAGTTGCGTTTTGAGTCACCTTAATCCTAGATCTCTGCTTCTTTCTCAGCACTAGCTGTTGCCTTAAGCCCAGATTTGCCTCAGCTCTCATAAACATTCACAGCACTCCCCATCCTTACTTTGAGGGGGTTGGGTAAAGGGGATAGTCCAGCCATGTTCAATGGCTGGCTAGAGGTTCATACATCAGAAGACTCATGGACTGTGCCTCCTATAGCATGGTGCTGCTTAACAGCTACTTTGATTTGCCATCTCCTTTGACTGAAATAAAGAACACAGTTTGTCAGAGGCTGAGATTTTCACTCCTATCTCCCCCTTTGTCTAGAAATGCTCTCAGGGGTTTTCTTTCTAAAGGCACTTGCAGTGCTTTTCACGGGTTAAGGCAGGTTCCTTTATGTGAACTCAAGATGGTGAGAAAGCTGGTTGTCTGCCTCAATCTCACTTTTTCCAGTATAACAAGTGAGTCCAGTAGGTATTTCCTGCATTTGGTGCTTGGTAGGTTGGGGAAAACTTTTCTTGGATAGAGATGTTCATTGTTTATTTCTTTTCTTTTGCTTTCTTTTTTTTTTTTTTTTTAGACAGAGTCTCACTCTGTCACCCAAGCTGGACTGCAGTGGCACGATCTTGGCTCACTGCAACCTCTGCCTCCCAGGTTCAACCAATTCTCCTGCCTTAGTCTCCTGAGTAGCTGGGGTTACAGGTACCTGCCACCGTGCCCAGCTAATTTTTGTAGTTTGAGTAGAGACGGTGTTTCCTCATCATGGCCAGGATGGTCTCTAACTTCTGACGTCGTGATCCGCCTGCCTCAGCCTCCCAAAGTGCTGGGATTACAGGTGTGAGCCACCACGGCTGGCCATCATGTCCATTCTTATATTTCCAAACTTCGTGGGTTATTACCTACTTTTCTTAGAATTAATAAGTTAACTATGAGGTGTTTATATGTGGCTTTTATTCTATTTATTGGGCTTTTGTTTTGTAAAATGCTTTGAATTTGTGTATTTATGTCTATTGTTCATTTTTAAAACTCCTCAGCCACTATATCTTTACCTAATTGTTTGGCCCTATCCTCTCTTGCCTCTCTTTCAGGGATTATAATTATATGTAAGTAAATTATCTTACCATTTTCCTACATTTCTCATGTTTTATCCTTCTTCCTTGTTTCCTACTCCTCCTCTTTCTCCTCCTTTTTTCAGCTTCTTATACTCCAGCCAGGATAGTTTCTGCTAAAGTTTCTTCCAGTTCCTTAAACCTTTCTTTAGGTGTTTCTTATTTGCTACAAACCCAGATATTGAGTTCTTGATTCCTGTTATTTCTTTTAATTCCAGAGTTCTCTTTGATTATTTATATGTTACACTTTATAATTCAAGTATCCTACTTGTCACTTATTTACTTGTATATGTTAATCAAAATTATAATTGTTTTTATATGTATTGCTTTATCTTTTTGAACCATTCTATGTATTCATAAGTGATATGTACTCATATCATTATGAATATCATATTCTATGATATTCATAATGATATGAGTACATATCACTTATGAATACATAGAATATGATATTCATAAGTGATATGTAATACATTGCAACTGCAAATATTTAAGGTGTAAAATTTGATTAAAGGATACAAAAGTATACAATTTGACATGCGCATGTATCTGTTACAATAATCAAGACAATCGGCATACTTCTTTCTTTGTAAATTACCCACCTCAGCTTTTCTCTGTAGCAACAAAAGTGGACTAAGATAGTAGATAAATATGTAACATTTTAAAAAACTGCTAAATTATGTTTCAAAGTTATGTTAACATTCCTACTACATTCTCGACAGCAGTGTATGAGAGCTTGAGCTGCTCCATAGTCTTCCTAACTCTTTTTAATTTTAGTCAATCTAATACCTATTTCCTTTTAACTTGGTATTGTCTAAGTACTAATAACTTCCAGCATCTTCTCATGTGCTTATATGCCATCTACATATCTTCTTTGGCAAAGCATCTGTTCTAATATTTTTTCCCATTTTCTAACTGAAAATCTATTAGAACTAAAATTAGTGAGTTTTTAATCTCTAAATATTAGCAGTATGCAATCAAGTTTCAAAATTTAAAATCATCACATATATCATCATAAAATATTCAATACTTAATGATAAATCTTACAAAATATGTACAAGATTTGTACACTGAAGAATAAAAATCGTAATTATTATACAGTAAAAAAATAAATAATAGATATACTGTGTTTATGATTTGAAAGACTCAATATTTTCAGTGTAATGATTCCTCTCCAGTAGGCATATAGATTAATACAATCTCAACCAAATGCAAGAAAGCTTTTGTTCATTTCCAGAAATTAACTACCTGATTCTAAACTTCATGTAAAACTAAAAAGGCTGACAATATCTAGAATAACTTTTAAAAAGAGCAAATTGGGAAAACTAACACTAACTGATGTCAATACTTACAAAGATACAATAGCTAATAGCATGTGTTTTTTATATAAGTCAATGCAACAGAATAGAGGCCACACAAGAGATCTCCACATGTATAGACAACTGATTTTTCTCAGAGGTACAAAGACAATGAATGGAGAAAAGGTAGTTTTTTCTCAAGTGGTACTCAAATATATGATGAGCTTTGATTTATATCTCATATCACATACAAAAATTATGCAAAATAGATCACAGATTTAAAAATCATACATAAAACTGTAAAATTTCTGAAAATTACTATAGGAAAAAAATATTATCTAGAATTAAGCAAAGATTTCTTAAATAATACACAAATAAAACCAATAAAAAATAAATTGATATATTGAGCTTCTAATATATTGATATATTAAGAATAAATTCTTAGGTTTTATTCTTTAAAAGATGATGTTATGTCAATAAAAGATAAGCCATTGATTAGTAGAATATACTTCCAAATAATATCGCTAAAAAAAGACTTCTATCTAGAATATATAAAGCTCTTATCTTGCTATAACTCTAATAGCTGGATCATCTGTAGGTTCCATTTCAGAGTCTATCTCTTGGTTTTGGTCATTTGGTCTTTGCTACTGGCACATATGACAATTTTCTTGGAATTCAATATTCTGTTTATAAACTTGCAGTGATTCTGTATTATATTCTTTTCCTTCAGATAAAATTTACTTTTGTTTGACAGGTAGTTATAGTAGAAACAATCAACACAATACTAATAATTGAAATTGTTTGTGGGAAGATTTAAGCATATTTTGACTACTTTTTTAAAAATGTTGATTTGTTCTCTTTCCTAAGGTGTGGACTTCATCACAGCTCAAAGTCTGGAATGTTAATCAAGTCCCCCCATTCCCAGTTGGCTCAGAACCCTAATTATTTTTCACTCTAGTGATGTAAGACTATAAAAGCCTTAATTATATTTTTATCTTTGAATTTGCCTGTTGGCTATCACCATTCACAGGTTAAAAAATCAACAAATATCACAAATGCAAAAGTTGTAGAGGATCTGGACTCACCTAAATATGTTACTTTATCCTATGAGATATTGGTCCTTCAAATTCGAATTTTTGACTCCTCAAATGATGGTATCAAAGAGTTACTTTGTAAGATTAATTTTTGATAGCTTTTATAGTAGTTGACAACAAGGATATTGGTCAAATAGAAGCTACTCTGTCATTGGTAGAAGTGGATTTATCTCTCCTAGGTAATTTAATAAAATAAAGTCATTAAATATAAGACAGAAAATGCTATATAATTTTCTCCAAGGTTCTGAGCTATTCGTAGAGTCCATATCATCAATCTTTACCATAACCTTGTCAACACCGGTAACTCATTAACTGTCCAAAGGTCACCCAACAAACTCATGAGAGGTCCAGAAATAAAAGCTGAACAGTTATCTTAATCCCTAGAGCCACATAGACTACGAATGTCTTGTATAAAAATTCATCTTGATTTAGGAAGTACTAAGTAATTCTATCAGTGAGCTATCTGTCATTTTCTCAGTCTCATGTCCTCTACAGGAAAAAGAAAAGGAGTAAATGAGATAATTTTAGTCTCTGATTTTCAATAAGATTAGTAATATGTTTTTTTAAATAGTATTCTTATTTTTTTCTGTTTATAATAGTACAATTCAAAGGGCAAAAAAAATTTGATTTCTGATTACAAGTATCAGAAACTTGGATAAAATGACCACCTGATCTTTGGTAGATCTAAAATGAGACAGGGACCAATACATAATTTCAATACCTCCCAGACATAACCATTCAGTTATTCATTCAACAATCATTTAATATAGGCCATGCAAATGATGTTCTTTGTGCTAGTTGCATAGCAGTATACAAAACACAGATGTTCCCAAACACATAAAACATATATTCTTGTACAGAAAAGAGATAAATTAATACATAATATACATGCCAAGAAGTAACAAATGTTATTAAAAAGTAGCGCCAATACCCAAAAAGCAGGAATGCTATTTTAAAAGGTGGGTCTTTTCTTAAAAAGTAACTTTTGAACAGAGGCCTTCATGAAGTTGGGGTTGGGAAACAACCTTGTACATTCTGTGGAAGTACATTCCAGGCAGACGGAAGAGAAAGTGGAAGGACTGTAAAACAGAAGAATTTTTGTAATACTAGAAGAAGAACAGGTAAGGCAATTATTTGAGTGCAGAGGGAAGATTAGAGGTTTGGAAATGAGATAGGATAGAAAAAGGATAGCAAAACCAGTTATGAACTAAGGACTTGAGTGAGAAGAACAAAAGTAGAGGAATAAGAGGAGAAGCAGGGACACTATTTAAGAAGCAGTAATCAAGGTGAGAGACATTGGTGGTGTGGACTAAAATAGGGAGGAAGGAAGAGCTGAGAACTGGAAGGACTTTGAGTAGATTTTGTTTGTAGAATTATCAGGATTTTCTGATGAAGTAGATGTAGAAAAACAAAGTGAGAAAGTGGTATTTTGGCAATGCAAATGGTAGGGTGGTGATGCCTATTACTGAGAAAAATAACACTGGAAGAAAGGAAGATCTGGGGGAGAAAATCACCATCATTTTTATCCCAGATCCTTTACTGACTTCAAAGTCATTAATAAAACATGTAACTGCTAAAAATCCCTATCAACTATTAATTTGCTTCTCTATCTTGTACTCTTTGATCTATAAGAACACGAGTAGTCTATGAGAACAATTCGAGACCTAAGAGGATATATTAAGTCATAAAAAAGTAGAAAAGACAAGTCCTTGGATGAGGAAGCCAAGGATATCTTGAACCAAAGGACAAATTTAAGCTCAACTGAAATCAAAGGTACACTTTCCAAGCTGATGTGATGTATTACAAGATGAATATTTCAAATCGATTGCTCAACCAGTGTTCAGTTTTCTTCTGCAGGTTCAAGATCTGCTTCTGAATAAGTACAAATAACATCTTCATGAACTTTTATCCTCATATACTTTTCTAACTTCCTCATCTCCACAAAGCTCACAGGGCTAGGTGCTGAGAAAAGGAAACAGGATAAATGTAAGGATACTATTTTATTTCCAACTCTTAATTCTTTTGAGACCTGACACCAAATGTTAATGTCCCATATATAGATGATCATGAAAATTTCCCTACTATGTATTTGGTATTCCCACTTACTGGATCTCTATCATCTGCCATTATCATGGAACTGGTCAGGCAGGGGCAAGCCAGAAAGAATGCCAAGTCTCTTAGGGGTTAAAACAAATCCTAGAAGAATCTATTCAATGGCAATATTCTCTCATTGTTCTTCTGTTTTCCTTTGCAACTCTGTCAGGCAACATAACTCTGGAGACCTCCAAGAAAAAAAACCTATTGAAAAAGTGTCCCTGTGACTATGGTTGCCATGTTGCATCTTGATAAAATGCACTACATGTCTATATCTCTGGTAGTTAATTCTGACAAAGCTCTCTAAATATATTGAAGCTGGTGTGCAGCTCATAGGCTAAAATATTAAAATTTTAATAGCTTCCAATGCATTCTCAAATATGAGCATGCTATACACTTTGATTTCCTTTGTAAGAGTTGTAATCTCTGAGCAATAATCTGCCATCTAATTTACATTTTTATGATGTGTCATAGATAAGAAAATATTCTTCCTTAATTCTACATATCTTTCTCTTCTGAATTGTTTTTTTTTTTTGTACTATGTAAGGAGCTACAGATTTTATAAAATAATTGGCACCAAAAGAAGAACCTATACTATTCCTAAAAAATACCTAATTTTGCCACTAGAGATTTGTGAGGCATACTGACATGACAGAATTCCCTATATTGGGTAAGAAATATTCCTTAACTTTGCTCATTTATTCTATTAACCTGATCAACATGGAAGTCTTTTTAAATGTATAAATTTAAATTGGCCACATTTTTCATTTATGTACTGTTCTTTTGAAAGTACTAAATACACCATAACAATATCTCTTAAAATGAAACCACCAGTCTCCATTTGCCCTTAAAAATCAACAGATTTTTCCACTTTCCATTTTCACTAAATATTTGTAATCCCTTTGAATAGTGCATCTGGAATATAAACTATATCTCAAAACTGTACTATAGTTTAAATGTAAAAGTAAGGTGAAGTTGAAGTGATGATAATTCCAGTTAATATATAAATGTTTGGAGAAGAGTTAAATAGTCCTAGAAAACAATGTAGTCATTAGCAGAGTGATGAGAGATAAATCTCAAAACACAGAACAAGACTAGATTATTTAAGGCACTAATCAATGTTGATGAAAATGTCAAGTTACTTTACAAAGCACAAAGCCAGAAAGTCAGAAGGGATTAAGCTCATACAACATGTATTCCCTGGGGACAACAGGGAACTTCTGCTTCAGCACAGGCCAGGCCTTGACCATTCACCTGGCTGGCAATGTATCCTTGCTCTGTAAATAAGTGCCTGCAAAAGTCAATAGGAAAGTGTGTCCTTCTGCTTTCCTTGCAAACAGGAAGAGCAAAACAGCAAAACGACAGAGAGAAATTATGATATGTTCAATATATTTCATATATATTTAATTTTGGGAAGGTTATGAAAAAAATATTCATGCAATGTTGTAATATTCCTGTTAGAGAATTATGAGTGCCCTAAGTAAAAAAGAATATGTTAAATCATTTTATTCCTTCAAAGTGTATGTAGTATACAGTCATTCACTTAGACCTGGTGATATGCCACTTATTTTCTCTGCTCCTAAGAAACAGGTAGTGCTAAGTCTGCTCAGACAGTTGAAACATTTAACGAAGAGACTTTACTAACAGTGGTATTAACTGTAGCCACTATCTCATTATAATTTAATGACTAGGAAATAAACAGATACATTTGAAATCCTCTTTCAACTGATACCAACTTCGCATTTGTTCATCTTTCATTTATTGCTTTGTAAAACAGAATATATTAATCAATGTAACACCTGTGAAGGTAAAGGGAATCTCTCCTGATAACTGATCAAAAATTTGTGATTTTTTTGTTTTGTTTTAGTATTACAAACTATCTTAACGTTAGCCCACCTGAGAAAGAAATCAGGATGGCATAAGAGCCAGTACTATGAATTTACACATATAGACAAATTAAGAAGTATAAATTCAAATTTGGAGGCTATGCCAACAATTTTACTCCATGAGATTTTCCATCAAAGATTTCAGCTTTAGCAGAAATACATATCATTTTAAAACTAATTAAGGCAATAGTATGGAGAATATAGCTGCCAGTTCACCATAGGTTGATCATGTTCATTTTCTTTTATTTTCTATTATCTATTGGCACTGACAAGTTGTGTCTCATATTATAATTATATGTAGACATTTTTTTCTCACAAAATTCTCAGTGCTATGATACGGTCATTGATAAAATTTAGGCATTCTTAGTGTAGTCAATAACTTGAAGATTGTATTGAAATAGATAAAATAGAATAATCAGCACAAGTAAGAATGCATAAAAGTACCCTATTGACCTAATGAATCACATTTAATGCTTTGAGAGGCATAACCTCATGTAAAATATGGATTCTTGTTGATGGGTACACAAGAAATGGGGGACTAACTTTGATAGAATACTCAAGGTTTTGAGGCTTGACTTTTAAAAAAGATAAACTGCCACTTTATAACATGTACACAAAGTCAATTCTTCATGCCTCCCTTCCTATATCTGAAGGGAATGTGAGTGAGACTAGCCTTCTTCCCATTTGGAATTTATCACTAAAGTTTCTGACTTCCAATGGCTTCATCCCACATTGAAAGTTGCCCTGGAGATCAATTTTCATCTAAATTCAAACGCCCTTAAAGATGGGCCCCTCCGTGAATTTGAAGATGTGTATACATAAGATTCAAGCATGGCTGCAGCTCTGCTCTGATCACTCATGCAGGTCCTATTTGTCCTTTCATTTCTGAAATAGAAAGTGAAGATCAAAAGAAACACAAGCTTGTTCTCCTAGAAGACAGCTGGCACCCCCTCTCACTTCCAGTTTTTACAGGTCCCTTTCTCCAAACAATGGTGATTTATCTGTCTTCTGATAAAATAGGATGCCTTTGCAGTGGCATAATTAATATCTTGGAGAATGATGGATGTTCTCCTCTTGTTTGATGGCATTGCTTCCTCTATATGACAGTTTTACTGTTCACAAATATTTTAGTTGGTCTTCAATTTGATCAGTTTACCTTATTTTCGGTTTTCTCTCTCAGATCGTCATTTATGAGAAGTCATCATTCTAGATATTTCACTATATTGATTTTCTACTGCCACCTATAAAATCCTCTCTTTCTTTGGAAGGAGTAGAGGACGAAGGGAATATAAAGAAAGTATGAGAGGTCCCATTCTGTTATGAATTATCTAACTGTACAAACTGAAGCTTCTGTTCTTACTTTACAAAGTGTGAATATTAAATCTGCCAGAGATACTACATAGTTTGCTCAAAGAGTTAAAAAGAATGGGTAGATGGCTGAGCCACTGTTTGAAGCTGAGTTTGATTCTTAAGTCCATGGTTTGTCATATTCTCTTGTGATTGTGAGTTCTCTATGGACTTTAGAATATCATGTCACTAAAGGCTTGCAACTGGGATGGAGAATAAAAGTAGCAAGTTTTACCATGTCCCAGCTCTGAACAGAACTCGTTCTATATTTGACCATATCAGCCTACAAACTCTAATTTGAGAGTTAGAAAAGGCATCCTTGAAATGTCTTTGTGTCTTTGCTCTCCTATACCTCCACTTATTTAGACACAGACATATGAGTCCAATCCCATATATGTGTAGTCTATAATCCGGGCTGATAATATTCCATCTTCCTAGCCATGACGATTGGTCCCCAATGGGTTCTTGAGCCAAGCCAAGGTAATTAGAATCCTACTCTGGGACATTTTTACTGGAATTTCAGGGAAACACCTCATTTAGGTCATAGAATTCCAGCTGGCCACATTCCCTGTCTATGGAAAAAGTCTTTCAGTTTTGATGGCAATGTATAATATTTTAAAAACAATAAAGGCAGCATGAAGGAGAATATAGCTTCCATTTCACCATGGGCACACAGCACAGATGAGAAAGCAGGAGAGAGGAAACCAGGAAGAGAACAATAGAAGGATGGGGAAAAAGAGAGAAAATGAGCCAGCATCTGTGATTTCCTGCATTTAGTTGTCCCTGAAACTCCATGTCTGTCCTGTTTTTGTTATATGAGCCAAAAACAAACTTTTTTTCCCCAAAAGTAGTTTGACTGGGTTTCTAGTATGCTATCTTTGTGCACCAAATATTTCTTTTTTCTATTTTTTTTTTTTTTTTTTTTTTTTTTTTTGGCAGAGTTTCACTCTCACTGCCCAGGCTGGAGTGCAATGGCGTGACCTCGGCTCACAGCAATCTCCGCCTCCCAGGTTCAAGCTATTCTCCTGCCTCAGCCTCCCAAGTAGCTGGGATTACAGGCATGAGCCACTATGCCCAGCTAATTTTTGTATTTTTAGTAGAGATGGAGTTTCTTCATTTTGGTCAGGCTGGTCTTGAACTCCCAAACTCAGGTGATCCACCCACCTCAGCCTCCCAAAGTGTTGGGATTACAGGCGTGAGCCACTGTGCCTGGCCCAAAGATTTCTATACACAGCACTCCAAATTAATATATGCCATCTTCACCATTACGCAATTAATCCATGTATGCAAAGGCCACTCGTATCCCTGAAACTATCAAACTAAAAAGCAAAGCAAAAGAGAACACAAACACACAAAAATATATGCCATGATAGGACTTAATATTCTTATCGCTAGTCACCTCTCTCGTTAAGGAACTCGAAGCTAAGGTGAAATGCAAATATATCTTGCATCACCTTATAAAAGGGTCGAATATGAATCGAATGGTGGTGGCCTCTTAGCACACTAGTCAAAATACTTGTCTTAGAATATGGAACCTAGGCAATGATACAAACTCTGTTGGCAATCATCTATGTTACTTTGGGCATGCAACATCTGTGCTTCAGTTTTCCCATATATAAAATGAGGAGAATTGTCTTAAATCAACTTTAGTAACTCTTCCAGCTCTAATATCCTATTACTCTATAACATGAAAGCCTTCTCTGATTAGCTTCAGTCATTTAACCATGGTTCAGGAATGTTCTGAAACAGGTGGCATGAGTAATAAGAGAAAGGCTACAGAAATTGGACCAAGCCTTAGGTTGGTACCAGCCTCATGAGCACAGAGTCCAGTGTCCTTGCTGCAGTGAGGATAGTACTGGGCACCACAGAAAGGAGAGAGTTGGGAAGAGGAAGTGGAAGAGCTCCTGGGGATGAGCTATATGCTATGCATACTCTGTTGTGTGATATTCTCAGTTCTCTGGGCTTGTGGAGCAGAGAGTAACTATAAGGCTTGTTTTGTTCATATGCTCTGGATTACTTATGTGAGGTCAATAATACATTCTAATTTTCACTGAAACTTATTTATGAAGGCAATTGGTTTCCCCCAGTGACCACAAATTGTATTTTCTCAAACGCAAAAACTCATGCAGGTATAGCGTAATTCTCCTTTGTATAATAAATGCATGAAAATATATTCTTGTCCCCTTGGGCTATTTGTATTTTAAGAAAATAATATATACACTTCAGTGTGGTATGGTTTTGATAATACAGTATATTGTAGTAAATATTTTCATTCTCACAACAGCACACTCTAAATCAGGTACTTTGGACCATGATGACACACAGCTGAGTGGAGAGTTTTCAGTGCAGTGAAATTCAATGTTACTGACGTTTGGAGTCAGATAAATTTGATTCCCAGCTCTACCATCTATTATAAACTCAGGCCTATTATCTTATAAACTAAGGTCTTAGTAACTCTACATCTATTTTCTCATATGTAGTATGTGGAGTATAATTCCTACACATAGGGGTGCTTTGAGAATGAACTCGCATGACTTATGTAAAGCACCTGGCACACAATAAGTGTTCATATATGTTAATATTCTTCCAAAGAATTGCTGCAAAAGGCATGTTACTGGGTTATTTTTCTGATTTTCATTAAGATGATTCCATTTATTAAATGTTTCCTTAATTCAACTTAGAAAAATCTTTATTAAGTCATTTCTGTTTCCACTTAATTATTTATGTCAATCATTAATTTGTTCTCTAGATTTTAGGAACGGTATTAATAACGAAGCATATGCAAGCTCCCAAACCAGACATTCAGATGGGTTTCTTTTGATTTACTTTTAATTGAAATACTCCCTAGTCTTTTAGGAAACTCAGGGACAAAAAGGTTTGGGATGATTCTTCTTTTCTCTGTTTTTTTCAGATTCTAACCATTAGGATGCACTGGGATAGATTCTTGATTCTTTAAGGAAACAGATAATCACACCATAAAACCATTATCTTAATTTAATAGGATGGAAAATAGGTGGAAGTTTAAAAGATTTGGACTGATTACTTTTTTAAAAAGATAGTTTACTTCCAAAACAATCTTTGAAGGATGAAGTAGTTTAATTTAACTTTAATATTGATCAGTTATTTTTCCCTTTTTAACAAAGCACAGAAACAGGAAGTGACTGTCATTATATCAAAGAAAAATTAAAGCTTGATAATTACAAACACTTATGATATCAAGGTCAAATATTTCTGCATCAGATAATTACAGCAATCACAGGACTTCATAATTTAGTAATGATATTATGAAATAATATTACACTTATGTTTTTGTTTTCAGAACACTTTCATATTAATCCTTATATAATTATAAGAACAAATCTGTAAAATGGGTGTTATTTTCCCCATCTTAAAAGATAGAAACCAAGGTTTGGCAGAGATTTGAATTCAGATGAGAATTCCAGGTACAAATCTGTTAGGAATTTGGGGGACTTCAGAAGAATGGCCATCTGAATATACTTTTTAGCTGCCCTTTGTTTCAATTTCTTTTAATTTTTTTCCCTTTTTTTTGAAATGGAGTCTCACTCTGTCACCCAGGCTGGAGTGCAGTGGCATGATCTTGGCTCACTGCAACCGCCACCTACAGGGTTCAAGCGACTCTCCTGCTGCAGTCTCCCAAGTAGCTGGGACCTCAGAGAGCTGAGAAGTAAAAAATCTAAAGTAATTCCTCTCCACCTCAAATTTTAAGGGCTTGAAATAACATGGATGCAGAAGATGAACTCCTGGTTTTTTGACGGGATATTCACATCCTGGCTGCTGCATTCTGCTCTTCCACAGAGGAAGAAAGCACAATGCCTTCCACCATTTGCAGAACTGCCTCCTCTTGCAATACTGCAATAGCTGGACATGAGCTCCTGTGAGCAGCCAAAGAAAATGGTTTCCCTAGGAGACTTTCTGGCCCTTTACTTAAGGGAGCCGTGTAACCAGATACACTCAAAACAGGTCTCAAATGAAATGGTGTGGTGTCCAGAAAGCACACTAGGTGTATTAGGAAAAAAAAATGGCATGATGGATACAAACTATGAAAAGAGCATATTAGTGTGTTAGAAAACAAATCAGCATTATATTATACCTAAATGTAAAATATAAACATTTTGAATACATATTAATAACTCATAAATGGATTTTTGGTGAACCTAGAGATAAACGCCAAAAATCTGACACCTCCTTCACTGTAAATTGATAAGCTCCTCTTACTAGTTTGTCTCATGCCTTAGTTATTTGATGCAAAATTACCATTTTCAGTAATTGTCATTACTTTTGTAAATAAATTTCTGAATACTCCTATTATAGAATTTATCATTCATTTACTATACAATCACCCCAACTCTAAATACGTGTTGCTACCTAATGATATTATTCAACTTGACATATGTCAGTTGGATTCAGGACATGATTCCAAATCATGTGACATTTTCTTTAATTCTCTGATTCTTCCTTGTATCTGTTATTTTCTGGGTCTCCTTTCCTGCCAGAATTAAAGTAGCATCCCAGTCTCCAAATTGGCCTACAAAATGTACTTGATTTATTTCTATTTGATCTCTGCTAAAGATAAAAACTGTTCATCATCGTATTTAAAGTAAATCAATGAACAATCCTGACCTAATGTGTTCTCTTTCCCTTGAAACACGTGCATTTAAACAGATTTCAGTGATTTAACCTAAATCCATTCTTGAGAATTCAACACCATTTAGGATCAGTGGAAGGAATCCTCAGGATCACTGGATTCTGTAACCCTCCTCCCATTTTCCCATTATAATGTATAGCTAATTCTGACAATTGAAGCTCTTTTTTTTTTTTTTTTTTTTTTTTTTCTGACAGGGTCTCACTCTGTTGCCAGAGCTAGAGTCTAGTGACACAAACAAGGTTTACTGCAGTCTAAAGCTCTTGTGCTTAAGCGATCCTCTCACCTCAGCCTCTCAGTAACTGAGACCACAGGCATGTGCCACCACACCTGGCCTTATATATATATATATATATATACACACACACAAAAATTATTGCACTTTAGGTTCTGGGGTACATGTGCAGAACATGCAGGACTGTTGCATAGGTACATACATGGCAATGTGGTTAGCTGCCTTCCTCCCCATCACCTATATCTGGTATTTCTCCCCGTTATCCCTCCCAAACCTCCCTATACCCCGTTGTCCCTCCCCTATTCCCCTCCAACAGAACCCAGTGTGTGATGCTCCCCTCCCTGTGTCCACGTGTTCTCATTGTTCAACACCTGCCTATAAGTGAGAACATACAGTGTTTGATTTTCTGTTCCTGTGTCAGTCTGCTGAGAATGATAGTTTCCAGATTTATCCATGTCCCTACAAAGGACATCAACGAATCATTTTTTATGGCTGCATAGCACTCCATGGTTTATATGTACTACATTTTCCTTGTCCAGTCTATGACCCATGGGCATTTGGGTTGGTTCCAGGTCTTTGCTATTGTAGACAGTGCCACAATGAACATAGGTGTACATGTGTCTTTATAATAGAACAATTTATAATCCTTTGGCTATATACCCAGTGATGGGATTGCCGGATGAAACGGTATTTCTATATCTAGGTCCTTGAGGAATTGCCACACTGTCTTCCACAATGGTTAGACTAATTTACACTCCCACCAACAGTGTAAAAGTGTTCCTGTTTCTCCACATCCTCTCCAGCATCTATTGTCTCCATATTTTTAATGATCGCCATTCTAACTGGCTTGAGATGGTATCTCAGTGTAGTTTTGATTTGCATTTCTCTAATGACCAGTGATGATGAGCATTTTTTCATATGTTTGTTGACCTCATATATGTCTTCTTTTGAAAAGTTTCTGTTCATGTCTTTCACCCACTTTTGAATAGCTTTGTTTTTTTCTTGTAAATCTGTTTTAGTTCTTTGTAGATTCCAGATATTAATCCTTTGTCATAGTTAGGAAGAATCAATATCATGAAAATGGCCATACAGCCCAAAGTAATTTATAGATTCAACACTATCCCCATCAAGCTACCTATGACCCTCTTCACAGAACTAGAAAAAAAAAGACCTTAAACTTCATATGGAACCAAAGGAGAGCCCACATAGCCAGGACAATCCTAAGCAAAAAGAACAAAGTGGGAGGGATCATGCTACCTGATTTCAAACTATACTCCAAGGCTACAGTAATCAAAACAGCATGGTACTGGTACCAAAAGAGAGATCTAGACCATTGGAACAGAACAGAGACCTCACAGGCAATGCCACACATCTACAACCATCTGATCTTTGACAAACCTGACAAAACCAAGCAATGTGGAAAGGATTCCCTGTTTAATTAATGGGGTTGGGAAAGTGGCTCGCCATGTGCAGAAAGCAGAAACTGGACCCCTTCCTGACACTTTACACTAAAATTAATTCCAGATGGATTAAAGACTTAAACATAAGACCTAACACCATAAAAACCTTAGAAGAAATCCTAGGCAAAACCATTCAGGACATAGGCATAGGTAAGGACTTCATGACTAAAACACTGAAAGCATTGGCAACAAAAGCCAAAATAGACAAATGGGATCTAATTAAGCTTCTATACAGCAAAAGAAACAATCATTAGAGTGAACTGGCAATCAACAGAATGGGAAAAAAAAAATTTGCAATCTACACCTGGCTAATTTTTAAAGTTTTTTCATAGAGACGATGTCTCACCATATTGCCCAAACTGGTCTCATGCAATCCCTCCATCTTGTCCTCCCAAAGTGCTGGGATTACAAGTATGAGTCACAATGCAATCTCTCTTGACTTGTTATTTCATGTATAACTTAGATCCAACTAAGTTACTTTGTCCTTAATACTACTTGATACTTTTATTTAGGTCTCCATCATGTTCACATTGTATTAACAAAGTGGGCAAAAAGAAAAATAAGAAGTGTTATTATATTTGTGTTGTTTTATAATGTTTTATAAAATTTTGTCATTTCTGCTAACAATGTATTAATTTTAGAGAAAATCACAGTTAAGTACAATTTCTGGAATTACATGGTTTAATCCAGTGTTTTTAAAAAATGGACAAAGAATGCATCAACATTTTTATGAAAAAGAAACTAATTTAATTTTCTAAAATTTGTATAAATATGCAAAGCTTTTTCTGTCTTGCTAGTAGTAATACCCACATTTCTCTGTATGTTGTTATTTTAGATAAGAACATCAAAACAATTTTGTTTTTTCTTATCACTTTATTTCAATGGTTTCTGAAGCATATGTTGCTGTCTATAACTGCAAAGTTATTGATATTAACTCTTTGGCCCTTAAAACCATGAAAAATCATATAATTTAATCCATTTTCAATGCAATCTCTCTTTCTAAACATTTTTCTCTATGATCTCCACAATATTTCATCTGAAATGTCTTCCCATATTACACAGAAAGGGAAGAATTTCATGAACTGTGAATGCTGTCTCCTGAATGCCAATCACTTGGAGATGGAATTTTATCTCTGCAGATACCACTAGCCCAGTAAAATGAAGAAACAGGCTCAACGCCTCATCATGTTCTGACTCAATTCCTACAACCTGTTTCTGAAAGTAGAAAGAACAATGAGATAGTATAAAACCACAAGAAGGTCAAAGTACAAAAGTTGAACTCAAATAAATAATGCTAAGAAGCTCTATTCTGGGCAGTATATGAATACTTAAATACTTTTTAATGTAGAAAACATTTGGACTGCAAGAGAAATAAGAGTAAAACAACTCTCCACCAGAAAAAGAGTCAGAATAAGTGCATTATTTTACTTTATACCTTTTAATCTGTTTTATATATATGCAAACTTCTTTCTCTCTGGGGGGGTAAATTCTAGAAAGATTCTTACAGGATTGTCAGGAATTCATGCAACAAAAAGCAATTTAAGTATTCAAATTTGTTGAATGCCTACAATTTCTGTAGCTGACAGTATTTATAAAAGGATAGGAAGATCACTAAATTTGTAGTTGTTTAAAACTTATTATTATAGTTTTAATATAAACTTATACTTCCTTATTTACCCCTATCAACCCTGGGTCCTTGAGAAGAAGCACACTAAGCTAAATGGGAATAAAAATAAAGTATGAAATTGTTACTGTGAAGCTGGGTTAGATAAGGCATTAGATGCATATACATTTATCCCTGATCCTAGACCTCCAGATCCATTCCTCATGCATGTCCTTTATTTAAGCCTCCAGATGCAGGACTGGAAGCGAGAGGATGCTGAGCTGCTGAAGACAGCCCTACAGTAGCATGTCTGCTATCTGGATGAAGAAGGGGGCGTATGCCTGGGACACCTGGGTCCACACAAATACAGGGATTACAACATTAGAAGAAAAAAAAAGTCTGTAAGAGGCACCAGAAATATGCTGTCTATAACTGCAATGTTATTGGTATTAACTCTTTGGCCCTTAAAACCATGAAAAATCATAGAATTGGATCTATTTTAAATGCAATGTGTTTCTAAACATTTTTCTCTATGATCTCCATGATATTCCATCTGAAATATCTTCCCATATTACACAGAAAGGGAGAAATTTTCTGTGTATAATACTTAATTTTCTAAGTATAATTATTTTAGCTGGAAGAGAGCCAAAACCAGGGCTGTCCAGTTGTTACAAATTGGCATTTGTCCAAACTTGATCGAGGATCACAATTACCTGTAGGCATAGCTAAAATACAGCTTACAGTTCTCTCCCTACAAATTTTGCTTCAGTAGATTTGGGTTGAGAGTTGGGAATTTAAAAATTTACACTTTCCCTAATGTTCCAGGTATTTCTTATGGCCAGGCAAGTGTTTCAGTCATTGCCACATTGATAAGGAGGAAAGCCTTACCTGTGGCAATAGATTAGAACATCTACTTAGTTTCACTTTGTGCAAGATTTTCCAAAGGTCTTTATTTTATTAAAATTATTTTTGCAAATGAAGAGACTGAGACATAGAGAAATTAAATTATTCAAGGTGTCATAACAAGGAACTAGCATACCAAAAGTAAGATTCACTCTTGTCCACTTTATTCTGTCTCCTAGATATGCTTTCGACTATGCCATCAATACTTGCATTTATGAAGTTGGAAAATAAGGATACTATTTGAAATAAGTAATTCTCTTTTTAGTTTGGTAATTTTCAATGTTTTTGCTTCATAAACACACCTAGATTCTAAAATTGAAAACTCTTGTAAGTTTAGAATGAAACTCAGTAATGCTGAGCATAAGTGGAAAGGTCTCATCATGTATATTGGAAAGGTCTCATTGTATATATTGAAAATCTCATCATCTGTTTCCATGCTGAGCTGAAACAGAGTGATTTTCTGGCTGGCAGGCCATTTATCACTTCCCACCAGCCATCAATAATTGATTAGGGAGATTGGATTCTGCACAATGCAAATCAGCTCATTTTATCAACATGGAATACAGTTTGTGTCAAAATATGGTAACCCTTGCATCTCTCTGCTTACTCATCTTTGATACAATGCTGGAGTTTTCACTTACTCTTTCATATCAGAAGAAAAGGAAGAATTGGGCAGAAAAGAAAATAATCAGCTGGTTCTGTTTATGCTGATGCCTCTAAATGATTTGCACCTCACCATCTGTGTTTTTTCTTCTTGCCTAAAAACAAAGAGCAAAAAGATGCTTCAGGTCAAGAAGCCAACCGTAAAATCTTTATAAGGCAAAGCCTCCAGACCATTTCTTATACTTCTTACATTCTCAGGAGCAAAGATTCACAAACTGATAATTTTTCCATTAAGGAACTACCACTATCATTTCTATCCCCTAACTTTCTATTTCCACAAAACCCTGATTGGTTGCAGAGTAGTACACAGTCTCTTCAGCTTCTGTACTAAAGCTAAGTACACAGGTCATTTGGTTTAAAGGTCCACTGATTATCATGGCAGAGAAACAGGAAATAAAAGTAATAAACATGAGCAAGCTACAATGATTATGGACTCTTAACAACTTCATTTTGTGATGCTTCAGGGTTTTTTGGTCCTGATTACTTTTTTAAAATAAAGGCAGGGAAGTGTGGTCTGCTGCTTTTTAGTTCTGTGGGCAGGGCTTAGCAGATTTCTCTCCTTTTTTGGATCTGTATTGAGAGAAAGCCCTTCCCTTTTTTATGATGCCTCTGAAGCAAAAGCCTGAAGATTCCATTAACACAGGACAATAGGGACCTCCCTTTAGTCTCAAATCTGACAGTTTGCCAATTTGAGGCATCCCCATCAGAAGGACAAGCTGGAGAAGGAATGAGAAAAGCTAGCACTGAGGGTCTGAAATGTGCGAGACTAGTCAAAGTGTTTTAAATGGAATAACTGATTAATTCCTTATAGCTGCTGTAGGAGGCAGGTATTTTCTCCAAGTTAGAGATGATGCAAATGGACTAAGAGAAGTTTTATAACTCAGTCATATCCAGAGTGTGAACAAGGTTGGTGTGGACCTGAAGCCTGCACTCGCATACCACTGGGCATATCTCCATTGCTTCACTAAACACAAGCTTTACCCAATCTAGAGGTCCTGTTCTAAATATTGGGAGATCATCTTTTGATTTTTTTTTCTCACTTGGCCAATTTTCCTATGATTATATTGAGAGAGGTCCTCAACAATTATCATAAATTAATATATTTTCTATTTCCTTCAAAGACTTAAGTTCCTCAGATATGTTTGCGTATGCAATGCTGAGAATTAGTTGGTATGGGACTGGGGTTGATGGCTTCTGGAAAACAAGATGTACAGGGATTTTTTTTCTGTCCTCCTCCTTTACCCATCCCTCTAGCTTTTTCTCTTTATGATGAGTGCCTGGAAGGAGCTACCACAATCACTACCAATACCAACATCAGCTAGGTCAGATCAAGACCAGCTGTAGTCTTTAGTAATATCATTTTCTCACAATCTCAGCAAAAATGATCTCTGTGTATAAATAATACAAAAAGAGAGGCTTAGCTTGTTTTGTAATATGCACCTTTAGAGAAATGAAAAAAAAACTTTTAAGCTGAAAGATTGCCTGAGGCTTTTTAAATAATTTCTTCCACTCACCTAAGAAGAAAAGAGACATTATATTATTACTTCCCTTTTTGTTCAATTTTGCTTTTCCAATATGACCAAGGGCCTATGTTCCCCCTTGATGCCCTCCAGTAATTGCCAATAATGGTAAAAGGACACATAAGTACTCTTCAAAGTGGTAAGGATGCTGCCCACCTCTGAACAATTGTAAAGGTGTACATCTTCCTGACCTTCCTAACTTCCAGCTCCTCTTTGTGTGTGTGTGTATAAATTCACACACACACACACACACACACACACACACACACACACTCCAAAGCTAATGACTGACACTGCACTTTGATGGAGTCAGACCTGTCTCCTGACCTTTCTCTAGCAGAAACCTCAAGAAATGTGTTTCCTGTACTTTTAAGACAAAGAGAAAACATTCAGTGTTACAAAAACAACTTTGGGCTCCTGAAAATGTGAACAACAAAGGAGAAATTAACTATGGTTGTGTTTTTGCATTTACACAGTTGAAATGTTTATAGAAACTCATATAAAATATAGAGTGAGATGAGTCAGAATTAACAACAGTTACAGGTTAGCTTATGAGCAAAATATAAACATCAAACACATTATACCTATAACACAGTGATATTGGAAAATTTAAATTGGGACGTAGAGGAAGCTTAGGTATGGTATGATTGAAAAAAATATATGATTGAACACTCGGTTAATGAGTTTCCATTATCTACTGAAGCCAGTACTAAAAACTGAGGTTACAGAAATGAAAAGTACAACACTTTCCCTGAAAGTGTTCATGGACTTGTCGAGAGGAAGACAAGAATTTAAAAAATTGCAATGGTATATGATGGATGAAATACACATAATACACATACAATTTATAATTTATGCCAAGAAGAAGAGGGAAAGATTTTCAAGAGAAGGAGACTGTTGAGAAGATATCTGCAAGAATAAAGTGGACAAATACAAAGGAATGAGAGCAGAGTGTTCCAGGCAAAAGATAAGCGTCTGTGTAAGTCAGAGGCATGTCAGAGTAAAGCACCTTTGAAGAAAGCTTCAAATTACTGCCTGTAGTTAAACACACGTTTAATGTAAGATGCAATTACATTCTTAGCTGTTTTTCAAACTTATCTGAAAACATGCACACGGACATTTATAGCATCTTTAGTCAAAATTGCCAAAAACTAGAAGTAACTGAGATATCTTCTAATATTTCGATTGGTGAGTAGACTGTGTTCAATCTATAAAATAGGATTACTCTTCAGTGATAAAAAGAAACAAACTATTAAGTCATAAAAAATATGGATGAATGGAAGAAGACAGAACCAAAAGACTCCATACTGTATGAGTTAAATCACATGATATTCTGTAAAAAGCAAGGTTACCAAGATAGAAACTTATCAGGAGTTGATAAGGTTTGGGAAGGAGATGGTATTCAACTAGAGAAGTATAGAGGATTTTTAAGATGATGAAAAAATATGCATAGTACTGTAGTGATGAATATATGACAATATGCAGTTTTCAAAACCAGTAGAACTTTACAGCATAAAAAATGAATCTTAGTATATACAACAACAACAACAAAATCAGCCAAGAGTTAGGAAATCCCAGGATGAAATGCACTATAACAAAAACAGTAAAAACCTAAATTTGACTTCAGTGAAGAAGTTACCAACAAAAGTAACTTTGGAGAACAGTTTTTTGACTGGAAACTATAAGGCTAAAGAGACAATGATGGATGTGTACATAAACACTATACTCTAGTTGGTAAAGTTATGTGCTCAGGGGTATGAGTTATGAGTTAAAAAATCTAAAACTGCTTTACAAACATACTGGGGTTGAACAAATAAGTAAATGAATGGTGAAGGCGGGAGTGATATTTCTCACTTCTGGAGATAGAAGTTACAGATAAACAAGGGAAAAATGACCAGGAATCATCAGGTATAGGATTAGACTCTGTGGCACAATATAGACTCATGCTTAAACATTTAATATAGCTATACAAGGATAGATCTTAAAATACTTATATATGTGTGTATATATATGCAGATTAGTATACATACATATATTTCATAGCTGTCCAGTGAAAGAGTCTAGAAGCAATGGTAGGTAGTAGGAGCATGTGCCTAGCCAGATCTGGATTTCTGATGCCATTCTTTAATAAAAGAAACCAGAGTTTTTTGGGTTTTAGGGAAGAGGTGAGACTATACAAGAACCTCATGAGCAACTGGTAGTGCCAGAAAGTTAAAGAAGTGCTCAGAACTAAAGGATCAAAGAGACTAACCTGTAAGAGTTCCCAATGGCCAAATCTGACACAATTTAGAACGAAAATAATGTAGCACTGGGTTAGAACCCAGTAAATTAAATTAATATATATTAATACTTAAATAAATTATTGATTGAATGAAATAAATGAATGGAGGTAGGAGACATAGCTCACAAACAGAAGATTCCAAATAATTTTTATAGATTCTCCCTCTCTAAGATGTGGGGCTTAACATTCTCTTTCCTACCCTCATTGAGTGCAGGCTGCTCTTTCGGAGAATAGTGTTTAGAAAGGTAGGCACTAGGGGTTACTCTGTAGTGAAGTTACTAGAAACACTGTTTCAGCCTAATGATTCAGTTTTACATCACTTTAAGCCACACTGATAGTGTATGTCCTTGATATGATGCAATGAGAATGACAGTTGACCTTTGTGGTCTTCCTCCTCAAAATCCACAACCTAAGTCTAACCTTGTGGAAAAACACCAGACAGATTCAAATTGAGGGGTGTTCCATAAAATAACCACTGCTCAAAACTGGCAAGGTCATTAAAAACAAGAAAAGCCTGAGAAACTACTAGTGTCCAGAGGAGGCCGAGGAAACTATGACAACTGAATGTAACATGGTGCTCTAGATGGGATCCTGGAACAGGATAGAAGGACATTAGGTTAAAACTAGCAATTTACAAATAAATTTGGACTTACAGCTTAGTTAATAGGAATATAATTGGAATGAAACAATCTTGTTTCCTTAGTGGTGATCACTGTTCTGTAATAATGTAACATGTTAAAAATAGGGGCAACTAGGTAAGGAGTATATGAAAACTGTACAATTTTTGCAACATTCTGGAAATTTAAAGTTATTCTAAAATTAAAAGTTAAGGAATATTACTCATGATGACAGTGGGGGGTGAGTTATCCACATTTTTATGAAACAATGTGAAAAATGAGAAGATGGAGAAGGCAGTAGGCAGAGGTCCCTGTAGGGTTATGAGTGCCATCTGAGCGTGGAATTTATTATGGCTTTGTAAAAGATTGATGTGAGAGGGCAGATGCTTGTAGGGACCTGTCACTCATGTATTCATCCAAATGAGAATTTCTTATCCAAATCAGCATTTGCAGAGTGAGATGAACAGAAGAGACATAGCCTGGTGGTCTACTGATTAAAGCAGAGAAAGGAAAGGAAACATCTCAGAAGAATCCAGGATTTATCTTTGAGTCATTGAGCAGAAAGTGGTGTTCTTTCTGAGCCAGAGGCCACAGGTAAACCAATACAGTTGGAGAAAAAGATTAAAAAAATTCAATTTCAAAACACCTTGTTATAACTGGGGATGAGAAAGCTAAGGGGATATTTTCAATTTCAGAAGACAACCAGAAATAAAAATGAGTTGTCTTTCATGTTTCTTGCCTATGCATCTCCATTCCGTTCATGCGCCCAGAGCCCATGTCTACACATTCTCTATCTCCTCCCTTTTGAAGTGTACCTTCAGCTAGATATTAAGTTTGAGAGTCTTCATAAATTATTTCATGTTAAGGGAGAAAATGGTATAATGTATTAATAGTATTGTTTGAAACATATTTAACTTTAAACAAATGAAATAATCAGATAGGAATAAGAAAGAAGCTAGGAGTGAATGCGGTGAAACTCCTAGGTTGTTGCTGGGCATCAGGAGAGCTGTGTACTTCCTGCCTGAGGCTGTGATGAAAAGTCCCCTTAGGAGAGAAATTTCACCATCAAAGGAGCAGTCTAAATGGGAAAGGACCCAACTGCTGCTCAGAAACAGGAAATTCAGTCCACTGGAGTAGTAGAATGGGTAAAAGAAAAAGGTCTTCAATAGGTCGAATGAAAGCCCCATTGGGGGGGGAAAAAAAAAAAAGAAAAGCTAAATGAAATTAGGTTTTAAAAAATGTTTTGCATGCATTAATCTCACAAATATTTGTTGTGCACTCTGTACATATGTCATCCTCCATTTTAGGATGTTTGGTAGGACAGTAAGTTGGACAGAGTTCCTTCTGTGATGGAGCTTAAATTCTAGTGGCATGACAGAAATAATACACAAGTAAATGAAAATAGTAAGTTCTGGTTTTGAAAGTACCCTAAAGAAATTATCGGAGTGATTATCTAAGCAGAAACCCGATAGATAAGAACAAAGCAGCTCTTCTAACAAAAGGTGCAAAAAGCATGCAGTTTTTTCATTCAATAAGTTAGCCAGAGACAGAATGATCTTATTTAAGCCTCATAACTTACATTATCACATTAAATGTCCCCAAAATGTAAGTGCTGTGGCTACTTCCATTGTATGATTTGAAAACTGGAAGATAAACATTAAGTAACTTGCTTACTAGTTGCTATGTGCTGAAGTCCTAACCCCAATGCCTCAGCATGTGACTGCATTTGGAGACAGGATCTTTAAAGGGGTGATTAAGTTAAAACAAGTGTGTTAATATGGGCCTGAGTCTATTCTGACTGGTCTCCTGATAAGAAGAGGGAATTTGAAGTATGGAGTCTAACCACAAAGAAGCATGAGGGATATGCACACATGGAGAAAAGACCACGTGGGGGACACAGTGAAAAGGTGGCCATCTGCATGCCAAGAAGAGAGGCCCCAGGAAAAACCCTGCCTAATCCTTGCTCTTAGATTTCCAGTCTCTACACTTTTGAGAAAATACATTTCAGTTGTTTAAGTCACCCAGTTTGTGGTGTTTTGTTATATGGCAGTCCTAGTAAGCTGATATACTACTTAATATGGTGACATAGGGACTAAAATCAGGCATATTTAATCCCATTTACTATGATTACAATTACTATCACTTGTACCTTCACAGGAGACTTTTTTTTTTTTGAGACTGAGTTTCCCTCTTGTTGCCCAGGCTGGAGGGCAATGGCACAGTCTCTGCTCACTGCAACCTCTGCCTCAAGGGTTCAAACAATTCTTATGCTTCAGCCTCCGAAGTAGCTGGGATTACATGCCCGCTACCACGCCTGGCTAATTTTTGTATTTTTAGTAGATACAGGGTTTCACCATGTTGGCCAGGCTGGTCTCAAACTCCTGCTCTCAAGTGATCTGCCCACCTCAGCCTCCCAAATTACAGGGATTACAGGCCTAAGCCACCATGCCTGTCCACAGGAGCCATTTTTAATTTTTTTAATAAAGAAAATCCCAAGGGGAATACCTGTTTTCTAAGGATGATTCCAAATACAATGTACAGCAGACTCAGGGGGAAACAGATTGAGGAAATAAAGCTAAAATAGTGGAATATCAGACACATCTGTATGACCCCATCTCCATAACAGGTCTGGCGGTAGTGGTGGGAGACTCAGTGTAAGTCAGAAATAAGTATATTAGTTGGGTGGTGGGCTCTGGGGTTGAATTTCTTGGATTCAAATCTAGGTTCTCCTACTTACTAGCTGTATTATCACAGCCAATTTGTTTCTAAATTTCCTTCTGTAAAGTGGGACTAATAATAGTTCTAGCTCACAAGGTGGGCATGACATTTATGAACAGGTATAAAACACAATCAGAATGACATCTGATTCACTTTAAACACTCAATAAGTATTATGTAATGGTATTTATGAAGCAACCACCTGTACCTATTCATGGATCCAGGGATAGACATGGAGGTTGTTTTGCTTTGTTCACTTCTGTAACTTCAGGACCTAGTAGGTCATGAAGAAATAATCATTGAATGAATCCTATATAAACTCCAATGAGAGGCCATTCAGAAAACATATTTTTTAAAAATGCAGCTTAAATATTAGGAGGGTCTAGGAATAAAAGACAGGTGGTAGTTCAATAGTCCCCAATCTCTTGATACTATGATATCTCTTTTCCCTTTGTCTAGAATCCCACCTGGAGCCATGCAAATTGTGGGACTCTGGCTGTGGTTGCTGGTGGAGTCCTGGGTAAATAGAGAAAGCTGTGTGGAAAGTGATTTGCACATGTGTCATCAACATGTGTCCCAGACAGCAGACTTTAGTGATCTTTCTTGGGAAACGAGAAAGAAACAAAGCAGTGAAACCATAAGGCCTTAAGGAGGCTATTAGTTTTTCTGTATTATCCATTCAGGCAAAGAACACTATTTTTTCCAGCAAAGACAGCTTCTGCAACTTCACAAAGCTTTACGATCACAGACCGAGTACCCTTTAAGGGTAGATATCACTATCTCTTAGACCACGGAGTCATCTGAAGAGACAAAAAAAAAAAAAAAAAAAAATCTTCAGCCCAAAGGGACGTGCTAGCTAATTGCTGAAAGCCTGGGAGAGCCAGCAAGTGGATGCGCTGTTTGAGGTCTGACAAGTGTTTCATAAGGTGAGTTGGTGCTCTGTGTAAAGAAATAGTGATCACCTTGAGAAAGTGCTGCTGCCAAAAATGTTCTTGTTCTCTCGTGATTAACAGGGTTATTATGTATCCCTTTTGTGAGTACCCTTGAATATGTGACAAGGATCTTTTGTCATCAACAGAAACACTGTTTTTACATTCCAGTGAGAACAGAAGAAAGGTTTAATTACTATCCATGGCATCTGCTTATTTGAGTCATCTTATGAATAATCACATAGACCAACATATCCAGATGGCCGGGCTATCATCCTTTCTCTGCCTTTTTCTTCCTTTCTCATGATTAAAGTCATTTTATTTTATATCCAGAAAAGTCACTTATTGAAAGATGACTGGGGATGTGGCTCCAAATGCCTGGTGTAATACAGCAAAATAAATCCCAGTAATAGGAGAACACACAATACTCATGCAGATCATCTGGTGGACATTCGCCTTATGAATAATTAAGTAGCTTTCTGATTTGAGGAAAAATCATCCCTCTTCCACAAACTAAATACTTTGTTTACCCATGTGCACATTAGAGGTAGGAGGGGGTTGGGTTTAGCTATGGAAAAGTTATATCTGATATAAAGTAATCTGCAGATAGCTCCTCCTTTAGGACCCAAATTACCACAATAAGTACAAAAGTTTCAATAATTTATTTTAATACAGAAGAACATATCTTGAGCTGTTTTCTAAATAGCACACATATCAAAACATGTTATTTGGTGCCCTTCTCAAAAGGAGGAGGGTTTTCCATGATTAAATATATTTAGAAAACATTTCATACTATATATCTCCTACAGATTCACAATAAGACCCAGACATTTTAGAGTGGTTTAAACCTGCTCAATATATGTCCATAAACATTTTGACCTTGGAACAATTTTGGTTGTTTTTATGGAAGTCCTGCAAAATGCTGGCTTTATGGAGATCATTCAGAAAAAACTGCCTTACTTACTTAAGCTTACTTCTATAGACCTTCAAGATGCACCTTTTTTATCATGGCATATTTCAAACCTAATTGTTTAGAAATATGTTTGCCTCCTTTTGATCAACATTCTGCATTCCAAACTAGTCACAGGGCTGAGGGCATCAATGCATCTACCCAAATGGTCTAGGGGAATTAGCTTCCCTTCTAGCCAGAGAGGTATTTTATGGCTTCCAAAGTAATAAAATGGCCTATTCTCAATGCAGCACCAATAACAGCAGTTGCTTCCCACATAGGCTGAAGATTAACAACAGGACTTGGGTGGATTTATAGGGCAGGTTATTGCACCCTGAAAGTAAAGAGGTATTACTAATTCTCTTTCCCTTGCTTTAATAGACTGACAGCTCCTGGGCTCCAGGGGGCTTCATGAGACAAATAACTCTCCAAATAAACCGCCTTGGAGTGGGAGAGCTAAGAGGTGACTCTGCTCTCTCTGCGACCTGTGACTGCTCACTGACGCAAAAGGACAGCCGCCAAAACACCAGTTATCCCTAAGTGCATGCAGTACACATCAGGTGTCAACCCCAGAGGATTTGTGGGTGAACACCTGGACTGCTCATCCCTCAGGCACACCCCCACACTCATGACATTCTCCTGGGACTATTTATAGTCACGGACAATCTGTCTCCATCCAAAACCAGTCCACAATGTCAGAAACTACTTGCACCCTTAACCTCTTCCTTCTCACCTTTAGCTGGGACCACAAACGATGCACAAATCTCAAGACATGAGAAATGACCTGAGTTCTACAGTTTGAAGTTGAAGGCCCTACTTCACTCTGTCTCCCTCTATTGTGTCAGCATTAAAACTCCAGTTTAAATTTTAGAGTTCCAATTGTTCACTTGTCCAAAAGAGGAGTTAAGATGTATCATCTGAGTAGGAAACTGCCTGCATGATACATGTTGAAAAGATTCTGAGGGGGCCTCTGCTGCCCAAATAATTACACTATGCCACTGAGCAACCTAAAATATCTCAACTGGACATTAATCCTAAAGACATCAGATTAAGGCAATAACAGACATTTCTGAAGTAACTTCTGCAAGATACTCTCATAGTAGAGTAATTCTTGGTTATCTGATAATGGTTATAATGCTTGCTACAGTCTAATACTTGATTTCTAGAGTTAGAGAAGATACAGAACATTATACTGATCTAGTTCAAGTTTCCAAAAAGATTATTGGGGAAAACATATATTATGCTGTTAAAACTAGCTCCTCCTTGGGAGGTAACTATTACATCTTCTTAATCCTGCCCTGGGGTCATGATCATGCAGTAATGTAGAAATCAGGGCATTTCATCTTTCCAGATGTATTTGAGAGGCAGGAGAGTGTAGTATAGTAGTTCGAAAAAAGACTACAGGGAGACTAGCAGAACTTAATTCTGATTCTGACTCTTAGAGAAATGAGAATCAGTTAGGTGCTCAACCTTTCTATGTCTCAGTTCCCTCATCTGTTACATGCGCTAATTTTTTAAAAAAAAAATTTAAGAACCATAATAAATCCTATTTCATGTTTTCTAATAGGACTTGATAAACTACTACAAAGTGCATGGAATAGTGTCTAACATATACTAAACCATCAATAAATGCTAATGTCCTGGCATTTTGGCCTAATTTAACTCTTTTTTTCTTCAACTTTTAAGTTCCAGGGTACACATGTACAGGATGTGTAGGTTTAGTACATAGGTAAATGTGGGCCATGGTGGTTTGCTGCCAATATCAACCCATCACCTAGGTATTAAGTCCAGCATCCATTCACTGTTCTTCCTCATAGTCTTCCCCCACTATCTCCTCACAGGCCCCTATGTGTGTTGTTCCCCTCAATGTGTTCATGTGTTCTCATTGTTCAGCTTCCTCTTACAAGTGAGAACATGTGATGTTTGCTTTACTGTTCCTGCATTAGGTTGCTGAGGAAAATGGCTTCCAGCTCCATCCATGGCACTGCAAAAGTCAAGATCTCATTCTTTTTGTCTGCATAGTATTCCATGGTATATATGTAGCACATTTACTTTATCCAGTCTATCATTGATGGGCATTTGGGTTGATTCCATCTCTTTGCTATTAGTGAATACTGCTGCAATGAACAGATGCATGCAATGTTGGGTATATACCAAGTAACGAGACTGCTGGGTGAAATGGTATTTCTGTTTCTAGATCTTTGAGGAATCACCATATTGTGATTCCACAGTGGCTGAACTAATTTACCTTTCCACCAATAGCCAGCATCTGTGACAGTAACCAAAACAGCATCATACAGGTACAACAACAGACACATAGACCAATGGAACAGATTAGAGAACTCAGAAATAAGACTGTATACATACAACTATCTGATCTTTGACAAACCTGACAAAAACAAGCAATTGGAAGAGGATTCCCTATTTAATAAATGGTGCTAGAAGAAGTGGCTGGCCATATGCAGAAAACTGAAACTGACCCCTTTCTTATACCTTATACAAAAATTAACTCAAGATGGATTAAAGACTTAAATGTAAAGCCCAAACTATAAAAACTCTGGAAGACAAACCTAGGCAATACTATTCAAGAAATAGACAAGAGCAAAGATTTCATGATGAAAACACCAAAAGTAATAGAACAAAAGCAAAAACTGACAAATGGGATCTAATTAAAGAGCTTCTGCCTAGCAAATGAAACAATCATCAGAGTAAACAGATAACCTACAGAATGAGAGAAAAATTTTGCAATCTATCCATCTGACAAAGGTCTAATGTCCAGAATCTATAAGGAATGTAAACAAATTTTTGAGAAAAAAAAAATTAAAAAGTGACCAAAGGACATGAACAAATACTTCTCAAAAGAAGACATTCATGCAGCCAACGAACATATGGAAAAAAAAGCTTAACATCACTGATCACTAGAGAAATGTAAATCAAAACCACAATGAGATGCTATCTCATGCCAGATGGAATGATGATTATTAAAATACTTAATTTTACCCTTTAAAAGTCCTGTTGAAGTAGATATCATGATCTCCAACCTATAACAATTTAGAAACTCAGTCACATTGTCACTGTTTCAGGGTCACATAGCCAAATAGTAGACCTAAGTTTCAAGTTTATTTCCTATAACTTCTGAAAATATCTGCTTTTATCCACCACACTGAACTGTATCCTTTCAAATCCTACTGCACTTGATAGCTGCAATAAATTATATTTCTAATTCTCCTCTAATTTTTCTTCTTAACAGCAACTTCACGAATTAATTGATGGTTACACAGATTCCACAAACCATATATACTTGGTGATACAGTATTATTAATTAGACGAGAGAGTTAGGAGCTAAGAAGTTTGTGCCTATCAAAGCTTCTATCATGGTAAATGCACATACCTTCCTTCTTTCTCACCTGCCTATGGCCACATGACAATGCTTTTTTCAGATCCTGTATTGCTGGGTGACAACTTTTGTGCTTTGAATTCCACTGCAGCATTTGTACCAAGGCTGTTTGCTCTTCCTGTTCCTACAACGCATAGGACTCTTGATGTCTTTGGCTCAGGAACATCCCAGTGGTCTTGGCTAACGCTCATCGGAACTGCACCACTCTCCCAGCACCCCTCTCATTCTCTTTCACCAGCACTTCTTTTCTTATTAATTTCTTACCTATTTAATTCCATTTTGGTATCTGCTTTGTTGGAAACCTGGATGAACACATAGTTGAATTCTATAATAAACTGCAAGGTACCTTTCATTCTACTTTAATTCTCATCTTAGTATCCCAGATGCCCGTTAGTCTTTCAAGATAGTTCTTTGAAAAGTATCTTGTCCTCTGAAGATAACTATCACATCCTGTTTATTCTCCATGCAGGAATGGAGAAATCATGGCATTTTATCAGCCAAGATGTAATTTAAGAAGGGCCTCCACTGCCTAAATTAAAAATTTATTGTATATACATTTTAGATGTCAATAAAATCATGTGACCTTGAAGTAACTGTTTTCTAAAGAAAAGAAGAAAAGTGAAGGGAAGAAAAGATGTATCATTTTTCAGTGTCTACTGCATGCCAGGCAAAGCGTTCTGATAGGTCATCTGATTTCAGTTTCAAAGTAATCTGATGATTCAGATTTACGTATGAGGGTCAAAGAAGTTAAGCATAACATGATAAATAAGAATCTTGGAAAGAGGTTGAAAAACTCAAATTTCAATTCTTGTTACTCAAGTCTTGTGCTCTTTTTTTGTACATCATTAAGAATCGCAGAAAGAGTAATTTACACTGCATTTTAGAGATATTTTCAAAATACGTATAAACATTTATTTGAATGCACACACACTGAAACACACCTATATGTGCATACATTGAAACGCACCTGTACAGGCACATACAAACACATACATGTATAAAGTAAAATATAGATATGAAAGCATATGGATATATGCATATAAATACCTAGTAGACATTGACATAGGTGTATAAATACACATACAGATTCTACATGATTTTGTGGCATCCAGAAATTAATTTATTCAAAACCATAACACACAGTATCATCGGATGTTTTTGTTATAATGAAATTATCTGTTCCTCCTAAATATTTTCACATGTGAGTGAATGAAGAGGTCAATGAAGACAAATCATCAATAATGCCTGGTAGGATTCTGATCTATATTTGAGCTCCATTTAATTCTCCTAGTGCCCTTGGATGTATGAGTTAAGAGTGGATCAGGTACCTGTAAATAGCACAGGAAACCAATAGCTCTTCTACTGTTGAATCTTTCCAAACCTGTTCTGGTCTCCGAGAATCCAAGTGGGCTTATTAGCAGTAAGCAGATGGGATGCCCAATAGTTTTAGAAGGTAAATTCAAAAGATATTTGCTGTCATAAATGTCTCCATTTGTGAAATTTTCTATGCACAATTATAACAAAGGTAGAACTGGTTCCAATAACAATAGTTGGTACTAATAAGTGTCCACTATATGCCTGAAATAGTACTGAGTGCTTTGCATATATTTTATTTCAGCACAATATATCCAAAGTTGCATTGCTAATAAGTGGTTGATTTTACATCTGTCCATCCCAAAGCCCACATAGGTCGCAAACTTGCCTCGGAGACACTGCTACCTCTTACTGCTCTGTTTTCAACAACACAGCTTTGACATCATCTCCAGTCTCTTAATTATCATTGGTAACTCCGCACCAGCCCACAAACACACATGTGCACATACACACAATCACTCTCATTATTTCTGTATTATTCTTAGTATGCATGAATGTCCCAAATTTCCAAGAGCATCATCTATGTTCCTCCATGAATAAATAACTAGACTCATTGCACCTTCTATTTCCTACAAGGCAGGACCCATCACACAATAATGGCAACAGACCAGGTGGAGGCTGCCTTGGTTGATGCCAGCTCCCTGGAAAAGTAACTCGCAGGCTAAGTGTGAGTGTCCTCCATCACTGAGTGAGCTCTCCTTCCCCAGCCTGCTTGGAAATAGGCCAAGCTTTTTTTTTTTTTCACCAGGGATCTCCAGCTGTGAGTGTGATCAGCTACTGGAACTCAGCTTAAAACATTAGTTGCATCTCGGTAAGGTACTTTTGAAATAACAAAAATGCCAAACTACTTATTTTCACAGTCAACTGTGAAAATAAATTATGGGAGGTAGACATATCTTTGAATCAACAAGTTAGTATCTAAAGATGGTGACCCCTATGTACAACTAGAAAGGAAAACGTGAGGTATGGCTGGTATTCTGTACATAGGGGCAGCAGGTACAGATTTGGAGTCTTTTTAGGAAGAGGATGTAAGACAGGAAAGAAAGGAGAAGGAAATTATTATTAATTGAGCACCTGCTATTTAACTAGGCATTGCATGCCTAATTTTAGTTCATCTTTACAATACTTCATTCACTCATTCATTCATCAACCGTCATCTTGGTGCTACAACAAATACTGTTCTAGGTACTGGATATTTAATTGAGAAAAGAGACGAAAAGTTCTCTGTCCTATGGGGGTTTATATTCAGGGAGGCAGGGAGAAAGAAAAAATAAAATAAAATAAATAAACAAACAAGACAATTCTTAAGAGCAAGAAGTTTTATAAGGACAATACAGTAGAGTATCATGCGAGAGTGGAGTTATAAGAGGAGTTTCTTTTTATCTCATGGTCAGGGCAGGCAATTCTGAGGAGAGGATGCTTTAGTGTATATTTGAGGAATGAGAAGCTGGCAGCCCCCATGTGACAATCTGGGAAAATAATGATCCCAGCAAAAGGATCAGCACTGGAAAAGGTGCTGGCTGTGGAAATCATAGAAGACTACTAGAGAAGAGCCCTGGGATGAAGAAGAAGTTTAATTGGCCTAAGTAAGACATTCATTGGTAAAATAAACTGCATTTTAATCTAAAAATGATGTAAATCCATTGGAAGTCTTCACAAATAGGGAGTGGTGAGATTTGACTAGGATATATTAAAATCATTTCAGCAATTATATGGGAATGGGTTGTAAGAGACTAACCTATTTATTCATAATAAAATGTGCATAGAAGTCACGTGTCATTTCAAAAGTCAGGCAGATTTTAAAAAGCAGATGTGGGATTTAAATCTAGGAATGTCTTGGCTCTATAAGCAAAGAGCTATTATTTGGATGGAGGCTGTTTTCAGTGTACCAAATTGCAACTTTGAACTATCAATCCAATGTCATGAGCTGCTTTCTTTGCCTATTGAAGGCATGGGTCAAAGATTATGAAAGCTTTTTGGTTTTGTTTATTTGGTGGAGGGCATTGGGTACTATGAAACTGCTGTCAACACCCTCAACTTGCTGCAAGATATTTCTTTTCAATGCTATTTTGCTACTAATACCTGTTAGATTCCACTGTTAGATTCAATTGTTAGATTTTGCACACAACCAAACTCCCACTTTTATCTTCATCCTTATTGTATAGCTTAGATATGCGGATGAGATTAGGCATGTAGATCTGGTCATGCACATGATCTGAAAAAATTGTATTTTTGTGAGTTGGCTCTAGGTGAAAGTATTTTTAATCTTTTGAAGAGACTGTATGTTAATGCAAATTTGTAAATAAGCAGCATAGAGTCACTTTTTGTTTTAACAGATTAGCTTATAGCAAACCAGTCTTCTACCAAGAAAAAGGATAAATGCTAGGTAAAATGCAAATCACATCTGTTGGAAAGCATCACAGAGCTACCAAGAAAGCTAGAACTTGAAAGACCAGTATCCCAGAGGAAAAGCATAGAAATGTGATCCCAACTGTCAGAGTCAATCTTTCCTTCCAGGCATTTGAAGAAACAGCTTCAACCTGAAACTCACTTCTCCAGAAAAGAAAAAAAGGAGGAAACACTTTTCAACTCATTTTCTAAGTCCAAATAATCTTAATATCAGGACCTCACAAGGTTATTACAAGGAAAAAATTTCAAGACAATCTATCTAATGAACACAGGAATAAAAGCACTAAACAAAATATTGTAAAATCATACCAGTAATGAATAAAAAAAGAATATAACACATACAAAAATAAAATATTTGTAGCTAGAGTGTATACCAATACTAGAAAGCTAGTTTAAACTTGAAAATTAATTCGATTTTCTTTATTGTCCCTAAATAAATATCATATGATTATTTTAATAAAAGAGAACAGTGATACCTCAGCTCATGCCATTAACAAAATCATTTACAAATGAAATGCAGGTTTAAATATGAATGATAATATAATAAAAGTTCTAGAAGATAATATAAAATGATATTTTTGTGATTATAGAGCAGATCCACAATAAGCAATATTCATAAAGAAAATAATGTTAGATTATTTAACATTAAGAATGTGTTTTTAGTCAGAAAATGGTATCAACAGAATGGAAAGGCAAGGCAAGTTATACTGCAGAAGGAGACATTTTTGAACAAAGACCTTAGCTCCATAATAAATACTGAGCTCTTACAGATCAATAAGAGAAGGCAATCTGGAACATCCAAATTAAATATGATCAAAAGACTGGAACAGACACTTCACAAAGGAGGTTACCAAATGGCTAATCAGCATATTAAAATGTGAGCAAACTCATTAGTCATCAGGACAAACAAGTAACAGCCACAATAATATATCACCACATAATCCTGCAAATGGTAAAGTGACAAAAAATATGTGTTAGATTATTCTTGCATTGCTATAAAAAATACCTGAGTTTTTTTTTTTTTATAAAGGTAAAGAAGAGATTTAATTGGCTCATAGGTCTGCAGCTATAAAAGCATGGGACTCACATTGCTCAGCTTCTGGGGAGGCCATGGGAAGCTTACAATCATGGCAGAAGGTGAAGGTGGAGCAGGCATGTCACACAGAGCAAGAGAAAAAGAGAAGGAGGTAGGTGTCACACACTTTTAAATGACCAGATCTCATGAGAACTCACTCACCATCATGAAGTCCGCACCAAGGTATGAGGGATCTGCCCCCTTAATCCAGACACCTCCCACCAGACCCCACCTCCAGCATTGGAGATTACAATTCAACACAAGATTTTGTGATGACAAATATCTAAACTATATCATGATAGATAAGTATTGGCAAGAATTTGAAGCAGAAAAGGCTGTCATCCTTTGCTGTATGAAGTAGACATTAGTACAGTTACTTTGGAACCTGATGACAGTATCAATTAATGCAGAGTATGTGTACAACATAGGACGCATGGCCATTCCTAAGGATGTACCTAAATGAAATGTGTACATATGTGTATCCAAAGGTATGTACAATGATGTTACAGTGACACTATTGTATTAGCTCCAAATTGCTGACAACTCCAATTTCAACAAAAGTAGGATGGATATAAAATGGTGCTATATTCATACAATGGAGAATTACACAGAAATGAAAATGAATTTACTACCCATGACCACATGGACAAGTATCAAAATCATATTACTGAATGAAGAAAGTCAGACCCAAACAATTACATACTGCAAAAATTAATCTGTGGAAAGAGAATTCGGAAAGGTGTTTTTTTTGGAGACAAGTAGTGATGACAGCAAGAAGCCATGAAGAGGGTTTCAGCAGACTTGCTAATACTCTTTCCTGCTATATATGTATTCCTGAAATAAAAACCCAACAAGTTGTTCACTAATGATTAGTATGTATGTTGCAAATCTGCTGTGGATTAGCTGCAACTAGCTTTGATGTTCTCTTCAATCAAGACACAAGACTGAAAGAGGAGCCTCTGTGCCCATCTTGTAGTAGAGGGAAAAGAGAGCAACAGAAGTACAAAATGCTTCTTGAGGCTGCTGCTCAGGAGAGGAACAGGCCACATCCACTTACAGGTTAGGCCAAAGCAACTTACACAGCCAAGCCTAATGTTGATGGCGCAGCAAGAATAATTGTTCCACTGGGATGGGACTATGCTGAACAAGTATTTTGAACAAATATTATAATTTTCCTTCCATAATTCTCTTTTAGGTAGAGTAATTTCACATATTTACATAGCAAACTGTCTGTTTCTTGATAAATTTAAGGCTTTCAGTTATAACAAAGTCAAAAAAATTTTTTAAGAATTTACTAAAATTTTCAAGTAAATAATATGTAATTGATTCCAAATAAAAGTACTTCTAAGTCTTCTCAATAAGATTTTTCTTCTACAAGGAATTTCTAAAAGCTTTACAAAAGCCCAAACAACTAATGTCTCTCATCTATCTACAAAAGCTGAGCTACTAATCATACTAAATTACAACTTTGGAGCTATTTTGGAATCTATTTTTATCCTAACCCTAAAGGTGTTATTTGGAAAAGTACTGTAGAAATTTTTATTGGGTCATTAAACCATTTCCTGATAAAAAAAAGAAAAAAGATTCTGATAGTATACATGCACACACATGTCCATTTTAAATGCAAATGGTTCAGATTTTATAATTTACAGAAAAATCCTTATAAATCATGTGTATTTAAAAAAATAATTTTACTATTTTTCATAAATGAATAAGATTAACTTTTTCATCCAGTGAATATAATTAAAACTACTATGCATTGTTTCTTTGAGAAGATGGTTCTTTGAAATTGTGTGTGTGAAAGTGTCTGCCCGCGTACGCGGGCTGGAAGTACTAATGACCATAGGAGACCTGCTCTGTATCAGGCAGCCTGCTAGACACACTTTCTCACTCTTCTCATCATTAGTAGAGCAAGAATTTCCTTTTACATAGACAACACTATTGTCATTACCTCAAATGTCCCTAATGGTCCTGCCACATAGTTACCATTATTCTTATATTGTAGTTAAAAGCAGAGGCCCAACGTAAATAATAACCTAGCAAAGTCCGCAAAGCTAGTAACCCAAAGCCCACACTCTTTCTGCTTTCTGACAAATATTCCTTCTTTCATCTATTCTTTACTAATACTAGGAAATTCCAAGGTATCATGTCATTGGCAATAAACTGTAATACTCCAAACATTGTATTACTTTATCTATATTAATTGACATTTCAGTTTTAATTAGAACATACCTTGCTTTATATTTCTTTCTGGGCAATGAAAGGAAACTCATAAGTAAACAATTATGGAAGCAGTTCATTGGTACGTAATGACTTATATATAATTTTTGTAGTTTTATTGATATTCAGAGCTGCTTCATTTACCCTTGCCAAAGCTTACAAAATAAATTTTAGAATAATCACAACAGTGAAAACAATGCAGGTGCTGATGTGTGTGTGTGTGTATGTGTGTGTGTGTGTGTGTGTGTGTACATGTTCTGTGTGTGTGGACAGCTACAAATGAATTTTGGATGGACTTTGGCATGAACAGTTAGGAGGACCAGTAGAAAACCAGCTAGCATATTAATGTATTTCTTTAAAAGCATAATAGCATTTGTTAATTTATTTACTATAATTTAAAGCAGAGGTAGAATGAAGGGATGGAGTTAGAACAGCCCAGAGATTCATTTAATTGCACCTGAATTAGCAGAGTTTAAAAAGTAAAATATATGCCATAAGCATTTGCTTCTGATTTAATGACCTGGCCTGAGTTCCTTAATGAATGACTATTGAAAACAGTTATAACATGCTTTCTGATAACATACAGGTCACATTTGGCAGTTTACTTTAAATGTAAAAAGGCTTCTAAATTAATTTGTCTTCGGGAGGTCTTGTGATTCATGGTGGCATCCTCTTCTGAGTAAAGAATCTTATCATAAGTTGCTGAAATTATTTATGCACTTGTTAATTCATAACCTACTGACACTGAAAAGGATGCTGATTTATTTCTGAATCATGACATTTATGATAGTTTTGCATTGTAGACATTTTAGCCTGTATGTTGCCAGTGATTGCAACTTCTGTATTATATCTTCCAATCAAAAAGGACAACTCTGGCATGAGGGAACCCCCACCTCTCGAGCCTTCCTCCTAAACTTTTCTATGAAAGTCTTTCAAGTTGTACGAGACTCCAACACGCTTCCAAGCTTTCTTGGTGTTTGTTCTCAGGTCAGTCCTCCCATTTGGCTTCTAATATAGTTTTATTAAATTATTTCTCCCTCAACACATTCAATTTCAGTACATATTTCAAATGATTTCTAGTATGTTGTCAGAAAGAAGAAGGAACAGGATGAAGGAGAGGAGGAATAGGAGGAGGGAGGGAAAGAGAGAAGGCGATGGCGGGGAACAAGGAGGAGGAGAACGAACAAAGTCAACTGGTAATAATGATTTATTTACAACTAAAATTCCAAGGGTGGTTGGCTCATAATTTATTTAAATCTTTGCTATTGATCCCTACCATTGCAAATGCCATTATGTCTGTTTCTATAGACTCATTAGCATATTGCTGCTCTTTTATTTCATTATTCTAAAAAACTGTACAGTATTTATGATTATGATCCCCATCTTTCTATTCAATCTGAGAATATAAAAGTTCAGAGATAAGGGCTCAAAACATAGCTTTTAGTTATTTATTTTTTCAGTGCAAGGACACAGAACTTAGATGTCTGGATAGCAATTTAAAATATGTTAATGTTGTATAAGTCAACCTTCACTCACAAGTAAATGTAACTATTTAACCAGGACAATGGCTTTGGCTTTCTCAGAAGAGCCTCATTTTTCAAATTGGTCTTTTCAATTCAATTCATGAAAAGAATGTTCCCATTATGGAGTTTTCTTCTAGTCTCATGGCTGTGCCAATGCTTCTGAATATGTTTGCACCCAGAGAGGTACAGGCAGTTCTAGCTGAATTGTACTGTTTCATGACATTTCTATATCCTGACACACTTGTCTTTTGAAATAATTCTATATTGATAGGTATATATATGAAATATATATATATATACATATATACACATATATATATACATATGATTATTCTATTTTAATGTATCAGTATGAATAAAAAACAGTGTATTGTTTTATTGAAAAAGGCAACAAAATCTGACTGAAACATAAGGCTTCCTTTTACATTGAGATCTGTGTTTAAATTAACAATAACCGGCCACCACTTACTTTTATTTGCTAAGTGTCAGTCACAATGTTAAGTGCTTTATGTGAATTGTCTCATTTAATCCTCATAGTATCCCTGGAGATCAGTGTTACCATATGAGAGCAAGACAAACTGTGCCATATTGCAGCAAGTGGAGTTTAAAAAATAAACATCACATAAAATGTGCCATGTTATTAGCAGGTTAATGGAATGACCAGTGTGGGTCCTGTGGTTAATGTGGTGATGTCTGCAGTGGTGGTTAGGTGAGACACAGTGCTATTCCAGTGCAATCATAGTCTCCATGAGTCCTGTTTAGAGTTTGCCACCACCTACCAGTGTATGGTTGATAGATTCAGATGTAGAACACCTAGGGCAGTTTTAACTGTTCTAGGAATTTTTTAAAATGTTTTTATTGTAACGTAATAATTGTTTATATTTACAGGTACATGTGATATTTTGTTACACACATAGAATGTGTGATGATCAAATTAAGCATCTCCTTATTTGTCATTTCTATATTTGGGGAACATTTCAAGTCCTCTCTTTAAGCTATTTTTAAATATGCAATACATTGTTGTTAATGATAGTCACCCCACTCTGCTGTCAAACATCAGACTTACTCCTTCTATGTAACTATGTTTGTACCTATTAACCCACCTCTCTTTATCACCCCACCACGCAAACACCCTTTCCAGCCTCTAATAAGTGTCATTTGTCTCTAAATCCATGAGATTAACTCTTTTAACTTTCACATATCAGTGAGGATATGCAAATTGTTTGTCTTTCTGTGTCTGGCTTATGTCACTTCACATAATGAACTCTAATTTTATCTATGTTGTTGCTAAAAAACAGGATTTTATTCTTTTTTATGGCTAAATAGTATTTCTCTGTGTATATATATTACATTTTCTATATCTATACATCCTTCTATGGACAGTTAGGTTGATTCTATGTCTTTGCTATTGTGAATAGTGCTGCAATAAACATAAGGTGCAGATATTTATCTCTTTGATACACTGAGAAAAAAGAACAAAGCTGAAGTTATCACTCTATCTGACTTCAAAATATGTTACAAAGTTATAGAAGCTAAAACAGCATGGTACTGAAATAAAAACAGATAGGCCAATGGAACAGAATAAAGAACCTAGTAATAAATCAACATATTTACAACCAACCTGTTTTCAACAAAGATGTCAAGAACATATGTTGGAAAAAGGACAACACCCTCTTTATTAAATGGTGCTGGGAAAATTGAACACCCATATGCAAAAGAATGAAATGAGACTTCTATCTCTCACCATATACAACAATCAACTACAAATGAGTTAAAGACTTAAACAAAAGACTTGGAACTCTAAAACTACTAGAGGAAAACACAGGGGAAACACTCCAGGATATTGGGCTAGGCAAGCTAAGACCTCAAAGAGGCAGGTAACAAAAACAGAAAAATAGACAAATGGCACTGTGTTAAACTAAAAAGCTTCTGCACAGCAAAGGAAACATTCTAGGAATCTTTAAGTGAGTTTGTGCTCATTTTACTGGCCCTATTTAGGGATATAAGGGTTCAGTCACTTTCTTTCCCAACCATCTCTGAAAATGGGAATTTTAGGCCATCCCTGCTGTAGACAGAGAGAAAACTTGGTCCAATCTCCCTGCATGTGAGCTCAGATCATGGTATTACTGAGTTTTATTGTATTTGAATTTTGAGGACTAATGTTCCTAAATTTAATCAGCAATTAAGGGGCGGAGAGCATGGTTGTATGCACCTCTGGTCACAGCTACTTGGGAGTCTAAGGTGAGAGGACTGCTCAAGTCCAACAGTTCAAGGCTATAGTGATCTATGGTCATGCCACTGCACTACAGCCTGGGCAATAGTGTAACACCAAGTATCAAAATAAATAAAAATAAAATGTAAAAGAGAAGTGAGTCTGCAATAGGAGCCCAGGCTGTACAACATGGTTGTAAGACATGGTAGGACATCTGTCCAAGGTCACATAACTATTAATGCCAGAGCCTAGCTTTGAATGAAAGCTGGCTTGCCCATCAAGTCTACACTAGACTATCCAAGAAGTGACATAAAGAAGAAATTTAGAAATAATTAACATTAAATGCTAATAATTCATATGCCACTTTCATTTGGGAATCTTTTATTGCAGAAAAAGTAACTGTCATTTGTGGCTTACTGTTGTTTATGGCCTGTTGTGAAACTTTGCAGACACAAAACATAAAAAAGTATGTAATCTGGTACCATGCAAATTGACACATAGTACTCTCTCTACAGTTGAACAAATGGTATCTTCTCTACAAATGGACATTTATTTATATCCCTGCTGTCCTCTCTGCATTTTTAAATTGTTTCATTTGAACAATAATTTTCATAAACGAAAGCTCAGCATCCTCCATCCTTACAGTTGAATAATCTGACCTTTGAAGATTTAAGTAATTTCCCCCAGTTTACAGTTGTTTGGCTCTGAAGCCTACAGGTTTTCCCTATGAGAATCTTGCTTTCTCCCTTTATGGTACTATTATAACTCAGAAACTCACTTTAAAATATTGCAATGTCCGCCTTTATTTCAGTTTTAATATTCAATTTCAAAAGCAGACAAGAACATAGGTAAACTGGCAACTGTTTCTCAGCATAGTCAGATGGAAGAAAAACATTGATCTCGTCACATAGGAACTTACATAGGAACACATTAGCATCCATTCTGTTTCACATGAAACCTTAAGTGCAGCTGAGCAGCCTCACTTTCTTTTCTCTTAGAATGAAGAGAATAATTCAGTCACAAGAAGATAAAGTTCTGTGTATTTGACTTTTAGGGGCAATAATGAACTGATAGGTCCCCAAATGTCCTTTGAAGATCACAGATACAAACATTCCTCTATGTGACTAGGCTTTGAGAGGATAAACTAAAAAGAAAGCCATAAACAAAATGGGATTCTAGGCCTTTCCCTTTTCTTATTTATGTTTGATGTATTTTCGATTTGGTTAATCACACAAGTTACAGATTTTTAAAAAGATATTAACCCAGAGAAAGAGAAATCCTCTAAATACCACCAAACTCTATAGAAGAGCATTGATAGGTCTTAGGACTTTGATGGCATTCTGTAGTCTATTCAAACCTGAGGGGTTAGTGTCATCTTAAAGGCCCTAAAGCTATCCCACCGAGAAGGAAAACAAATACATTTTGAAATCATTTCAAGGCAATTTGAATCAAAAGAGATATGTCTGTTTTTGTTAATTAAGGTTGACTTTTACATAATGAAATTCTCAAATCAAAAGGCCACCATAGGCAATTCCTCAAGGATCTAGAAATAGAAATACCATTTGATCCAGCAATCCCATTACTGAGTATATACCTAAAGGATTATAATGCATTCTATTATAAAGACACATGCACATGTATGTTTATTCTGGCACTGTTCACAATAGCAAAGACTTTGGCAAGCCAAATGCCCATGAATGATAAACTGGATAGAGAAAATGTGGCACATATACACCACGGAATACTGTACAGCCATAAAAAAGGATGAGTTCATGTCCTTTTCAGGGACATGGATGAAACTGGAAACCATCATTCTCAGCAAACTGACACAAGAACAGAAAACCAAACGCTGCATGTTCTCAATTATATGTGGGTGCTGAACAATGAGAACACATGGATGCAGGAAGGGGAACATCACACACTGGGACCTGGAGGGTGGGGGACTAGGGGAGGAATAGCAAGCGTTGGGGAGATTGGGGAGGGATAGCATTAGGAGAAATACCTAATGTAAATGACGGGGCAACGGATGCAGCAAACCACCACAATGACATGTATAGATCTATGTAACAAATCTGCACAATCTGTACATGTACCCCAGAGCTTAAAGTATAATAAAAAAAGAAAAAAATTTGTAATAAAAATGTGTACATTTAAAACTTATATATTTTTGATAAAACTCAACAGTAACTGTTAAAAAAAAAAACAAAAACCCACCATAGCAAATATCTTCAACTTTGATTTCCATGGCTTCTTCATAGGCAGATTCATTTATTCTTGGCTAGAGTCACCCAACATTTAGTGAGGATCTATTTTGTTCTAGGATGCTAGGCACAGGGAACTATAGCACTGAGAAAATCATGGTTTCATGATTTGCAATTAATCACAGCTTACTAGGAAACTTAGAAAAGAAAACTAATAAGTTTAAGAAAGTAAATTAAGCTCTATAAAATATTATAAATATGATGCTTAGAATCCTAGAGAACAGGCATCTAAATCAAATTAAGGTGTGTATGTGGGGGGTGTAGAGAGGATAATCAAAGAATTAAACACTGAAAAATGAATAGGAGAGAGCTATACATGTTGTTGCTGTTGGGAATTGTGGAGGACATTGTCAGCCAAGATGATAGCTGGTAAATAAGCATGGAGTAGTGTGATGTTTGAGAATTCATAAATAAGTTGGTCAGCTTACTCTGCCAAAAGGGTATTAAGATTCACATCTCCAGTTAGGCAAAATTATACATTTCATTAATTTTACAGCCTTACTTCTCTTTTTGTATTTTCCATAGCTTGATTCAATTTTATCTGTTTCTTTTTAAGATAAAATCTGATTGGTCTTTGAAAAAGAAAAAGGAATATTTATATGCATTGACAATCGACCTGTTTCAAAGTCAAAGCTGCACAAAGGTTATCTATAGAGCTTCAAAATGTTGTTAGTCCATTGTTTACTATACTAACATTTCTACTTTGCCCAAAGCATTATTACATTGCCTGACCTTTATATAACATTCTAATATTCATATTTGGCTGCTGAAATATCACAACTCTGTATAGTTTCAGAGCTGCTAATCTGATCATTTCTCTCTGTTCATCTCACCTTTCCCATTTCAGTCTCTCTATTGACTGCAAAAGAAGAAAAAGATTTAATTTAAATTTTGTATTATTCAGAGCTGGTGACCCAAGGGAATATTCAGGGCAGGACATGACTTCCTTTCAGCAAGAATATTGTAGATGAAGAAATTCAACTGAATAGAGTAATTCATAGTATGAACTCAATTACATCAATCGACAATTATTTATATACTTTCAATTCTATACCATGCAATTTACTAGGTGTTGAGACAAACAGTCATATGATTTCACCCTGAATTATCCTCAACCTAATTAGAAGTACAAAACATATAAATTAATTTACTTATTAATTTTGAGTTTAATTTTATAATTTAAATTATAAAATTTTATAGTGTATAAGATTATATATTATAACTCTGTGTTATATAGTAGAGCTATGACGGTGATCAGGACAGAGACATTACCTTCAAAAAGCTAGTGTTTAAATTGAGGATGCAGATGAGTAAAAAAAAATTGTAATATGGTGTGATGACTACTAATGTAAAAATAAACACAGGGTTACCAAAACCAAATTTGGAAGCTTGGGGCAAGTTCTCTGGACTCTTAATAGATATTTGAGAAATAAAGCAGAGCTCCCTAGTCTAAGGAAAAAGAAAAGTATTCTAGGAATTGGAAATAGCAGGTTCAAAAGCCCAGGGACAAGATACAACCTAGCATGATGCAGGAACTGAGAGTAGGGATTGTAACTACACATACTGACATCTCCTAAGGTACTTATATGAAACACATGTGCTTGCACACACACACCACATACACAGAAGAACAAATCAGTAAGGAACTCTAGTTGTTTGATTAGAGGTGGAATCAGCTGGATAGAAAGAATGCTGGCAAGCACGGGATCAGCAGTAGCTGCTATGGAAGAACAGAAAGGGGGCAGAATGTGGACACTGGAGGCAGTGGCATCAATGACCAGGTGCTGGAAAGCAGAGAGGAAGCAGACCATAAAACAAAGAGCTGCTAGAAGGCTGAGATGAAAGACCTTTTTTTCTAAAGTGGATGGATTCTAAGGGCACTGGTGACAGCCCGAAGTACCTAGATATAGCAGGAAAATTTAAAACAAAACAAACAAACAAAAAAAACCCCAAGGATTTGAGGGCCTGTGGCTCTATAAATGTGTGGGAAAAAATGACATTGTTTCAGATTTTCCTGTAATCCCTTCCTGAAGTTTCTGTAACCTCTTCACATTAGCGTCCCCTAGGGTTCCATTCTTGATTCTCTTACTTACAATTCCACCGTTGAGTATCATCTTTAAATAAGACTCACACACTGATAATGCCCAAATATGTAACTCAGGCCTAGACATTTCCTCCTAACTTCAGATCCACCCAAACAATTATATATCTGATAGCTCCACCTACTTGTTGCAGGGGAGAAAAAGTAGTATCTTTTCCTTACCCATCACAAGGTTCACGACTGACACTCCTTGAAGAAAAACCAGATTAACAAGAAAAAATCATCACAAATTTGTTTAACAAAGTTTTATGTGTCATGAGAGGATTAGAAATGAAAATTCAAAGACCGAAGAAACTGTGTGTATTTTTATGCTAAGTCTGAGAAAAGAAGTGGATAGGTGTGGAGAAATATGACTGGACAAAAATGGAGTATCACCTAATCGTAACAAACTGCGGGAATTCTGGCAAGGCCTGTACATATTCTTTTTGGCTTTTCTGTGTAGCATTTCTTTCCTCTAGGCATAAAGAAGGACACTTGTCATATATGGGTCTTATGACTACTTTCAAGGGAGGTAGGTCAAAGAGTGAACTTTCTAGGTTTCATAGCTTGTTTTAGGGAAAAAAAAATAAGGGTCGAAACAGAAGAAAGGAGAAAGTCAGAGATAGGCCCTGTTGCTTTTCTGATGCCCTCCTGTCCTTTTCAACTCAGAAGTGCTTAGTATGCCAGGCCATTACTACTTCATGACATTGTCTTCTGAACCCAAACAATGTCTAGGAGGCATCTCATATTTAACATATCCCCAACTATATTAGTCCATTCTCACGCTGCTATAAAGAATGACCTGAAATTGGGTAATTTATAAGAAGAGATTTAATTAACTCACAGTTCTGCAGTGTGGGTGTACAGGAAGCAAGGCTGGGGAGGCCTTAGGAAACTTACAATCATGGTGGAAGGCAAAGGGGAAGCAAGGACATCTACATGGTGGCAGCAGGAGAAAGGAGGGGGAGATACTACACACATTTAAGCAAGCAGCACTAAAGGGATGGTGCTAATCCATAAGAGATGACCCCCATGATCCAATCACCTCCCACCAGGACTCTCTTCCAACAATAGGGATTACAAATCAACATGAGATTTTGGTGGGGACACAGGCCAAACCATGTTGTCAACTTAATATTTGATTTCCCCCAAATCCTACTACATCCCTAGTCAGCCCCATACTTAGACAATTCTTATAGAAATTTAAATCAGAAATCTTAGGGTTGTCTTTGACTTCTATTTTACTCTCACACCCCAAATACAGGACATCAGTGTATTTTCCTGACTCCACCTTTGTACTATGCTCATAATCCAAACAACTTCACAGTAGCTCCACTACAACCACTCTAATCTGAGCTAGCATCATCCATTGCTAGATTACTGAACTTGCTCCTGATGGGTCTCCCTGTGTTTACCCTTGCCCTCTTTGTGTCTATTCTCATTACAGCAGCCAGAATCATCCCTTGAAAAGTTAAATCAGGGTTTCTAAACTCCAGCAGTATTGACACCTTGTGCCAGTTGATACTTGGTTGTGGGGCACTGTCCTGTGTATTACAAAAAGTGTATTCAAGTGGCATCCCTGGCCTCTACCCCTAGGTTCCAGTAGCATTTCCTACTCAAAGTTGTGACAACCAAAGGTATCTCCAGACATTATCAAATGTTTCTTTGGGGACAAAATCATCCCTAATTGTCAACTATTGAGCTAGATCATAAGATGTCTTCTTATTCAGGATAAAAGCCCTAGTCCTTATAAGGAACTATATTTTCTGCTGCATTCTCAGCCCTTTCCCCTTCTTCACTCACTTCTCACTATTCTCACTTATATCCTGGCCTCCAGGCTTACTGGGCCATTGCTGTTTCATGGATGTCAGGCCAGCTCTGCCTTTCCCAGGCATAGCTCACACCTACCCTCTTTCAAGTCTTTGTGCAATTGTCACTTTCTAAATGAAATTTACCTGACAACACAATTGTAAATCACGACCTGCCACTACCACCTCTGTATCACTGATAGCAACTGTTTTATCCTAAGTTTGCTATTACTTATCACCTTCCAACATCTATAATTTGCTGATTCATTCAACAGCTATTTACAGAAGACCCACTCTCTAATAGGCACTATTATATACTCCTTGGGTTTAGGAATAAATAAAACAGATTCTAACTGCAGGAAAAAGATATTAATGAAATCAACAAATAAAAGATGTAATATGTCAATTGGTGGCAAACGCTTTCAAAAAACTTAAAGGAAGTTGGGGTGCTAATGAGGAATTGCATCTTTAAATAGGACAATTTGTTGAGATTATGAGCTTGAAAGATTATCAATCTTTCTGATTCTTCGTGTTTTCTATCCTCCTCTATTAGGTTATAAGCTCCATGACATGGGTGATTTAATTTTTTTCTAATTTTTACCCATAAGACAACTCTACCAACTTCAATAGACCCTGACACTTAGTAGTTTTTAAATAATGTTTTCTTGACTAAGAAAAAAAGTCCTCTTGAATCAAAGAAAATGATTTAAAATATGAAATCCTTATAGTTTTGTATTTATAGTATAAATGGGAGGTTCATTCTGGAAACATGGCATGAATTTCCTGCATGAATCTGATATGAACTTATCACAGACCATTGACCTTCAGATTACCTATCTTATCTGCATGGAAAGAGAACAATATAAATTAATGTAGTAACTATTACATAAATGATGCATTCCATGTTTTCAAGGTACAGATATGGGACAGTCCATTTCAAGTGGCCAGAAAAAGTATTTAAAATGTGTCTTGAAGGATAGAATTTCAGTAGGGTGAAAAAGGGAAAAGATCATCCCAAAGATTAACAAAACAGTGAGCCAAATATCACCATTGTCTTGCTCTGAATTTGTGCCAAGGCCAGTAACTCATCTCTTGCCTTATTAAATTATTACTAATGTGAATATTGGGGCTATGTATGTTGTTGCCCAGCCTAAGATACATTTGCAAGTAAAAGTAATGTCATTAAAAAATACACCAGGAAAATGGGTACAATTTGGGATCATTACAGGCAGACCTCATATATGTTATTACAAACTTTACCTTGTACCCTCTTCTAGTATTATGTTCCTTCTCTTGCATGGCCCCCATCATGCATGTATCTCTGTGCTGATTTGTAGCCTAGTGTCAGAGGGATGAGGTTCTGCATCTCCCCAATTCCCACTCCCCATCATTACAAATGTGTTCAAAGAGAAGACGGAATTTTCTGCCATGATTATTAGGAGAATCTTCAAGTGAGAGTTGAATAAATAGAAATTCAGTGCATAATATATGTAAAAATGAATGAACACATATTAATGAAGGTAGTTGGTGGTAGTGAAATGATGTCAGCCAATGTGCTGAACAAAATATTTTCAGACACCTATGAAGAACTATGGAGAGTTTAATTAGGGTGGTTAGCAAGGTTTACACAAAAGCAAGCAAGTTGAAATCATGTGTCATGTTGAAGAACTTCCTAAACATCAAGCCTTGAGAATAGACTTTATTTTGAAACTTGTGTGATTGTCCCATAGAACTGATGTTTATGGCTTTTTATGAATAAACATATAAATTGTCTATCTGAGTCTTGAAACTTGAGACACTTACATTTGTCTTATCTGAGTTCCTTTCTCACAAAACTATCAGGACTTCCGGACAGGATTAAAGAACCGAAACTTACCAGTTCACTGCATCTGGACAGTGAAATGCAAGACTCTTCAATCATCATGACTGCCTAACCAATACCCTGCTTCCTGCACCAAATCTTCTTCCTTACCCCTCCCTAATTCCTGTTTTCCCACACATGGTTAGATTTCTCCCTTGGTATGTAAACCTCTAATTTTAGTTGATCAAGGAGATGGATTCAAGATTGATCTCCCACTTCCTTGACTGCAGCACTGGATTAAAGCCTTCTTTGCTGGCAATACTGGTTGTCTCAGTGATTGGCTTTCTGTATGGTAAGCAGCAGACCTGGAGTGAACGTTTGACCTTTTGGTAACAAACTGAAAATAACATAAAACTACCTAATTTTTTTTTTCTGAATTTATGTCTCTAACCAATACTTTTTGGCTGAAAGGGATTAAATCACTATTCACAATACTCATGAGCATTTTGTGGAGGTGGGAGTAGCTAGAGTCTGAGTTCCAAACACCAACTAATTAGCAAATGAGTGAGGGCTTAAAAGACAGGAGTGCTAACAATGGTGCTGCTGTTACTGCTGCCAATGATGATACATCCACGTGCCAGGTAGTATGACAAGTGCTTAACAGGTATTGTTTTGTTTATTTCTAACAATAGGCCATGCAAGTAGAAATTTGATTTTTCCAATTTTACAGGTAAAAAAACAATGGTTTAGGATGCTTATGAAACTTGACCATGTTTACACAGTTCAAAAGTGGTGGGATCAGGATTTGATCTAATGATAACAGTCTGGCTGGTAAAACTTACTTCTTAACCATTTTGCTAATACTAACTCTAATAGGATAAACAAGTAGGAGCAGACCATTAGTAAATGAATGTGTGCCCTTCCTGGAAGTGTAAATCAACAAGTCAAAGAGCAAAGCTAATTGAAAACGTGGAAATTGTGATTTATCACTTAGAAGTGTTGGAGGTAAGATACAACTCAGGAATGGGAAAAATTATGTGGAAGCAAAGGGAAGTTAATTAAGGCATAGAAGGAAAAATATAAAGCTCAGACTATTGACTTCGGCCCTTTAATGGGCCCACGTTTGCCCCTGCCAAAGTCTTATGCTAAAATGTCTCCAGTCCTCCTTTTCCTGTACTTCCTCATGTATAGGCTCCTCTCTGTCCTTGGTCACATTTATAGCCAAACACCATTGAGATTTGTACAATCCTCTAACTTGGGGATATTTACCCACTTCTGTTACCTATTCTGTTGAACAGTTGCAAATCCTACCCCAGCTCATTTTCCCAATATTCACCCTCACATGTACCCTCAGCTTACTCTCGCTGTGGGAGTCTCTTGATTTCTGTTTATGATGGAAGAAATGAGTTTGGGTAAAGCATTATATATGAAAATTTCAATCTCAGTATATTAGTCAAAGTCAGAGTCACCTTCAGCAAAAGGGGATGTGGAGAGAGTGGTTGAGATAGATATGACAAGTGTAAGCAAAAGACTAGGAATGACCATTCCAATAAATGCAAGCAAGTGTAGAGGAGGAAAAAAAATAAAAATAAAAAACAACTTTCTTCCATTGGTTTAGTTCAATGCATGAGGCCTGCAAATTAAAGTAATGAAAGACAGATTAGCTGGAGAATATATTTGTTGTATATAAACATGGGAGAACTCACAGATATGAAGTTAAAATTCCAAAAAACTGGTTAGATATGGAGACTTTTATATAGTTTTACAATGGTAGTTAGCAAGGCTTACAAAAAAGCAAGCAATTTGAAATCATGTGACATGTTAATGTACTAGTTCATTCTCACACTACTATAAAGAAATACCTGAAACTGGGTAATTTATAAAGAAAAGAGGTTTAATTCCTCACAGTTCTGCAGGCTGTACAGGAAGCATGGCTGAGAGACCTCAGGAAACTTACAATCATGAAGGAAGGCAAAGAGGATGCAGGCACATCTTGACATGTCCAAAGCAAGAGGAAAAGAGAAAGCATGGAGGTGCTACACACTATTAAACAAACAGATCTCTAGGAGGATGGTGCTAAACCATTAGAAACTGTCCCCATGATCCAATCACCTCCCACCAAACCCCACCTCCACCTCCAACAATGGGGATTACAATTTGACATGAGATTTGGGTGGCAACACAGAGCCAAACCATATCATATAAGAAATAAGGATTATTTAGTAAGCCCTATTATGTAGTCTCCAGTAATTCTCCTCTTCCTAGTGCAGGACAAGAGAATAACTTTACAAATGATAATTTCCTTTAAAACAGAAATGCTATTCCTTTCCTTACAGAAAGGAAATATATGCCAGGCTTTTAGGCAGGAACGGGGAGCACAGGGTTTCCACTGTTTAATTGCCTTCAGTTCAAAATACTTTGTATGCCAAAGTGGCAGTTTTTGATAAGGGTATATAATGATCCTTTTCACAACGGTCAATTTAAAAAGTGCAGTGTTTTCTAAACAATAGTGAGAATCCAATTTAAAAGATGCAGTAGACCTATTTCCCACAAAAAAAAGCAAAAGAGCAAGAGAAAAGAATCTGGGGTTCAAGCCAAACTGATTTCAGTCTTATAAAGATTTCTCAAAACACAATTAAGATGTGAATCTTCAGGGTCCACAGTCTGACTCCCTAGTATGACTCCTAGCAACTCAGCACTTACTCTAGTTTACAGTGGCAATAAGAGAAAAGACTGTGGGTACCACAGAGTTCTGGAGTAAAATCCAGGTCCAGGCTTTCCAGAATGCTCAAGTCCACAGATACTGCTTTTCAGGCATCTGGAAGATAGCTCGTCTTCTAAATTCATTGTTTCCTGTCTTTCTGACTTTATTTTTGGTGTCTTTTGTGCCTGAAACATTCTCAGCAACTGCCTATATCATAAATCTTCAAGATGAAACTGAAACATCATTTTCTCACTGGAGCCTTTCTTAATCTCTCCCAATGAGCTCTTCTCATGGTATCCCCACAACATTTTGTATACTCTCTATTGTGGTACTGACACCCAATTAAAAGGAATATTGGTATGAATTTCCACCTTGTACTTACTTCCATGAAAAGACTGATTATTTCCAGCAATTTATCCTACTTCTTTCCATTCTTGTCTCCCACTCTATGCCTATCCTCTAGTCTGAAGCACAATTTCTATTCTTACTTTTATTATTTTGATCCTTATTATATATACATTCTGAAGAAAAGTGGGGATTAGTGTAGTGACTATTTTGTCCGTAACTTTGCCTTCTGATCTCAGGCTATCTCTCCACTTTTTCCTCCAACATTTATTAAGCATAAAGCCCTGCCACTCCTTCAAGTAGCAAAACAAGACAACTGCATTTCTTCTCCATAGTTGGCTAAAAAGGCAAAAACAAAATCTTAGCCAGATGTTAAGAACAATAGAGCCAGGAAGTAAAGGAACTTCTTTCACAGGGATGTTGGATTAGGAAGCAGAAACATTTTGTTTTCTAACTTTCAAGATAAAGGTACAAAACTATAAGAGTTTAGAAAATGAAATAAAATTATACTTAACTACAGCCTACCCAAATAGTTTTTGAAGAGATTCAGTACATTCATATAAGAGCTTTCAGGCTTCAACTACTTTCCAGAGTGTGGGCCTGGTGAAAACAGTGCTTTCAATGCATGTTTTGATATGTTCATTGAAGTTACCCACAATACCATAGTGCAAACTGAATGAGTTCACTAGTTAAATGCGTCATTTCTTCAAATGGTATTTTTATTTGCTTTGTTCTACACTAAAAATTATCTCAACCCATAACAGAGATTTATATTGTGTGATTTTTGGTAATAACAACCACATTTGTGAATTTCTCCAAACTCCATTTTTTAATAATGTGTTACAAGTTTTCATGGGAAAATTCTAGTGGCTGAACAATTTCTGTGATAAAATCACTGTGACTTTTTCTACATAACCCAAAACAGGGTTCTTGGAAATACTTTCCCCTTTCTTCTTCCAAAGAAGAAATAACTTCAAGTGCTATGAGTGACGCTATTAACTTCACATAAAATAATTCTTACTGAAATATTTACAAAATCATATTGGAGCATTTTTCAGTGCTGAATTATATCTATATAAGACTACATATTCATATAACCACTTCAGAATTTACAGGGATTATGTTAAACACTACAATCCCTTTATTTGCAAATAGTGTACTATACCTTGTTTTGTGACTCTCTCTTGCTCGTTAATTCTGTTGAAAGAAAAACTGTAGTGAAATTAAATGGTTCAATTCAGCAGAGAGTGATTTGTGGATCGTGTAGCCAGAACCAGAATAGATTCAGACAGACTCTTGGGCTGCCACATGGTCTGACAGCATCTAAGGACAGAAGGAAAGTGAAGTACAGAAAATAAAAGTGAGGAACAGAAAGAGCTAGACTGGTTGTAGCTAAATGTTTGCCCTATTTGAACCTAGTTTGAACAATTGGCTATCTGTGACTGACTGAAATTCAGCTGCTATGATTGGCCAAGGCTCAGCTACTTGTTATAAGAGTAGATGACAGTCCATCCGACTATGAAGTAAGTTAAATACACTATATATGAAGAAACCTTGAGGATACACCTAATTTAACAATTCTAGGTAATATAAGAACTAAGAACTAATTCTAGGTAATATAAGAACTAATATATATATATATAAGAATATATATTGCAAGTTCCTATCTTGTTGAGTACCACATAATGTACAGAATTTTAGCTTAAAAAACATTAGTATTGAAAAATAAGTAAACAATTATTACATAATTTGTTAAGTACAGATTGGCAAACATAATGGAAGAAACATAGGAAGAGGCATCATGGGAGGAGGGAGAAGAGATAGAATTAGTTAGGAAAGGGAATCAAATGTTTTTAGCACAATATTGAAGGTAGAACACAATCCTCCAGGACATAGAGTGTTCTTGAATACCTGAATAACACCCAAAAGGGCTTGGAGATGTGGAAAGGTTTGGTAAGTTAAGAATCCAAAATTATGGGAAAACAGTTGGAGAGTGAGAGATGAGTAGGAATATCAGGTTGGACAATGTTGTAAAGCTTTTCTGAATAAGCTAAGGAGATTTTTGTTCATCTGCAGCAGAAGAATTGGAATTAGCAAGGGTCCACAGCATCTGGCTTGTGTTAAACGTTCACTAGCCCACTTTACACTAAATCTCAGGGTGAATAAAAAGTTTATTTCAATGGTAGAATAGGAGGTAAAAGCCAAAATTGTGGGCCTTCATTGCTGCTGTTCTTTTTTTGTTTGTTTTGTTTTGTTTTGCACTGTATATCTTCAAATTGTTTGGGTGTTTTCTTGTTTTTTTCTTTTAAGTTAATGCATAATAACCAAAAGCTGCATTCTCTTTTATGAATCAACCAGCACGTGATGGATTCAGGTTAGAAATGGCAATAGTAATTACATTAACAAAGCAAAACCAAAAATCCCTGAGGTTAGGTAGTTCTAGTAGCATCTGAGTATTCACCCGATGCCTACGGAGTGGCTCACACTTTTTTTTTTTTTTAGTAGTTAGCTGTCAGATCAAATGCTGTCCAATGTTACCACAAAAGCTCTCCCCAAACAACAAACCCAAGAAACCTAAGTCAGTCCTTAAAAACAGCCCAACTGTGAACTGGGCCAGGTCATCTAGGATGCGACAGCAGGCAGCACCACCCTGTCACTGTGTTGCCTCTTAAGTAAAGAGCTGCTTGACCTTTCTGCCAAGAGTAGCCAGGATAACAAATGGGGGAACACAGATGTGCAATGGAAGCAAACAGGTGGTCAGTCCAACAATACTGAGATTCTATTTGCATGCTTTTTGTATTATGTCTTTATTATATGAAATACTTTGAAACCACATTGCTGCTGTATTTTTTTACTATGATTCAGTAGCTTGAACTTTCAAACAACTCACACAGCTCCTTGATATGTTTGTAACTCTGTTAGCTTTCAATTTCACAGTATTCTCTGAAGTTAATTGTGATGCTATTTTATGTTGCTAAAGAGCATATTTCTGCCTAGGTATACTGATACTGAACAAATGCGATATGTTCTAATTACACGGTGTAAAATGAGCTATTCTCATGTCCTAGGTTGTTCAGCACAACAATTTCCAGTGTCCACATCTATTATTTTCTACATTTATTATTATAATTGCCTCAGGATAATTGATAATGACAGCAATGAGAACTTGAAAATATTTGGCAAAAGCTTATATCTCTACACGTCTACAAAAGTCCTCAAGAGAGTTTGTACATAGCTTCCACTCACACTCAAGGAGAAAGAATAAGGTAAATTTAAAAGAAGAAAACTCTTGCAAGCAGACCAATGCATCATTCTATCCTCATCACCATCACGGTCATTATTATTATCATCATCACTGTGAATATATTTAACCATACTAATACTCAAAGAGTTTCACAATAAAATAACAAGAATATACCACTTTTGACTCAACAAATATTTAAGTAATAATATGTCCATGGGTTTAGAAAATATGCATTCCTGTTCTTCTGGAGAAAGAGTAAACTTGAGAATCATAGAGGAAACCAGTTACAAAGTATTTAATACAAATGTTAATTATTAATATTAAAATATAGTTTTATATAATTAGTAAATATGATTAATTTTAAAATAATTTAATACAAATGATAACCAAAAGGCAAAGATTATAAGAAGTATTTGTTATAAATATAGAATGATCATTCCTGCATTACTATGGGGAAAATTGACATAATCCAAATTTTTAATAAAGGATTGGTTAAATAAATAATTATACAACCATAAGATGTGTACTTATTAATATGATAAAAGTTTCATCATAAGTGCACATGTAAAAGGATGTAGTATTGTACTATACACAATTATAACTTTAAAATGTGCATGTTTTTGTGCAAAAGTGTATATATGAAAAATAATACACCAACATATTGGCTGTGGCTATCTTTTGGGTATAAAATAGCTAGATTATGGATAATCTTTTTCTTTCTACTTAAATCATTTTATATTGATTTTTTAACCCTAAAAACAACAATAAAAACATACTAAAGATTTTTAGAGAACACTTAAGGATATTTTTATAGATGTCTAAACCAGTTGCTAGCTCACTGTTGTCTAAATACTAATGCCTGGCTTGGTCAGCACAAAAAAATTCACTCACTTGTGAGTAATGTTCTAACAAAGCTTATAGGAGCCAGTATCTTACACTGGCTTGTGACATAAACTATGTAGAATGAAAAGGCAAGTATCTAATAATAGAGGCATTATGGAATGTCCTTCAAGTTCTTAGCTTCAAGTATCTTACTTTTCTGATGCTCTGAAAATACTGATGCCATGCTTTCTCCCCAGAGAGGTAATAAGTTTGAAGTGGAGACAAAGAGTAGGTAATTTTTAAAGCTCCGAGATGTGTTTGACATGCAACCAGAGCTAATAATTTGGGGAATAGACAAGAGTTGCTCAAAGTGCAGGGCTGGCCTCAAACTGTTCCTTACAGTCCACAGTGAGATTAGTTCAGAAATTAGAAGTGAGATGAGTTCTCCAATTGAGAGTGAGCATTTCAAAATGTTTATATAGCAATTTGATTTTGCCATGACATCCAAATAATGACTAGTAAACAACTCTCATTAAACAAGTTATAGACTAGCCTGGGTGCTTTTGAATTCACTTGATGAACCATGTGTAAATACCTACTACCAGTCCATGGCGAAGTGAAAAAAAAATTAAAAATAAAAACCGATCATTCAGGACACAGGTTTATGTGTCTAATTTCTCAGCTACGTTGTCAGTTACTGATATCAGTATCACAAACTATACTTACAACAGGTACTCCAAATGCTTCCTGAATTGTGATGAATGGTAATTCAATGTCTTTTTCTCCATTTAAGAAGATAAGTGACTTTTAACTGGAGCCATTAGTATTGTGATGTCTTTATAATAAAATAATTTGCTTAGGACAGTGGAGGTTTCTGACATTATGGTTAAACTAACCTGAGATGTTTTGCAGCAGAACAAGCTTCTTCATACCCTTAAAGTGATCTTATGTCTCTTCTCTTACTTAGTTTATCCAGTTGTAATGTATCGTCCCTTACTAGCCCAGGTCCACTGACTCCACTGCAGCAGGAATGGGAGGATTCTGACGAGTCACATCAGTGGCAGCCTTAGGCCATGGCTCACTTGTCTCAACTTTGTAAGCAACATACATAGACCTGCACTGGCTCTGCCTAATCAACAGTAGGCTACCCACTCTCACTTTTGGACATTTGAGATTGGAAGACATTTACCAAGCACTAAAAACTGGAGTGTCAAAACTGAAGATTTTGTGGAACAAATGCCCTCTGTTCTATACGTCACAAGTTTGTGCAGAGGTAAGATAATATTGTCATAGAAATACAAGTCTGAGTCTTCATGAACTGATGTGTGATTTACCAAGGCGAAATTGTCTTCTAGGATCAGCCTTAGTGATGCATAATAATTAGCCTCCATTGTGATCTGACATACTTGTGTCATGGAAAGTTGCCTTTGTTGACAAAGATGGCAAAGTTTAGTTTTATGGAATATTTTGAGAAAGCCAAAGAAAGGAAAAACTTGTTATATTTGCATTTGCATCTTTTTGAACACTGTTTATAGATAAATAGGTGAAGAAAGAATGTTGCAATATGTGTCAAGACTATTGCAATAGGGGAGAGGAATAGGGCTCGACTCAAAATATAGCATGGATGACTGAAGACTTATAATGAATAGGCAGAGTTGGTGGCAGTGGATGAAATATTATGTAGAGGAGACATCAAGAGTAGAGGGATTCTTCTTTTCCTTTTTTAAAAAAATGTTTATTAAATGTTGCACATATATATATATATATATGATTATAAAAGTTACACAAAATCATCATAAATCAACACCCATATGCCTATCATTCAATTTAAGACAAAGAACATTACTATTATCTTTGAAGGCCTCTGTGTTCTTTTTTTTCCCCTCATCCTCTTCGTTACCCCTCCAGGGGCCATGTGATCACCCATCTTGTATTTATTGTATCTTAATTCTCTTTATAATTTTACCATATTTCATCGTGTTCCTAAGCAGCATACAGTTTAGTGGATATTTTAATTTGTACTTAAATGGACTACAAATGTGAATGAATTTTTTGTGATTTGTTTTTTCACCCAATATTATACCCATATGTTTTTTCTATGTTATTGTGTTATATTGTATTCATCTTCATGGTTGTCAAGTATGTCATTATATGAATGCACCATAACTTATTGCCCATGATAAACATTTGGGCAAATTTCAGTTTTTCCCTATAGTAAATGGTAATGTAAAGAATATTTTAATAACACAACTTTTATTACAAATGTCCAAGAGTTTCTTTATGATGTATGAGTGATTCTGTTAGGTCATTGGTATGTATCTCTTCGAATATATAAGTAATGCCAAATTGTTTTCCAAAGTGGTTGTACCAAATTGTACTTCTACTAGCAATGTGTAAGAATGCTGGTTGCATCGTGTCCTTGCCAATGCTCACTTTATATTATCAAATATAATTTTCTTTTATTAAACTTTAGGTTCTGGGGTACATGGGCAGAACATGTATGTTTGTTACATAGGTATACACATGCCGTGGTGGTTTGCTGCATCTATCCTCCCGTCATCTACATTAGGTATTTCTCCTAATGTTAGCCCTCCCAATCCCCCCACCACCTGCTATGCATCCCCTAGCTCCCCCACTCCCCCAGTAGGTCCCAGTGTGTGATGTTCCCCTCCCTGTGTCCACGTGCTCTCATTGTTCAACACCCACTTATGAGTGGGAACATGCAGTATTTGGTTTTCTGTTCTTGTGTCAGTTTGTTGAGAATCATGGTTCCAGATTCAACCATGTCCCTGCAAAAAACACGAACTCATCCTTTTTTATGGCTGCATAGTATTCCATGGAGTATATGTGCCACATTTTCTTTATCCATTCTATACATGCTGGGCATTTGGGTTGGTTCCAAGTCTTTGCTATTGTGAACAATGCCACAATAAACATACTTTTGCATGTGTCTTTATAATAGAATGTTTTATAATCCTTTGGGCATATACCCAGTAATGGGATTGCTGGGTAAAAGGTATTTCTATTTCTAGATCCTTGAGGAATCACCACACTGTCTTCCACAATGGTTGAACTAATTTACATTCCCACCAACAGCGTACAGTGTTCCTATTTCTCCAAATCCTCTCCAGCATCTGTTGTCTCCTGATTTTTTAGTGATCGCCATTCTAACTGGTGTGAGATGGTATCTCAATGTGGATTTGATTTGCATTTCTCTAATGACCAGTCATAATGAGCTTTTTTTTCACGTTTGTTAGCTGCATAAATGTCTTCTTTTGAGAAGTATCTGTTCATATCCTTTACTCCACTTTTTGATGTTTTTTTTTTTTTTTTTCTGGTAAATTTGTTTCAGTTCTTTGTAGATTCTGGTTATTAGGCCTTTGTCAGATGGGTAGATTACAAAAATTTATTCCCATTCTCTGGGTTGCCAGTTCACTCTAATGATTGTTTCTTTTGCTGTGCAGAAGCTCTTAAGTTTAATTAGATCCCATTTGTCTATTTTGGCTTTTGTTGCCATTGCTTTTGGTGTTTTAGTCATGAAGTCCATGCCTATGACCTGAATGGTGTTGCCTAGGTTTTCTTCTAGGGTTTTTGTGGTGTTAGGTCTTATGTTCAAATCTTTAGCCCATCTGGAGTTAATTTTTATACAAGGTGTAAGGAAGGGATCCAGTTTCAGCTTTCTTCATAGGGCTAGCCAGTTTTCCCAACACCATTTATTAAATAGAGAATCCTTTCCCCATTGCTTGTTTTGTCAGGTTTGTCAAAGATAAGATGGTTGTAGATGTGTGGCATTAATTCTGAGAACTCTGTTATGTTCCATTGGTCTGTATCTGTTTTGGTACCAGTGCCATGCTGTTTTCATTACTTTAGTTTTGTAGTATAGTTTGAAGTCAGGTAGCGTGATGCTTTCAGCTTTGTTCTTTTTGCTTAGGATTGTCTTGGCTACGCAGGCTCTCTTTTGGTTCCATATGAAGTTTAAGGCGTTTTTTTTTGTTTGTTTGTTTGTTTGTTTTCCAATTTTATGAAGAATGTCAATGCTAGCTTGATGGGGATAGCATTAAATCTATAAATTACTTTGGGCAGTATGGGCATTTTCACAGTGTTGATTCTTCCTACCCATGAGCATGGAATGTTTTTCCATCTGTTTATGTCCTTTCTTATTTCCTGAGCAGTAGTTTGTAGTTCTCCTTGAAGAGGTCCTTCATATCTCTTGTTAGTTGTATTCCTAGGTATTGCTAAACCAACTTAATAGGATTCTTGCTTAAGGTAGCAAGGGCGAACAGCTATCAAGGGTGAGGGGATTCTCCCTACACTGACTTAGCAGGATTCTTGGTAAAACGCGGCTAGGAAGGTCCAGAACAAGTCCTAGTTAAAAAGAGGGCTCCAAGGACCCTGTCTAAAGTTTGGTCAAGAGTTTTATAAAATGCGCATACATGCTTGTATGTGTATGTTTGCATATTTTAAAAAACTCTGTAAAATAAACACATCTATTATTGAAAAGTTAAGGAAATATGAAATACGTAGAGTGAAATATTTATCACCCCAGCACCCAAGGGAAACATTTTTTTAATCCATTGTGCTTCCTTACAGTATTTTAATGCATAAATATAGATTTTAAAGCATAATAATAGTAAACAAATTCAAGTATCAAAAAAAGAGAATTTCAAAACAAAAGACCAGAACTGTTCTTAGCTCTACACCCAATTGTGAGGACAGGATTCAGAACCTATACCATCCCTGATGGCATCTTGCAGATGAAACTGTTGATTTAAGGGCAATTGTCTCCCATGAATTTTACCAATGTGTATGACAGTTACCCAAGTTCCTGGTCTGAGAAACAGCCCTGCTGTGAAAATTTATAGTGCTCAGTAGTCCTCAAAATTTCTCATTTGTTACCCAGAGTGAGATGGAGAGGTAGCGTTTGAGGGTGGTAAGGTGGGGATTGGATACAGAAAAAAGAAGAGGAGAATTTTGCACACCAATTTGAAGCTTGCAAAACAGAAAGATAGCAGTTTAAGTTTTTGGCTGAAATAAACAAGCATTCTGATGTGTTTGTTTGCATGGTTGCTGTACTATACTGAGTATTTAATTGGCAATCTGTTACAACTGCTTTCTTGGCTGTCAGGTAAAGATAAGGATACCTGCTTTCCTAATTCACAAATGTTTTATAATGATAACATCATTTACAGTGCTGAAAACATCTAAAGTATTAAATACAGTGAGATACCATTCATGTAACATATACGAGATTATAGTAAATATTTTAGGCTATGTTGGTCATGCTGTCTCCTTCACAGCCCTTCCACCCTGCCTTTGGGGTATGAAATCAGCCACAGAATATAAGTGATCAAAAGAGCATGCCTGGCCCCAATTAATACTTTACTTATGGACACTCACTTTCACATATACTTTATGTGTCATTATTTGCTCAGCACAATTTATTTCCTCAGCCACATTTTCAGCCACTAGAGGGTAGAGCCTAACTCATGCTCTTGTGCTAGGAAGATGTTAGATATATATTGAACAACAGATAGTGCTAGGCTATGTTTTGGTTAAAGAACCATAGAAGAGAAAAGGTGTCTAGTAGAAGTCTTACCTCTTCTTTGATGTAAGAAATTTACACTATGTCACAGGTGAGGGATAGGGATGCCAACAGCCACCTCTACATTTTTTTTTAAAACACAGAAACAATCCCTCTGAAGATCACAGTGATAACCCCTTTTACCTGTATACTTTGGAGAACAGTCACAAGAAGAAATGACTTAGGCCTCGAGGAGAGCATGCAATCAATATCAAGAAAAATGGTTTTATTACAAACTGAGCTGCTAAGAAATTTCAATTCCCTATTGCTCCCCAAGGCCTATCATAGGGACTCAGGGCTCAACATGTTCACAACGGGGCCTGCATAATGCAAGGGTTCCTAGGATGAGAAGTAACAAGCTTCCTCAGGGAATGAAGGAAAGTGGAAAATCTCTATTTAAGAAAATCATGAAGTGATCTCCTCTCCAAAGAGTTAGAAAAGATGTGATTTACTTGACTGGAAACTGTGAGCAAATAAAAATATGTGAGTGAGCATCATTGTTTATTGCTTCAATGACCAGTCAATAGGCTGGGTATATGGCTTACCATTATTCCAATGAATAATATCTGACTCCACACTACATCTTCTGTATTTTTAGGAGCATCATAGGCCAAAGGGTTAGAATGTCAGACCAGGGGAAATGGCTGGAGCTATGGCAGCCTGATATTTCTTCCTTGGAGGAGGCATTACCCTCTATGCAGAGAAAAAAAGACTCTTGTTTGGTGACACGGTGAATGCACTGCAACTACTTCTCCAACTCCTCTGCCAGGGATGATTATGAAGTAGACATGATTCAGGAACGTTGTTCCTTAAGGATGCTTAGGAAAAAAATCACTGTCATTGCAACTCTTTATGTAGAGGTACAGAGGTAAGAAGACTGCTCTTGCTCCCGTAGACTCATGCTGTCATTGAAATAATATTCATGATATTCTGACCCTAATGAAGGGTAGCAGAATATGCCACTCAACATATGCCACTTTGCAATGAAGGATTATTTGACCTAAATTCAACTGAAAAGAAGCAGATATAAGAAATACTTTCTGTCGTCTACTTATTTGCCCAAAAGAAGAATATAAATTTGTAAAGTTGTCCTCCCACCTCCTTATAAGGAGAGACAGAAGTTAATCACTGGCAACAACTCTAGACACTCAGCCCTAAATTGGCACTGGAGGAATTGATATAAACTTTCAACCAATTTGGGAGACCAGAATATGTCTTCCCAAAAGATGAAGGATTGTTGAGCTGAAAAAAGGTAATAAGCAGATACAGGGCCGGGCGTGGTGGTTCACACCTGTAATCCCAGCATTTTGGGATGCCAAGGCGGGTGGATTGCCTGAGGTCAGGAGTTGGAGACCAGCCTGGCCAACATGGTAAAATCCAGTCTCTACTAAAAATACAAAAAATTAGCTGGGTGTGGTGGCACACGCCTATAATCTCAGCTACTCGGGAGGCTGAGGCAGGAGAATCACTTAAACCCTGGAGGCAGAGGTTGCAGTGAGCCAAGGTCACACCATTGCACTCCAGCCTGGACAACAAGAGCAAGACTCCATCTCAAAAAAATAAAACTAAAAAAAAGAAGCAGATACAGGAAAGCTCTTTGCCTTTCCTCTATTTGCCAAAAGGCAAGACACATATTGACAAAGACAGACGACATCTCACCTCCCTTCTCTACCAGGGTATAAAAGATTAACAATTGAAGACAACTTTGGACATTTATCTGCCCGGAGATGGTACCAGAGGGCTCTAGATTAGCAAGGTTTACTAACCATAGTCTTTATGGAAGATGCTATATATGCTGGATTTGAAGCCACCTTTCTGAGAACAGCTCATTCCCTGGGTATCTCCCATGTATGTATGAAACACACATGTTAATAAACTTCTATATGCTTTTCTCTTGTTGATATTTTGTTACAAAGGTCTGTACTGCTGAAGAACATATGGGGATGACTCTTCCTTCCTCTATACCAGTTTCTATCTACCATTGCTTCCCCATACATTTACCTTTCCACCATTTTTTTACCATAGAAACTCAAAGTCCTTTTCCTTTGTCTTGTGATTTCTCTAAAAATTTACCATTTTTGTTAAGATTTCATAAAACCTAAGTTTTAATGATGCCTTTGATTTATTCATTTCTGCATACTCCCATGTGTATATTTGATGCATATGCTAAAGAATTCTTGCTTTTCTCTTGTTAATCTGTCTTTGAACAGTTTAATTTTATGGAGCTCCAATCAGAGAACCTAGGAAGACAGAAGAAAAAAATAAGTTTTTTCTACCCTAGACTAATGAATACCAATCTGTAGTGAAGGGTAAAAGAGACACACATGAAATTAAGCTAAATATCTAAAAATTACTAAATTGTTTTAGACTAAAGGCCTAAAATATAGTCTGGTTTAAAAGCACTTGTTTAGAATAAAGATTCTAAAAGACACTTTATCAATACTTCACAATTTTTCCCCCACTCCTAGTTTTCTCTCTAGTTAAAAAGCCCTTCATAATCTATCTACAAACACATTACACTTGGCATGTTCTTGTTCTGGAATAAATTCTAGCAGAGTATACATGCTGTATTGGCTTTGCTCCAGTTTTCATAGCATACCTATACCCAAGACCTTTAATGATTCCTTTGATCAAAGAATCTAAAATCCTACCACATATCTGAATGCATTTGAAACACAGGAGGTACTATCTGGAAGTGTCTCAGCTTCTAAGTTACCTGTCTCAGGGGTTACATAAAAAATTCTAATGGCTGTGTCCACATGGGATTATATGAACCCCATCAAATCGCCCCTATTAAGTTTCCCCAATCCTTTTTACCTTTCTTATTGTCATATTCAAGATATATGTCTCCTAAGTTATCATATGGTCAAATTTGATATTCTACTATCTATTTTAAAGCATGAGACTCAGATTTTGTGTATTATCATGGTTTAACTATCAGTCCTTAGATCTGAGAGTACCTAGGTCAAGTAGATTTTCTAATTGCTCCAGAAAATTCTAACCTGAAAAGATGAGGCTATAAACCAATAATTATTTTGCTACCTTCAGGAAATTTCCTTAAACAAATGTATCTGTACAATTTAGTTATCTGGATAAACAGTTCTTCTATCAGAACAGTAGACTATTTTCCATCGGCTTATCGAAGAAGAGTTAATTTATCAAGAGTGGTTTACCATCCTTACTCTTTCAGCTATAAACTATTATGCCATGAACTTTACCTACCTGCAATAAATTTTGTACCTTGAAAGACTCACCTTAAACTATTTGACACCAGATCCCCTAATGTTAAAACTATCCTCTCCTGATCCCCTGTTCTTAGAGACTATGATTCTGCCAAGGTGGTATTTTCCTGTTTTAAAATAGGTACAATAAAGTTAGTTTTGTTTGATCAAGAAATAATTCTGGTGGTCTTTTGGGGAATTCAGAATTTGATAAACATTTTTAACGGAGAAAACTTATTCACCTTTCATTTTTCTTTTCCTAACTCTACTGTATACTTGGGCCTCACTCAATGTATAGCCTAATAATTACATATAGTTAATAGCATTAATTATCTTAATTCTTACAACCACTCAGTGAAATGGAAACTATTATTGTTCTAATTTTAGAAATAAGGAAACAGAAGCATAGAAAATTTTAATAATTTGCCTAAAATATGTAACTAATAAATGGTGAGGCTGGGATTTGAACTCAGGCAGAATGGATCCAGAGTTTTGTTTTTTAACTGCGATTCTGTTTTTTCCAGGGAGCATTATTATTATTGAATTTGACAATTCAAGTTTATGTTGATCCTTCTATCAGTTGTTGTAGGCCACCAGGTTTGTGCCCATTGCATGGTAACATACTAATACCCTGAAATTGCAGGAGGAGCAGCAGTGAAAGAGTTTAATAATTGAATGGTACCCTAGTGAAGAGATGAGAGGGAACCTAAAATCAGCCTCCCCAAGGAGTTTTGGCCTGGGATTTTTAAGGCAATTTTGGCAGGTATGGGGCTGAGGAGCTGATGGTCACTGACTGGTTAGGGTGTGGGGAATGAAATAATAAAGGTATAGAAACTACATTTTTACACTGAGTCAGTTCTTCAGAGGCAGCTTTCAGACAAGCTGGCATCAGTGAACCCATTAGAAAGCAGAATCTGGAAAATATCTCAAATGGAAAGCTCGAAGTTTCTTGGCATTAAAGATGTTATCTGTAAAAGTTAGGACCTAGTGAGAGGAGTTATGTAACTTTTAGCAGTAAGCAGCTATAGAGAAGCACGCTGGCTATAGGGCAAGCTGGTGATGCTTAGCTATGCTTTTAATAAAACATATGTTTTTGTTAAAAACTTAGCAATTTAGTTTTATTAATTTTATTAGAATCATTTCACAGCTACTCTCAGAATCTTCTACTAATATCTACTGGCACTAAAATTCTAACCATGAAAATTATATGGAGTCTCAAGTCCTTCCAAACTCTTGAGTTAAATAAGAAATGGTAAGAAACTTCACAATGCATTTAATCAACAATGTATTAAAATGCATGTTCTAATTCCTCTGTGATTTTATCTTTTAATCTCCACAATATTACAAATAACACCATCACACCTAACAATTCATTATTGGACCTAAGCCATATCACTTAATCATTAACGAACATCTAGTATATTGATTCTAACAATTAATAGCAAAATAAGATTCTGGCTTCAAATTCAATAACACAATGACTCCCATTCCAAAAAAAAAAAAAAAAAAAATCCTCAATCTTCCTGATTAATTGACAACTAATTTTCATTTAGACAGTTTACCTGAAAGCTTTAGTATTTCAGCTACAGTGAAATTTCACTGAGCATCAACTGTCTTATCTATACTAATGCAAGTGTCAGTATCAGGGCAATCCAAATGGTAGATAATTCTAAAACCCTTCCATTTGGCTTTGGGATGCTGTATCCTACATGATAATGGCCTCAGTTACTTCCCTAATACCACGTTTCAGCCAAACACACAGTCACTGACAGAAGACAGGTAGAGATTGAGATGAGAAATGAACTCTTATTACAAAAAAATTCCCCACAGAAGATCATTCTTAGACAGAAAATAGAAAAGAAGTCACTAAGAAGGATGAGTTTTGTCTCCTAAGTAGCTTATCTTTCATATATGAAGCCATAAAATTAATGGCTTAGCAAGAGAATTCTGGCTGCTTTGACTATGAAGAAATTCATTTATATGGTATTTTGCTGAAAGAAGGTTTGTTGGAATTAAAAGCTGTTGTTTATTTAAAAAAAATATGAGAAGTTTTTATGTGTCAATGAATTGGCTGAAACAAGGGGGTGCTCTCTGAGGGCAATATTAAATTCAACCTGAGATACTAAGAAGGTTTTCCTTGTTTTATTGATCCCAGGAAGACAGAGTGTTATTGAGGTTGAGATGAGGTTCATATCATATCATCTTTTCTAACTACTTTACAGAGAGCAGTGAAAGTTATGGCCATGGCATTCCAAGCCACTGCCACCTTGCTCCTCTCTTGAGCATTAGTTCCTTGGAATGTGATAATTGAGATCTTTATTGAGTTTTGAGATAATGCCTGTCATGAAATACTGTAAAAATGTGTCAAAAAACTTACACTTGGGAGAGTCAACAAGATGGCTGAATAGGAACAGCTCTAGACTGCAGTTCACAGCGAAAACGCAGAGACCACTGCAGGTGATCCCCAGGCAATCAGGGTCTAGAGTGGACCTCCAGCAGTCCTACAGCAGATGGGCCTGACTGTTAGAAGGAAAACTAAAAAACATAAAGAAATAACTTCAACATCAACAAAAAGGAGGTCCACTCAGAGACCCCGTCGGAAAGTCACCAACTACAAAGACCACGTGTAGATAAATCTACCAAGATGTGAAGAAACCAGCACAAAAAGGATGAAAACACCCAAACCAGAACACCTCTCCTCCTCCAAGGTATCACAGATCCTCACAAGCAAGGGAACAAGGCTGGATGGAGAATGAGTATGATAAAGTGACAGAAACAGGCTTCAGAAGGTAGGTAATAACAAACCTCTCTGAGCTAAAAGAACATGTTCTAACACAATGCAAAGAAAGTAAGAACCTTGAAAAAAGGTTTGATGAAAAGCTAATGAAACAGCTTAGAGAGAAATATAAATGAATTTATGGAGCTGAAAAACATAACACGTGAACTTCGCGAAGCATACACAAGTTTCAATAGCAGAATCGACCAAGCAGAAGAAAGGATATCAGAGATTGAAGATCAACTCAAAGAAATAAAATGATAAGGCAACATTAGAGATAAAACAGTAAAAGGAAATGAACAAAGCCTCCAAAAAATATGGGATTATGTGAAAAGACCTATCTATGTGTACCTGAATGTGACGGATAGAATGAATCCAAGCTGGAAAACACTCTTCAGGATATTATCCAGAGAACATCCCCAACCTAGCAAGGCAGGCCAACATTCAAGGCCAGGAAATGCAGAGAACACCACAAAGATATTCCTCAAGAAGAGCAACCCAAAGGCACATCAATCAACAGATTCACCAGGGTTGAAATGAAGGAAAAAATACTAAGGGCAGCCAGAGAGAAAGGTTGGGTTACCCACAAAGAGAAGCCCATCAGACTCACAGTGGATCTCTCAGCAAAATCTCTACAAGCCAGAAGAGAGTGGGAGCCAATATTCAACATCCTTAAAAGAAAGAACTTTCAAACCAGAATTTCATATCCACCCAAACTAAGTTTAATAAGGGAAGCAGAAATAAAATCCTTTACAAACAATCAATTGCCCAGAGATTTCATCACCACCAGGCCTTCCTTACAAGAGCTCCTGAAAGAAGCACTAAACACAGAAAGGAACAACCAGTACCAGCAACTCCAAAAACGTATCAAATGGTAAAGCACATCGACACAATGAAAAAACTGCATCAACTAATGGGCAAAACAACCAGCTAGCATCAAAATGGCAGGATCAAATTCACATATAACAATATTAACCTTAAATGTAAATGGCTAAATGCCCCAATCAAAAGACAGAGATGGCGAGTCAGATAAAAAGTCAAAACCCATCAGTGTGCTCTATCCAGCAAACCCATCTCACATGCAAGGATACACATAGGTTCCCAATAAAGAGATGAAGGAAGATTTACCAAGCAAATAGAGAACAAAAAAAAGCAAGGGTAGCAATCCTAGTCTCTGATAAAATACACTTTAAATCAACAAAGATCAAAAGAGACAAAGAAGGGCGTTACATAATGATAAAACGATCAATGCAACGAGAAGAGTTGTCATAAATATATATGCACCCAATATAGGAGCACCCAAATACATAAAGCAAGTTCTGAAAGACCTACAAAGTGATTTAAAGACTCCAACATAATAATAGTGGGAGACTTTAACACTCCACTTTCAATATTAGACAGATCAACGAGACAGAAAATTAACAAGAATATCTAGGACTTGAACGCAGACCTGGACCAAGAAAATTTAATAGACATTTACAGAATGCTCCACCCCAAATCCACAGAATATACATTCTTCTCAGCACCACATCACACCTACTCTAAAACTGACCACATAATTGGAAGTAAATCCCTCCTCAGCAAATACAAAAGAATGGAAATAATAGCAAACAGTCTCTCAGACCACAGGGCAATCAAATTAGGACTCAGAGTTTAGAAACTAACTCAGAACTGCACAACTTCATGGAAACTGAATAACTGTCTCTTGAATGTTAACTGGATAAACAATGAAATTAAGGCAGAAATAAAGATGTTCTTTGAAATCAATGAGAATGAAGACACAATGTACCAGAATCTCTGGGACACATCTAAAGCAGTATCAAGAGGAAAATTTATTGCAATAAGTGCCCACATGAGAAGCAAGGAAAGATCTCAAATTGATACCCTATTATCAAAACTAAAAGAGCTAGAGAAGCAAGATCAAAAACACTCAAAAGCTAGCAGAAGACAAGAAATACCTAAGATTGGAGTAGAACTGAAGGAGATAGAGACAAAAAACACCTTCAAAAAATCAATAAATTCAGGAGCTGATTTTTTGAAATGATCAACAAAATAGACCACTATCCAGATTAATAAAAAAGAAAAGAAACAAGAATCAAATTGATGCAATAAAAAATGATCAAGGGGATATCACCACAGAAATACAAACCACCATCAGAGATTACTACAAACAACTCTATGCACATAAACCAGTAATCCTGGAAGAAATGCATAAATTCCTGGACACTTGCACCTTCCCAAGCCTAAACCATGAGAAAGTTGAAACCCTGAATACACCAATAACAGGGGCTGAAGTTGAGGCAGTAATTAATAGCCTACCAACCAAAAAAAAGCCCAGGTCAAGATGGGTTCACAGCCGAATTCTAACAGACATGCAAAGAGGAGGTGATACCACTCCTTCTGACACTATTTCAAACAATACAAAAAGAGGGAATCCTTCCCAAATCATTTTATGAGACTAACACCATCCTGATACCAAAACCCACTCAACAAGAAAAGAAAACTTCAAGCCCATAACCATGATGAACATAGATGCAAAAATCTTCAATAAAATACTGGCAAACTGATTGCAATAGCACATCAAAAAGCTTATCCATCACAATCAAGTAGGCTTCATTCCAGGGATGCAAGCCTGGTTCAACAGATGCAAGTCTATAAACTAATTCACCACATAAACAGAACCAAAGACAAAAACCACATGATCATCTCAATAGATACAGAGAAGGCCTTTGACAAAATTCAACAGCCATTTATGCTAAAAACCCCCAATAAACTAGGTATTGACAGAATGTATCTCAAAATAATAAAAGCTATTTACGAAAAACCCACAGCCAATATTATAATGATTGGGCAAAAACTGGAAGCATTACCTTTGAAATCTGGCACTAGACAAGGATACCCTCTGTCAACACTCCTATTCAATATATTATTGGAAGCTCTAGCCAGAGCAATCAGGCAAGCAAAAGAAATAAAGGGTATTCAGTTAGGAAAGGAGGAAGTCAAATTGTCTCTATTTGCAGATGACATGATGGTATATTTAGAAGACCCCATTGTCTCAGCCCGAAATCTCCTTAAACTGATAAGCAACTTCAGCAAAGTCTCAGGATACAAAATCAATGTGCAAAAATCACAAGCATTCCTATAAACCAATAACAGTCTAAAAGAGAACCAAATCAAGAGCAAACTGCCATTCACAATTGCTACAAAAGGAATAAAATACCTAGGAATACAACTAACAAAGGATTTAAAAGACCTCTTCAAGGAGAACTACAAACCACTGCTCAAGGAAATAAGAGAGGACACAAACAGATGGAAAAACATTCCATGCTCATGGTTAGGAAGAATCAGTATCATGAAAATGGCAATACTTCCCAAAGTAATTCATAGATTCAGTGCTATCCCCATCAAGCTACCTATGACCCTCTTCACAGAACTGGAAAAAACCACCTTAAACTTCATATGGGACCAAAAGAGAGCCCGCATAGCCACGTCAATTCTAAACAATAAGAACCAAGCTGGAGGCATCACACTACCTGACTTCAAACTATACTACAAGGATACAGTCATCAAACGTCATGGTACTGGTTTTTAAAAAAAAAAAAAAAAAAAAACAGAGATACAGACCAATGGAACAGAACAGAGGCCTCGGAGGCAACACCACACATCTACAACCATCTGATCTTTGACAAACCTGACAAAAACAAGCAATGGGGAAAGGATTCCCTGTTTAATAAATGGTATTGGGGAAACTGGCTAGCCATGTGCAGAAAGCTGAAACTGGACCCCTCCCTGACACCTTATACTAAAATTAACTCCAGATGGGTTAAACACTTAAACGTAAGACCTAACACCATAAAAACCCTAGAAGAAAACCTAGGCAAAATCATTCAGGACATAGGCATAGGCAAGGACTTCCTGACTAAAACACCAACAGCATTGGCAACAAAGGCCAAAATAGACAAATGGGATTTAATTAAACTCCAGAGCTTCTGCAGAGCAAAGGAAACAATAATTAGAGTGAACTGGCAACCAAAAGAATTGGAATAAATTTTTGCAATCTACCCATCTGACAAAGGACTTATATCCAGAATTTACAAATAACTTAGACATATTTACAAGAAAAAAACAAGCCCATTCAAAAGTGGATGGAGGATATGAACAGATGCTTTTGAAAAGAAGACATATATGAGGTCAACAAACATATGAAAAAATGCTCATCATCACTGGTCATTAGAGAAATGGAAATCAAAACTACATTGAGACATCTCACGACAGATAGAATGGTGATGATTAAAATATCTGGAGACAATGGCTGCTGGAGAGCATGTGGAGAAATAGGAACACTTTTACACTGTTGGTGGGAGTGTAAATTAGTTCAACCATTGTGGAAGACAGTGTGGCCATTCCTCAAGGACGTAGAAATAGAAATTCCATTTGACCCAGCAATACCATTACTGGGTATATATCCAAAGGATTATAAATCGTTCTATCCTAAAGACACATGCACATGTATGTTCATTGCAGCACTGTTTACAATAGCAAAGACTTGGAACCAACCCAAAAGCCCACTGATGATAGACTGAACAGGAAAAATGTGGCATATACACCATGGAATACTATGCAGCCATGAAAAATGATGAGTTCGTGTCCTTTGGAGTGACATGGATGAACATGGAAACCATCATTCTCAGCAAACTGACACAGGAACAGAGAATCAAGCACCGCATGTTCTTACTCATAGGCAGGTGTTGAGCAATGAGAACAGATGGACACAGGGAGGGGAGCATCACACACTGAAGTCTGTTGTGGGGGACGAGGGGAGGGATAGCAGGGGGTAGGGAACTGGGGCGGGATAACATGGGGAGAAATGCCAGATATAGGTGATGGGGATGGAAGGAACAAACCACATTGATACGGATGTACCTATGCAACAATCCTGCATGTTCTTCACATGTACCCCAGAACCTAAAGTGCAATAAAATATATATTAAGAAACAAAAAATGCGTACACTTATTGATGTTTTTTTTTCAAATTTGTCAAGCACAACTGGAATTTTTTTTACTAATATAAAGTTTCTTGATTTAAAAAAAAAAAAGCAAACATTTTCCTAGAGTAAGCATTAAATAATTCAATCCAAGCAGCCACCTCTCACCAACTTCCTTGTGAGAGTAAAACTAATTTTCTCTTTAATAAATATTATTGCTTAGTCTAGTGTAACACATGTGCCTATATGTTTAGCCAAATGTATGTTTTGTTAAAGGTGTTCCCTTTTTATCTCTTACTTAAAATTTTATTTGAGGTTCAGGGGTATATGTGCAGGTTTGTTATATGGTTAAATTGCATGTCATGAGGCTTTGGTGCATAGATTATTTCATCACCCAAGTGACAAGCATAGTACCCAAAAGGTAGTTTTTTGATCCTCACTCTCCTCCCACCCTCCACCCTCAAGTAAGCCCTGGTGTTTACTGTTCACTTTTATGTGTCCATGTGTATTCAACATTTAGCTCCCATTTATAAGTAACAACATGTGGTATTTGGCTATTAGTCTGTTAGTTCACTTAGGATAATGGCCACTGGTTTCATCCATGTTGCTCAAAAAGATACAATATTGTTTTTTTGGGTTTTTTTTGTTGTTGTTGTTGTTTTTTAACAGCTGCATCATATTCCATGAGGTATAAGTATCACATTTTCCTTATCCAGTCTACTGTAGATAGGCATCTAGGTTGATTCCATGTCTTTGATATAGCAAATAGTGCTGTGATAAACATACATGTACATGGTTCGTAATGGTAGAATAATTTATATGCCTCTAGATATCTACCCAACATGGGATTGGTGCATCGAATGGTAGTTCTGTTTTAAGTTCTTTGAAAAATCACCAAACTACTTTAAACGTTGTCTGAACTAATTTACATTCCCAATGGTACTATATTAACATTCCAGGTTCTCTGAACTTTCACTAGCATTTGTTACTTTTTGACTTTTTTATAATAGCTACTCTGATTAGTATGAGATATTATCTCATTATAGTTTTTATTTTCATTTTTAAAATTAGTAATGTGGAACAATTTTTTGTATCCTTGTTGTCAGCGTATATATCTTCTTTAGAAAAGTATCTGTTCTTATAATATGCTCACTTTTTTTTCTTTTTTTTTTTTTTAATCATACTTCAAGTTCTGGGGTACATGTGCAGAACTTACAGGATTGTTGCATAGGTACACCCATGACATGGTGGTTTGCTCTCTACATCCCCCCATCACCTACATCAGGCATTTCTCCAAATGTTATCCCTCCCCAACTTCCCCACCCCCCAACATGCCTCCCCTAGTCCCCTATCCCCCAACAGACCCCAGTGTGTGCGGTTCCCCTCCCTGCGTCCACGTGTTCTCATTCTTCAACATCCACCTATGAGTGAGAACATGTGGTGTTTGGTTTTCTGTTCTTGTGTCAGTTTGCTGAGAATGATTGTTTCCAGATTCATCCATGTCCATGCAAAGGACATGAGCTCATCCTTTTTTATGGCTGCATATTATTCCATGGTGTATATGTGCCACATTTATTTATCCAGTCTATCCTTAATGGGCATTTGGGTGGGTTCCAAGTCTTTGCTATTGTAAACACTGCCACAATGAACATACATGTGCATCAGTCCTTATAATAGAAAGATTTCTAATCCTTTGGGTATATACCCAGTAATGGGATTGCTGGGTAAAAGGTATTTCTATTTCTAGATCCTTGAGGAATCGCCACACTGTCTTTCACAATGGTTGAACTAATTTCCACTCCCACCAATAGTGTAAAAAGTGTTCCTATTTCTCCACATTCTTTCCAGCATCTGTTGTCTCCTGATTTTTTAGTGATCGCCATTCTAACTGGTATGAGATTGTATCTCAATGCGGTTTTGATTTACACTTCTCCAATGACCAGTGACGATGAGCTACTTTTCATATGTTTGTTGGCTGCATAAATGTCTTCCTTTGAAAAGTGTCTGTTCATATCCTTTATCCCACTTTTTGATGGGGTTGTTTCTTTCTTGTGAATTTCATTAAATTCTTTGTAAACTCTGGTTATTAGGCCTATGTCAGATGGGTAGATTGCAAAAATTTATTCCCATTCTGTTGGGTGCCAGTTCATTCTAATGATTGTTTCTTTTGCTGTACAGAAGCTCTTAAGTGTAATTAGATCCCATTTGTCTATTTTGGCTTTTGTTGTCATTGCTTTTGGTGTTTTAGTCATGAAGTCCTTGCCTATGCCTATGTCCTGAATGGTGTTGCCTAGGTTTCCTTCTAGGGTTTTTGTGGTGTTAGGTCTTATGTTAAATCTTTAATCCATCTGGAGTTAATTTTTGTGTAAGATGTAAGGAAGGGGTCCAGTTTCAGCTTTCTGCACATGGTTAGCCAGTTTTTCCAACACCATTTATTAAACAGGGAATCCTTTCCCCATTGCTTGTTTTTGACAGGTTTGTCAAAGATCAGATGGTTGTAGACATGTGGCTTTGCTTCCAAGGCCTCTGTTCTTTTCCATTGATCTATATCTCTGTTTCGGCACCAGTACCATGCTGTTTTCATGACTGTAACCTTGTAGTATAGTTTGAAGTCAGGTAGCGTGATGCCTCCAGCTTGGTTCTTTTTGCTTAGGATTGTCTTGGCTATGTGGGGTTTTTGTGGTTCCATATGAAGTTTAAGGTGTTTTTTTTTTCCAGTTCTGTGAAGAAGGTTAATCGTAGCTCAATGGGGATAGCATTGAGTCTATAAATTACTTGGGCAGTATGGCCATTTTCATATTTATTCTTCCTAACCATGAGCATGGAATGTTTTTCCATCTGTTTGTATCCTCTCTTATTTCCTTGAGCAGTGGTTTGTAGTTCTCCTTGAAGAGGTCACTTTTTAATGGGATTGTTTATTTTGTTTGTTCAGTTAAGCTCCTTACAGATGCTGTATATTAGACCTTTGCTGGAATGCATAGTTTCCAAATATTTTCTCCAATTCTGTATGTGGTTTACTCTGTTGATAGTTTCTTTGGCTGTGCAGAAGCCCTTCACTTTGTCAATTTTTTTTTTTTCTTTACAATTGGTTTTGATATCTTTGTCATCAAATCTTTGCCTGGGCGTATGTCCAGAATGGTATTCCTTAGGTTTTTTTCCTAGAGTTTTTATAATTTTAAGTTTTACACTTAAATCTTCAATTCATCTTGAGTTGATTGTTGTTTAGGGTGATAAAAAGGAGTCCAGTTTCAATCTTCTGCGTATGGATAGCTGGTTATCATAGAACCATTAATTGAATAAGCTGTCCTTCCTCCTTTGTTTGTTTTTGTCAGCTTTGATTAAGATCAGATAGTTGTAGATATGTGGCTTTATTTCTAGGCTCTCTATTCTGTTCCACTGGTCTATATGTCAGTTTTTGTGTCAATACGGTGCTGCTTTGGTTACAAGGCTACTAAAGTAGTAACTTTGTAGTTTGAACTAGGATAATGTGATGCCTCCTGCTTTGTTCTTTTTGCTTGGGATTGTTTTGGCTATTCAGGCACTCTTTTGGTTCCATGTAAATTTTAGAACAGTTTTTTCTAATTCTGTGAGTAATCTCCTTTGTATTTTCACAGGAGTAGCACTGAATCTGTAAATTTCTTTGGGCAGTATGGTCATTATAACAATATTGTTTCTTCCTATTCATGAGCATAAAATCCTTTTTTCATTTGTTTGTGTTGACTGATTTCTTTGAGCAGTGTTTTGTAATTCTTGTTGTAGAAATCTTTTAACTCCCTGGTTAGTTGTATTACTAGGTATTAAATTTATATATGTGTGTGTGTGTGTGTGTGTGTGTGTGTGTGTGTGTGTGTGTGTCTACTGTGAATGGAATAGAGTTCTTGATTTGGCACTCAGCTTGGATGTTGTTGGTATATAAGAATACCAATGATTTTTCTACATTGTTTTGTATCCTGAAACTTTAATGAAGTTGATTAACTGATCTAGCAACTTTGAGGCAAAGAATATGGGAGTTTCTAGGTAGAGATTCATATTATCTATAAATAGATACTTTGACTTCCATTTCTTCCTTATTTGGACGTGTTTTATTTATTTCTGCCTTTTTTTTTAAATTTCTGTTGTTTTACTGTTCTAGCTAGAACTCCCTGTACTAAATTGAATAGGTGAGGTGACAGTGGCCATCCTTGCCTTGTTCTCGTTCTCAAGGGGAATGCTTGCAGTCTTTTCCCATTCAGTATGATGTTGGTTGTGGGTTTCTCATAGATTGGTCTCTTTTTTTGAAGTATGTTTCTTCAATGCCAAGTTTGTTGAGGATTGTTAATATGAAGGGATGTTAAATTTTATCAAGAATTTTCTGTGTCTATTGAGATGACCATGTCGTTTTTGTTTTTAGTTCTGTTTTTGTGATGAATTACATTTATTGATTTGCATATGTTGAACCAAGCTTGCACCCCAGGTATAAAGCCTACTTTATCATAGTGTGCTAACATTTTGATGTGCTGCTGAATTTGTGTTCCTAGTATTTCACCAAGGATTTTTGCATAGATTATCATCAAGGATAATGGCCTAAAGTTTTTTTTGTTGTTGTTGTTGTTGTGTCTCTGCCATGTTTTGGTATCAGGATGATACTGGCCTCATAGGAAGAGTTAGGGAGGAGTCCCTCTTCCTCAGCTCTCTGGAACGGCTCCAGTAGATACGACACCATCTCTTCTATATATATCTGGGTAGAATTCCAGTGGGACTCTATCTCATTCTGGGCTTTCTTGGTTGGTACTAATACCAATTCAGTTTCAGAACTAATTCTTGGTCTGTTCGGGGATTCAATTTCTTCCTGTTTTAATCTTGGGAAGCTGTATTTTCCAGAAGTTTATCCATTTCTTGTAGGTTTTCTACCTTGCATGTATAGAAGTATTTATAATAGTCTCAGAGTTTTTTATATTTCTGTGAGGTTGGTGGTAACGTTCTCTTTGTCATTTCTGATTGTGTTTACATGAATCTTATCTCTCTTTTTTCTTTATTTGTTTAGCTAATAGTCCTAGTTATTATTTCAAAAACCAACTTCTGGTTTTTTCAATCTTTTGTATGATTTTTCACATCTGATTTTCATTCATTTCTGTGCTGATTTTAGTTATTTCTTGTCTTCTGCTAACTTTGAGGTAGGTTTGCTCATTTTTATAGTTCCTTAAAGTATGATGTTAGGTTGACAATTTGAAATTTCTAATTTTTTAATGTAGATATTTAAACTTTTATCTTAATACTACTTTACCTGCATCCCAGAGATTCTGGTATATTGTATCTTTGTTTGCATTAGCTTCAATAATTTCTTAAGTATGCATTAATTGTCTTGTTTACCCAAAAGTCATTCAGAAGCAGGTTGTTTAATTTCCATGTAGTCAAGTTTAGAGTATGTGAAACGTGCAGATGAGAAAAATCTATAGTCTTTTGTTTTGGAGTAGAGGGTTATGCAGATGTCTGTTAGGTCTATTTGATCAAGTATCAAGTTGTTTCTCTGTCCACTCTCAATATCTTTCCTCTCAATATTTGCTCTGAGTATGCCAGTCTTTCTGATGGCCTTGTCTATCGGCCTTAAGTATTTAAAAATTTGCCCTAACAGGATTTTTTCCTGGTAGTAATAATATCATTTTAAAATCAGTTATTTTAAAAATCTCTTTTAAAAGGAAATCTTGGTTGACAACAGTTTTAAAAATGAAGGTTGCTAGAGGGTACGTCAAATTTTAAGGACAGAGAGTGATATTTAATTAGCTAGAATAGCTAGCAGCCAATTAACAGCAGAAGGTGCCACGTTTCTGGATTTTGAAGAGGCTGAACTCCATTTCAAAGAAGAAAATGATTCACTTCTTAAATCATGTGCCTTCTTATTTCTAGCAAAGGCAAATAATTTATCTTAGCACTTCTGTGCCTCCACCACTGGTTTGTTTTCTTATGCCTGATCCTTAAACATGTGTCACTCATTCTTGCTGTTCTCTCTTCTCATTCTATGAACAATTTGCAAGTCAAGATATCAAGCCTTTTTTCTAAGAGAAATCAGGGTTGACTTCCCCACAGACATGATGCTAAGCTGCAGGCATGCATAATGCACTGTATAATTCCATCTATTTCTAGTGAGATGAATATAGCTTCAGCATCTCACATTCACTGTGCCCATACCAGTGGTATTTCACCATAACACCCTTCCCAGACATTTCTTGGATTACTTTTAACTAACAACATCTCAAAGCATCTAGTTATCTTCACTCAATATCCCAAGTCATCACTGACTTCACTCTGTGTATGCAATTACTTCTGCTCTTTGTAAATTCTAAACACCTCTTGAGTCCAAACCTTGCCTGCATATCCACTACTCTTCCCTTTGTTTACAACACTCTCTTATCTCATGTACACTGTTATAATCACTCCCCAGCAGATATTTTTGCTTGTAGACTTGACTTGTCACTTACAATGTAGTTGCAGAATTACCAATCAACTGATCTTTCTAAAGAAGAACTTGAGTGCCTCATGTCCATGCTTCAAAACCTTCATTGGCTCATTGTTGCGTAAAAGACTCAGTTCAAATGCCTTCCCTAGACTTGAGAGGACCATGTGTTTCCAACATTGGTGTGACTTCATTATAAGTGCAATCCTACCAAAATCTTCATCTTACTTTGCACTCCGCTTTATTTTTTTCTTGGGGTCATGAGTATTTACACCTATCACACTTGTAATGTTTTCATGCATGTGATTTCCCCCTGCAAGTAAACATTTCAAGGACAGGAAATGTCTTAGTTGTCTTTGCATTTACAGAATCTATCAGAATCTTGCCCATAGTAACCACTCATTTTTTAAATGAATAAATATATGCAATTTTCTTCTGCTTCTCTTATGCTTTCTTGTTATTTGAAAAGAAATAAAAATTTAAATATTAGAGGCACAATGAAAAAAATATAATAACAGGTATTTTAATTCCCAGGAAATAAACCGAAAAAAAGAGTAGCAATCATTCTTTCATCCGTGAAATCAGTAGTATGCCTTATGTATTTTATCATACTGTGTTCTGATTTTATCTGTGAAATCAGTACTATGTTATTGTACTACTAATTATTTATTACTGTTTTACAAATTATGGTTTTGTTAGAACACTGTTATTATGCCTCCTATAATGTTGCTTATAAATTTATTTTGTTTCTTAATTTGTAATTAAGTCTAAAATGATCAAAAATTACTACACATTCCCAGTTTTACACTTTTACTAGAGTATATAAGTACATATATAAATATATAGATATATGTGTGTGTGTTTATATATATGTGTATATATGTGTGTGTGTGTATATATACATATACATATGTGTGTGTGTGTGTGTGTGTGTGTGTGTGTGCTGGTAAATTATTTACCATAAAGGGGATCATCCTACACACAATGTTTTGCCAGGGCTTTTGACATTTTAAAATAGCATTTTCAAACCTTTGTTTTCTATCTCATTTTTAAATGGCCATATGTTATTTCATCATACCAGTTTAAATATCCTTTATAATTATTCATTTTCTAATTCAACAGAATAACAAAAGGGGTCCCAAAAGTGATTTATTTAATAATTCTTTGGGAATGAAGTTATCACTTGTTCCAATTTTTGTCACTATAAAAAAAGGTTGTAATGAGCATTACTGTATACATACCTTTGTAAATCTTTGTAAATATATCTGTGTGATCAATATCTTGTAGTGGGATGGCTAAAAAAAAGGGGCATATCTTTCCATATGTTATACATGTTGGCAAATTGCATTCCAAATTTGCACATATGTACACTTCCCAATGAGAGTGTCTGTCCCCTCATCTTCACTCTTGCTAGCAATGTCTAAGGGCACAGTTTCTGAGAGATTAAATAAAGAAGACAACATTTGAACTCAGCCCTGTTTGCTTTCCAAAACTGTACTATTTTTAATACATACTACAGTATCTGTATGGTTAAAAGAAAGTCTAGATGATGCTTATATTTTATAGACATTTCTATCATTTTGAATACTATTGAATAAGTGCTCTCATTTCATGTCAAAAATCAATAAAGAGCAGATTCCAGGTGTCTAACTGACTTGCCTAGGGACATGCAACTACCTGTTCTCCTTCACTCTGCTACTGTCTTGTTCAAAGCTTATCCTGTAACAATCCACAAGATCTTAGGCACACAACCTTTTTACCCCAAATTTCTGGTACCTAAAATGAAAAAGAAAAGTAAAGTGATCCAACTAGATGATGTCTATGGTAACTTGAAGTTTCATGTTTTTAAAAAAACTGCATCCCCTTAGAGCATGGATTAAAAAGTGGAATCCTATCTACCTCATAAGTACTACCAGAAAAAAAAAATAATAATAATAATATTTTTGAAGGGGTGTGTGTTTGTGTCTGTGTAAGAACAAAGAGAAGGTGTTATGAAGAGTGAATGCTCTTCTAACTGTTTTAAAATAATTACAACTTTCCAGGTGTTACATTTGTTTGCAGTATATGAGATTATAACCAACTGACACTTTGCTAGTATCATGAATTTCTGTTAACTGCTTTCCAGTTACAGGATTATGAGTCTGAATATTCAACCACAAGTTTTAACAAGCTCTATGATGAACCCCAAAGCTTCCTTCAATAATGTAGAAGTAAACAGGATTCCCCATCAAACCATATGCTGAACAGGCAGAAAACATCAAAAATATCGATAGCAAAGATCAGCTAGAGTTATCAATTTGTACTCGGGGTATATTTTATTTCTTGAAAGTTTACTCTCTATCTTTAGCTTGACTGTTGCTAAAATTAGATATGTTTATATTTTTTCAAGTTCTTTCATGTCTGAAAAAAAAAATTGAGGCCACAATTTCACTATACCGTATTCTCAACTGAATCATTACATCACGAAGTGGCCTTCAGTAGGTCACTTGAATACTCTTGTGTAAACTGAGGATAATGAACACGGTAAATGTCACACCTGTATTATACTCCCTTTGTAGACAAAAATGACCAAATGATATAATTAGTACCAAATACACTTCTCTCGCTATTCATTACCATCTGATGAGTCATTTATGTGGAATTTAGGTTATAATCAAGAACAAAAAACCTGGATTTGGAATAGCATGAATTACCTTCCTAAATCCAAATAAAATAAATAAATGCTATCTTTATTCATTCTTATTTTGGATTTGAAAGCAAATGAGAACACATATTCAACAGCAAGAGTTTAATATCCTTCTCAATATTGAATCTTATTTTAACTAAATAACAAATATTTATGAAATGCCTACACTTTGTGGCACTCTGCTGGGTACCATGAGATCTTTAGCCAGTGTATTTTTTAAATGTAAAAATCCACCAACCAATCATTTGTTGCCTTCAAGTAACTCACCTAACATACAAGAATTCAAATAAACTTAAGGTAATGAAGTGGAAAAAGATATTTCACGCAAATGAAAACCAAAAGTGAGCAGGAGTAGCTATTATTTTATCAGACAAAACAAACTTTAAAGCAGCAACAGTTAAAAAAGGCAAAAGAAGAATATTATATAATAAGGATTAGTCCAAACAGAAATTATCACAATCCTAAGTATATACATACCTAACACTGGAGATCCCAAATTTATGAAACAATTAATACTTGACCTAAGAAATGAAATAGATGAAAACACAATAATAGTGGGGGACTTCAATAATTTGAGAGCACTATAGAGGTCATCAAGACAGAGTCAACAAAGAAACAATAGACTTAAACTATACCTAGCACAAATGGACTTAACAGATATCTATAGAATATTCTACCATAAACTGCAGAATACACATTATTTTTATCAACACATGCAACATCCTCAAAGATAGATCAGATAATATGGTATGAAACAAATCTCGGTAAATTTAAGAAAATAAAAATTATATTAAGTACTGTCTAAGACCACAGTGGAATAAAATTAGAAATTAACTCCAAAAGGAACCTTTAAAACTATACAAATTCATGGAAATTAAATAATCTGCTCCTGAATAATCTCTGGATCAGCAATTAAATCAAGATGGAAATTAATAAATTATTTGAACTGAATCATAATAGTGATACAACCTATCAAAACCTCTGGGATCCAGCAAAAGCACTACTAAGAGAAAAGTTCATAGCATTAAATACCTACAACAAAAAGTCTGAAAGAGCACAAATAGACAATATAAGGTCACATCTCAAGGAACTAGAAAAACAAGAACAAACCAAACACAAACCCAGCAGAAATAAAGAAATAACAAGATCAGAGCAGAACTAAATGCACTGAAACAAAAAAACACAAAAGATAAATTAAACAATAAGACTGGTTATTTGAAAAGAAAAACAAAACCTATAAATCATTAGTGATATTAACCAAGAAAAGAAGAAAGAAGATACAAATAAGCTCAACTAAAAAGAAAATGGGAGATACTATAATTGATACCACAGAAATACAAAATATAATTTAAGGTTACTATGAAAACCTTTATGCGCACAAACTAGAAAACCTAGAAAAACAGACCAATAACAGGTAGTAAGATTGAAACAGTAATTTAAAAATTGCCAAAAAACCCAAATCAAGGACCAAATGGATTCACAGCTGAACTTTATCATGCAAAGAAGAATTAGTATGAATCCTACCGAAACTACCTTAAAAAATAGAGAGAGGGAATCCTCCCTAGATCATTCTATGAAGCTATTATTACTCTAATACCAAAACCAGGAAAAGACATAACAACAAGAAAAATACAGACTAATATCCCTGATCAACACAGATGCAGAAGTCTTCAACAAAATATTAGCTAACTGAATCCAATAGCTTATTAAAAAATATAATACACAATAATCAAATGAGTTTTAACTGAGGGATTCAGGGTTGATTTAACACATGCAAGTCAGTAAATGTGAGACACCACATAAACAGAATTAAAAAGAAAAAGCATATGTTCATCTCAATAGATGCAGAAGAAACATTTGACAAAATCCAGCATTATTTTATGATTAAAGCCATCAGGAGAGTAAGCACAGAATGGACATACCTTAAGGTAATAAAAGCCATCTATGACAAACTCACAGTTGCCATAATACTGAGTGGGAAAAAGTTGAATGCATTCCCCCTGAGAACTGAAACAAGAAAAGGATGCCCATTCTCATCACTTCTATTCAACATAGTACTGGAAGTCCTAGCCAGAGGAATCAGACAAGAGAAAGAAATAAAAAGCATCCAAACTGGTAAACAGAAAATCAAGCTGTTGCTATTTGCCAATGATATGATTGTATACCTAGAAAACCCTGAAGACTCATCCAAAAAGTTCCTAGAACTGTTCAGTAAATTCAGTAAAGTTTTGGGATACAAAATCAGTGTACATAAATAAGTAGCTCTGCTATACACCAACAGCAACCAAGCTGAGAGTCAAATCATGAACTCAACCCATTTTACAATAGCTGCAAAACAAAACAAAACAAACCTTAGGAATATACTTAACCAAGGAGGTGAAGGTGAAAGATAACTCTACACAGAAAACTATAAAACATTGCCAAAAGAAATCATAGACAACACATACAAATGGAAACACATCCATGCTCATGAAGGGGCAGAATCAATATTGTGAAAATAACCAAACCACCAAAGGCAATCTATAAATTCAATGCAATTCCCATCAAAATACCATCGTCATTATTCAGAGGGCTAGAAAAAAAAATCCTGAAATTCATGTGGAACCAAAAAAGAGCCCACATAATCAAAGCAAGACTAAACAAAAAGAACAAATATGGAGGTATCATATTACCTGACTTCAAACTACACTATAAGGCTATAGTTATCAAAACAGCATGATACTGGTATAAAAACAGTCATGTAACCTAACAGAACAGGATGTCGAACCCAGGAAAAAAATCAAATACTTAAAACCAACTGATCTTCAACAAAGCAAACAAAAACATAAAGTGGGGATAGGACACCCCATTCAACAAATGGTGCTGGGATAACTGACAAGCCACATGTGGAAGAATGAAACTGGATCCTCATCTCTTACCTTATACAAAAATCAACACAAGATAGATCTTAAATTGAAGACCTGAAACAATAAAAATTCTAGAAGGTAACATTGAAAAAACTCATCTAGACATTGACTTAGGAAATAATTTCATGACCAAGAACCCAAAAGCAAATGCAAAAAAACAAACAAACAAACAAAATCAAAAAAAAAAAAAAAAAAACCAGAAAAGACAAATAGATGGAACTAAATTAAACTAAAACTTTTGCTCAGCAAAAGAAATAATTAGCAGAGTAAACACACTACCCACAAAGTGGGAGAAAATTTCTGCAAACTATGCATTTGACAAAGGGGTAACATCCAGAATCTACAAGGAATGTAAACAAATCAGCAACAAGAAAACAAACAATTCCATCAAAAAGTGAGCTAAGTAAATGAACAGACAATTCTCAAAAGACAACAAGCAAATGGCCAATGTACATATGAAAAAATTCTCAACATCACTAATTATCAGAGAAATACAAATCAAAACCACAATGGGATACCATCTACTGCAAGAATGGCCATAATTTAAAAAAAAAAAAAAGAGTTGTTGTGGATGTGGTATAAGGGGATGCTGGTGGGAATGTAAACTAGTACAACCACTATGAAAACAGTTCGGAGATTCCTTAAAGAACTAAAAGTAGAACTACCATTTGATTCAGCAATCTCACTGCCTGGTAACTACCCAGAAAAAAAGAAGTCCTTATATGAAAAAGAGACACTTGCACACGCATGTTTACACCAGCATAATTTGTAATTGCAAAAATATGTAACCAGTCTAAATGTCCATTAAGCAATGAATGAATAAAATAAAATAAAACGTGAGATATATACACACATATATAAGATATAAGAAACACATACATAAAGATATATGTGTATATATCTCACATTTTATTTAGATATATAAGATAGCTTATATATATCTTAGATATATATCTTATATATATGTATGTATCTTATGTATCTTATATATATGTATGTATATACACCATGGAATACTACCCAGCCATAAAAATGAATGAAATACTGGCATTTGCAGCAACCTATATGGAGTTGGACACCATTATTCTAAGTGAAGTAACTCAAGAATGAAAAACCAAACACTGTATTTTCTTACTTACATGTGGGAGCTAAGCTATGAGGACACAAAGGCATAAGAATGATATAATGGACTCTCAGGACTGGGGGAAAGGGTAGAAGTGGAGTGAGAGATAAAAGACTACACTGTAGTAAAAAAAGATTTGGTACAGTGTACATTGCTTGGATGATGGGTGCACCAAAATCTCAGAAATTACCACTAAAGAACTTATTCATGTAACCAAACTCCACTTGTTCCAAAACTACCAAAATAATAATAAAAAAGTTAAAACTTACTAGTATTTGGAGATGGCTAAAAAAAGAAATATGCATCTAATAATGTCATTCTCATTCTTCTTTCCTGGTTCCACACAAGCTTTAGAGGCAAGAGGCAGAGAAATTCTAGGCAGACAGGGGCAGGTCCTTAGTGACACCCCACATTAGGGCTTAAAAGCCTGAAACCCATGGCCCAAAGTGAGAAATTCTATCCCTGTTTGCCTGCTCTCTTCCAATTGGTTCTTTTTGAATAATGCATTTTCACTAGTCATATATTGCCTTTTCCAAAACTAACTACAGCCCTCAATGCTTCTGATCCCGTGCCTGTAAAGAACCCAGACTCAGTTTAGAGAAGGGAGAGAAGTGACTTGACTGGAGAGAGACAATTTGACTTCAGAGAGTTGGCTGGACTCTGGAGGAGAAACAGCTTAACTTCAGAGAGACTGCTTGACTTCAGGGAAGAGCTGGCCAGAGATGGCTGGACTTCAAGGGAAGATTACCTGCCAATCCCATCCCCTCTCCAGCTCCCCTCTCCACTGAGAGCCATTTCTATCGCTAGATAAAATTATGCAGCTCCACCATTCTTCAAGTGTCTGTGTGACCTCACTCTTCTTGAACACCAGTCAACAGCTCCAGACCCACCAAGTGCAGGTACACAAAAAAGGCTGTGACACTGGTCCTTTGCCCTCAATGGCAGAGGGGAGCTGCCCCATGTGATGAGGCAAGGGGCCCACTGAGCTGACAACACACCACTGTCCACAGACAGCAATGCTAAGAGAGCATTGTAACTAGCTCTCTAGGGCTGTGGGGGTTGCAGGCAACCCTACTGGGATGCCACCGTGGGGCCTGCATGGATCTTGCTCCTGATGGTACCCAAAATGGGTAGCTGGATCTCATACTTGCTCACTCACATGCTTCCTCCTGCAAGGGGTTCAGTACCACAGACCAAGTAAACAGGGCACCCCCATTACAAGTCCAAAAAAAGAGGTTGAAAAAAATTCTGCATCACAAACTCTTGATTATAACTGTCAAAATTTCTCATATCCTCACTCCAAATTGACTTTCAGATCAAAGTTATTTCTCAAAGTCAAAACCAGCACTAAATTCCTTGATATTATGTTCTTTATTATAAAGACAAAGGAGATGAAAAATTACTCAAATTTAAACACTTTTTAAAAACCTGTTTAACCATCAAAGATTCAACTTTCTTTCAAGCTAAGATGTATTAATATATCTACATCCCCCACTACACCAGGCCTTTGGAAGACTCTGTATTTTCTTCAAGTCTAATCTGGATCATCAAGGGAAGTGAACTTGAACTACCTTCAGTGGATCCCTTCAAACATTCATTCTATCTGTCCAAGGACTTATTTTCTTTGCAAAATGCTATGATCACAGTTATTATGCCTATTCATTAAGTGGTTGTTTTCTAATCTGTTAGGAGACCTGCCTAGCTTCAGTAATATCATACTCTTTGTTTATTCAACTAGTAGCTATTTCAAAAGCAATTTATCGTTTTAAATAATGAAGTAACTCTTAGTGAGAATCACAAAAGCAATTCTTGCCAACTGGCACTTTTCAGTGAGTAACAGATCACCAAAGGGATTGGATGCTCTTGGTGGGTGAGGCTAAAACATCATCCATATGAAATTCGGAGATGATATACTGAAAAAGATGAAGATCAGTATGTCAAGGAAAGGGACTGGATCTTTTCCTCTCTTAGATGGAGAAAAAAGGAAAAGCAGTGAGAAAAAAGTAAGAGCTGAAAGAAAAAACCCTGTAATTTAGAAAAGTAACAAAGCACCCTGAGGATCCTTAAATTACAGCTGTGTCATTGTAATAAAATTGGTCAAAGAAGTAAGGCAATTTTTCTTTAAAAAAGAATAAAAGAAGTATCTTCCCAATTGTAAAGTATTATGAAGTAGATTTTCTTAATAAACGAGCTGTATGTTAAGGTAGGAGAATTGCTTGAACCCATGAGGCAGAAGTTGCAGTAAGCCAAGATCACGCCACTGCACTCCAGCCTAGGTGACACAGCAAGACCCCGTCTCAAGACTGTGTGTGAGCAAACAAGTATGTCTATGGGCTGGAGATGGCCCCTGGATGGCCAGTTTTTAACATGTAGAACTTGAGTTTAAGTACATTTGGAGGAGAGAGAGGAGAGGAATCTGCAGAAACTAATTGCAGGCCTCAATGTTAGTCACTTAATACGTAGGCAGTGAAGAGCCGTTGAATACTTGTGAACTGAAGAATGACATGTCTAGCAGTAGTTTCTAACTTGGCAACTAGGTTTCCAACTACAAAAGCAAACTGTTGTAATGTCACTAAGCCCTGGGCTTAGTGACAAACCCATTGGTGTCCCAGCTGTACCACCTATATTTTGATTTAATCAAAGGATTCCTCTTAATTTCTGTAAGCTTGATTTGCCTTATCTGTAAAATGAGCACAATAAGTTTATTTCAAGCATTTAAAAAGTATGGAATGGGCCATATATCTTGTAAGGTGATGTTCAAATTTATCTAGAGTTTTAAGTCAAAGGGAACACAAAATGGGTTCTCAGAAACGCTTTGGGAGTTCACAGTAATTTCTCAAGGAAGAGAGGATAGAACTAATATTTGCATAACCATCAGGCTGATGGCATAATTTGGGACAAGGAAGATGAGCAAACTCTCCTAAGAACCTTTTTGCCATACTTTATGCAGGTGACAAAGAAGAAAAAACAGCCAACAGCATAGAATGACAGAGGAACATTTACTGTACCATCTGGGAGGTGCTTCCATCAGTTCCATGGAGGAATTCAGTGGTGACTGGAAGTACAAAATTACTAATACAGTATTAGTTAGAAGTTCAGACCTTGAACTATAGATTCATTCAATGAAAGACGCACTAAAAAATTGGAGACAGTTCAAGAGACAATATTTTTCTTCTTCTTTTTTTTTTTTTTTTTGACAGAGTCTTGTCCTGTCACCCAGGCTGGAGTGCAATGATACAATCTCAGCTCACTGCAACCTCCACCTCCCAGGTTCAAATGATTCTCCTGCCTCAGCCTCCCGCATAGGTGGGATTTCAAGTGCCCACCACCACACCTAGCTAATTTTTGTATTTTTAGTAGAGCCAATATTGGCCAGGCTGGTCTCAAACTCCTGACCTCGTGATCCGCCTGTCTTGGCCTCACTTTGGGATTACAGGCGTGAGCCACTGCACCCAGACAATCTTCATTAAAGGATTCAAGTAGATATAATGATTATGGATCCCCATCACCACATCCTAAGGTTTTGGTATTTCCATCCAAAATTAGGCGAGGAACTTCTGCCCACTGCTGCCATATCCTCTTTTGCTTTCTGTCCTGTGATGGTAGGAATGCACTCAGGGAAAGGATAGCCCAGTACCCACCTGGTAGGATAGCTGGGCAAGGAGCACAATATAGCAGGGAGCAGCGTAAAGGTAATGGATGTGTTCCTGGTGCAGTGGGCCACAAATCACCAATCAGAAGATGGCAGTAATGATAGGAGTATCTATTCACATCCTGCCACAAGATGCTATTTGGATTTCTAAAAGGCTGTAAATGACTAGATAAGTAGTAGGAGAGCTGTGTGAAGGGATATCCACATTGTACTGCTCTAGAAACCTTCCCACAGCCTGGCTTTTATGTTGCAAAACAGACATCTGAGAATAGATGAATCCCTGCAGGAGAGGGCTGTATTTTGGCATTTTGCCAGCTTACCAATGAGTGGTGAGAACCTGGTTACAACAATTTATTTTTGAGTCAGGCATTTCAGCACCCAATTGTCCTCAGTTTCTGCTGATGTTATATAAATGATAAGTCATAGCAATTAGATGCATGCCGGTGAATTTTGTGACCAAGGGTTAAAGGTCTTCCATTTTGAGATTCGGTAATGTTCAGAAATGCCAATAAGAGCTGTCCTGCACATCTAAGAATTGTGGAGGGAGAAAGGGGTGTCCACAGTTAGTAATCAGTGTTTCCTTCTCAAAGTTGGGGTTATCAGATGACTTATGTCTCAAGAGACGGTTGGATAGTGTTACCCTGGCACCTCTCCATTAGACTAAATTTTATACTATCCTAATCTCAAAAGCATAGTGTGTAAGTTTAGTACCCCATTTATCTCTGTCTTCCAGATGGTCCAAGACTCCCTGTTATGGTTAATTTTATTCCTCAACTTGACTGGGTTAAGAGATACATGGATAGCTATTAAAGCATCATTTCTGGGTATATCTATGAAAGTGCTTCTGGAAGAAATTGGTATTTGAATCAGTGAACTGAATAAGGAAGATTCACTCTCAATTCTCAATGTGAGCAGGTACTATCCAATCAACTGAGGGACCAGTTAGAAGAAAATGGCAATAGAAGTGTGAATTTCCTCTCTTCTCTTTTGAAACTTAAATACTCTTTTCCTGCCTTTAGACATCAGAACTCCAGGTTCTCAGGCCTTCGACCTCAGACCACCAGCTCCCCTGATTCTGTGGGCTTCAGACATGGACTGATTCCCTGGTTCTCCAGCTTATAGATGGCATACTGAGAGAATTATCAGCTTCCATAATCACATGTGCCCATTCCCCTAATAAATCTACTCTCAGTTATCTATAGATATGTCGATAGCGCCTATTGGTTCTGTCATTTTGGAGAACCCTGACGAATAGGCTTTCCTTAACATTCCTTCTATAAGTATATTTAGTTGTCACTTTGTTTGTAGAAAAAGTCTTTCACAACATAGTATTTTTCACAGAGTTGTATACATCAATTTGTTATATTCAATGCACTAATCTAAAAACCATAACATATTTTGCGAGGAGGAATATTTGGGGAGACCCCCTGTAGTGCTATGAAAAAAAATTGATTTTCCTTCTCTATTTTCACAACATAATAGCATAGAATACTTCACCTCTGGCTACCAAAATATGTGGGGAGTTCTCCCCAACAACAACCAACTCTGTGCCAAAAATCAGTGTGTATTCTGGTAATAATTCATTTCAATTTTGACACTATCCACCTGGAGACGGATATCATGCATTGATGGCTCAGTCCCCAAAACAGCTCCCGCTTTAGATGCCAGTTGCAGGTACTATATTATCACCTATACTTCTGATCAATTGAGTGTCAATCAGAGGTTCCCATAACCCACCTCCTCAAGCTCAATTAATTTGCTTGAGCAGCCCACAGAAACACCAGTTTATTATGAAGGATACTACAAAGGCAACAAATGAACAGACAGATGGAAGAGATGCACAAGCAGTGGTATTTCCATGCTGTCTTTCAGCCTATCACGGTCCAGGAACCTTCATATGTTTATCTACAAATGAAGGTCCCTGAATCTAGTCCTTTTAGGTTTTTATGGAGGCTTTATTACATCATCAACCATCACCTCAACCTTCAGCCTCTCTCCCCTCCCCAGATGTTGGGGGCTGCTGGTAGGACTAAAATTTTCAATCCTTAAATCACCAGGTTGTTTCCCCTGGCAACCACCCCTCCTCCTGAACCTATCCAGGAGCCCTCAGCAGTCAGTCAACTCATTAGCATACAAAATGACTCATCACTTTGGGGATTACCAAGTTGTTGTGTGCCAGAAACTGGGATGAAGACCAAACATGTATATTTTATTATAATATTATGCCTTTTTAATGGTTTTGTTGTTCTCATGGTCTCCTTTAGGGACTTCCTTCAATGAGGAGGGGAGGTAGGGCGAGATACAGGTCTAAGTGCTTAGACTTCCTCTTCCTTGCTTCCTTTTACTAGTGTTCAGTGCACTAACAATACTTGACTGTACTAATAGTAGGAGAAAGATCAGGGAAGTAGTATATTTGTTTGACTCTGCTTGGATAAGTTTATCTAACATTATTTAAGGAAGAGGTATGTTATGAATTACATGCCACCCACTGCAGTTGTGTAGTTGCAATTTTTGCAAGGATGTTTGTTCAGCATTTTTGTCAATGGAGTCAGGCTTTTCAGACAACTCCCTTCAAGACTGTCACTAAGGATCATGAGATATTATCTCAAAAGATCCGCAAGACTTCAGAGATAATTCCCAGCACCTGTAATGAGCTATTATTCTGATGCTTGAACATGACTAGTCAAGATGCCACAAGCATCTTGGACATTTTCCAGTCCAAGGATTTGTCTTATATCTCCAGAACATCAGTTCTATTTTCAGAAGGTCATGCTGGTGACTAGACCTGCTATTCTACCAATTTTTCTAACAAACAAGAGTGAACCTTTACAGCAAACACACCACAAATTTTGCTACAGAGTTTATTTACACTTAAACTGCATTGCAATTCCCATTCCTGACAATCCAACACCTGTTTTATGTTACTTGTCAGAACTTACCACTGCATATCATATTATACAATTTGATTAATTATTTTATTTACTAAGCATCTTCCTTACAGGAATATAAGCCACATAGTGAACTGTATCTCCATATCTAGAACAATGCCAGGCACGTAACAGGCGATAAATAGTGTTTCCTTTGTGAAGGACTGGTGCCGATGAATCCGTTCCTCTTACCAAGCCCTGGTACTAAGCTCCATGCCTTGTATTCCGATTTCTAGTAGACATAAATCCATTGTCTTTACCTGCTTTATATTTTACCTTACCATATATCAGTCTCTGACATTACATAGCAGAGACACGCTTTCATGCTGTCCTTCTCCTCACCATTTTCCCAAGTAATATACCAGTGCTCAGAAAACTGTCATTTCCTCTGTTTTGTTCATTGCTCTTCTTCCAATTCTTAGAAATGTACTGACATATAGTAGCATGAGTTCAAAAAGGAAAGAAACTCCTGTGATTTGTTTTTTAGCCCTTCCCATCTATGCCCTTTCATTCTTGTCCAAACTGTCAACATCACTCCTTCACTTGTTCTTTCCTTCAGAATCTGAGGCTTGTTGGCTGTTTAGTATTTTTTAGGGGTGAGGAATCTTTAGCCTTTTATATCTGGATTTTTTTAATATAACAGCAAACATCATTTGGAGATAAATTGTTCAACATAATATTCTTCCCAAACATGGTAACAGCAGTTTGTGCAAATGGAAGATACAAGTGTAATGTAGCAGCAGGAATTTTCTATTTTTTTTAGCATTAATATTCTTAGGTGTAACTGACTCTTAATATTGGGAAGAAAGGCAACTGTTTATTGGGTGCCCACTGAGTCAGTCACATAGCATAATTGAATTTTAAATCTTTATAATAAAACGTTGAGTTAAATTCGACTATAATCATTGTATATTCAAGAAACTGATCCTCCAAGAAGTGAAGTTTCTGCTCCAAAATCATATAACTGATGGCAGCCAGAGCTGTGTTTTTGCTGAGGGCTTTCTCACTGACATCGTTTCCATCATCCTACTTTCCAAATCAACATTCTGAAAATATTTTAAATCCAATTATTGTGTTAAAAAAAAAAAAAAGAGAGAGGCTTATTCTTTCATAGCCTTCTTTGAATATGTTGTGTGGCTTTTAGGAAACAAAGTTAGAGTTCAAAAAATAAAGAGCAGGAAACAAGGATAATTATAACAAAATATATATTCACATGAAGTAACATACATTTCAACTGCTCTGCTACCTAAAAGATGATCCATGTGTCCTCTATTAGAAGCTATAAGAGAGAAAAAACACAGCTCTGTATTTTAGATCAGTATTTCTCAGACTTGAATAATGTATAACCTCTAGTGTTTATTGAATTTTCTTTACTGCAATATTACCTAATTATACTTAAAGTTTCATGGTTATTGATCTTTTACAACCAAGATAATTTAAAATGTTGAAAACTATGAAAACAAAATTCAATCTCAATATTTATTTAATGTGGTATATGATATTGTTTGAGGATAGTGAATGGTTATTTTCAATATGAATATAGCTCTGAAGTACACAGCATAGTAATTTTTAAAATTTGTCTAGAATATTGTACCCAGTACAATACAATCGCTTAACTCTCTCTCAAATTTTCTCTTTGGAACTACTGCATAAATTTTGCATAGTGGTTGATTTTCATTAGAAAAAATATAACATTCTCCTACAGAGCACTTTTTTGCTTTTATTGATGTTGTTTGCTTGATTTCTTTAGTCTGAGACAACTGACATAGTTCTAACTAGCACCTATTCTGACATAAATACATTTCAAAACAAGCATTGACTATGCCAGCACTGGGTCATAAGAAAATCATGTAGACAATCTTAAATAGTCTCATATTTATTTTAAAATGTAATAAAAACATCAATTTTTAAATTATTGTATAAAGTTTCCTCATGAATATAAGCATCTAACTGTCACCATTTCTTTCACACAATGTCAAGCCAAATTACAAAACACTGCTATGAGCCATTTGTAGTTGTGTCTCCTATGCTCTAAAAGCTTCTGTCATACCAGAGACTCTGGCTCATTGACTAGGAGAATGAGTTTGTCTGAACACAGCTAGAAGACATTCTGAACATTCCGCCACTTCACTTCTGATGCCATTTGAGCAGGAAAGCACCCTAAAATGTGAACACTGACATTCACACAGATGCCTCCAATCCACATTTAGGTCTTTGAATTGTGTGGAAAACTATTTCCCAGTAATACTAATAAAACATTAATCGAGAATAAAATGGGACCCTTATAATTGCAGTGACCAGGATATATTGTCTGTCCATAAAGGAGACCCAGACACTAGTTGGTTGTACTCACCAGAGTCACACGAAAGAAAGGGGTCTTCCTGAGGTTGCTTACCCCTTTTCTTATGGGCAATGGACAGTGTTCTAGTAAGTTCTGTGAGCAGTGGCTTTTAAAACTATATGAGGAATATTCCCTTATAAACATCCTCAACTGTGTTCAGTCAGAAACTCCAAAAAGATGGGATGCAAGTAGTAATTTTCTCCATGGCCTATAATGTGTACAAAGAGGAAGAGGAAAGTAGTACATAAAAGATAAGAAGGAAAGAAGAGAATGTGTAGACAGGCAAGACAAAAGGACATAAAATAAAAAGTTGTCTGTGTCCATAAGCCACCAAGATGAAAGTCTTGTCCCTTCATATGTATAATTCAAAAGAAGGAGATTTGTTTTGTGGTTAAAAGCTCAAGTTGCAAAGGTACAAGGAATTGGATGAAAATCGAGGTCTCTTCCAGGTACCAGCTACATGACTTTGGAAAATGTGCTTAATCTAAAAAAAGTGGCAATAAGAATAATATTCTTTTCATAGGGTTTTAATGGGCAACTGTCCATTCCCGGGTTGCTTCTTAAAAAAAAAAAAAAAAAAAAAAAAAAAAAAGATACTTGTAGACCTAGGTAATGCTTCTATGCATAAGGGATAAAAGGCAGTAATAAAAAATATGGTAAAGGTGGCAGGAGCAGAGAGTGTGTTTCTAAAATGATTCTTCTCTTTCTCTACTTTCCTGAAGGAAGATAATAAACAAAACAAAACAAAACACCAGAATGTTTGTAAGGAAGATTTTAAGACCAAGTTTCTATGCATCCCAATGAGTTAAAGGAGCTGGAAGGGAAAGCATAAAGGCTGAGAATGGGTGCAGGAAACAAGACTGAGAGACTAAATGGACAAAAAGGGGTTGGGGGGGCAAGAGTAATAATCCTCTTCCTTGATTCTTTTAAGATAGTCACAGGTTGCCCTCTATTTTTCAATGATCAAGACTTTATTTGTGTCTCTATATAATTTGAATAAAAGGAATGTAAATATCTAAGTTCTGGAAACACAAGGAAGATATTTTTGGTCATTGGTCAAATAATTCTGACACTGTCAATGCCCCTGTTTAATTGCCCCAAAGCTGACCCTGATAAAAGGATTCAAATACAAGTACTTTGTATAAAAGCTGAAGAAAATTCCAGTAGTTCAATGGGGAAGTTCAGCAGAGAAAGGCACGAAGGTGGTCAGGAAACAGTGTGTTATAATCCAGCAACTACTGTAGAAGACAAGAGGTCATAGCCCTAAGGAAACTGAGCCAGTGTAGGACTGTCAGGCTTATACCAACAAAGGCACAAGGGAGCTTAAAGTACTTATCCACCAATCCCTGTCCATGATTTGGTGAGAAAAGCTCTTGAGGAAAGGGCACACTGGTGTTTCTAACCTTCTGCACAAGCAGATAAAGTGGGCTTCAGAAAAAGTCGGACATAAGGGAAAGAAAGACAGGAGCTAGCAGTTGGTCTGGTATGCAATGAAATTGTTAGGGTGAGAAAATATGAGTGGGCTACAAAAATATCTGCTACAGTATAGTTAGAGCCAGTTGGGCTCCATGCTAAGTTCACCTTGTCTTGTTGCTGATTCTCTAAGGTAGCTGCCATTCAAAATTTCTTAAAAGAATAAATCAACTTATAAATCCAAAGAAGAAATGGCAAAGTTTTATTTCATTTTGCCGGAAAATTGATATTCATCATATCCTTTCTCTACCACCCATTCTAGGTTTTCATCACCATTGGTCTACTTGCCCTGAATGTAGTACGGATATATAAATAGCTGAGAGGACCTGCTTATGGCAGTGTTAGTAGACTATAGTTGCTGAAAATTTCCATTTACAGGTACCCATTAGGATGGAAACACCAAGAAGCATTGGTCTATTCTGCTAGGATTCCTCTGGATTGCAGACAAACACCTCTTTGCTGCCATTATACAGCAGCATAATAATCAGAATCATTTCCCCTACCAGTATAGTCACTCTCTTCTTGTCATGCTGATCTACTGACAAGAGAATTTTGGTCAGCACTCATAACTTTAGATATAATGGAAACATTACTATGGCCCCAGTCAACGTGCTCCTCTCCCTGATAATTGAGCATTAGCATGTCTCCATTACAACAAAATCTAAAGTTGTATCAGGAAAGCACAGTCCCACCTGAATCATTAAGAATTAGGAAGTAAGGAGCATTATTTCTTCTCCTTAGTCCAGAGACCTATGCCTCCCATTTTTTAGGTACACAGCACCACTTAATGGTCACTGATTCAATATATAGTTATCAGTTTGAAAGACAATGACCAGCTCTGCAGGGTCATTCCCATCTCAGAAGCCTTAAATAAACCTTTAAGAGGCTATCTGATATTTAGTTAATCTGATAACCATTGGGTGATTTGGTATTTGGTGGAACCAAACCAATGGACCCCATGCCATTTGTTCATTGCTCTCAATCTTCTGTATAAACTGAAAACACTAGTGTATAGCAATGTTGCATTAACATTGTAGCTTTAATAAAGAAGCCATTTCAGCAGCAAATAAGATCCAGTTCAAAGTGCCCTTGCCAACATATTAAATATTGAATAATAAGGGAGCAGCCTCATACCAATAAACTCTCATATCTCATTATATAGTCTACTACCTCTTATCCAATGATCAGAATTTTCATGGACAAGCTGGTAAGTATCGAGGCCCACTTAAATTATTTAAAAATATATATTTTAGTTAAAAATGAGCAAAAATTTGCACAAATAAATATTATATGGTCTCACAGTTTTACAATGGGCTTATGTTTATGTGCACACTTTCTGGTAGGTGAGAGTTAACTAGTAATTTCCAATCCTCTCCAAATGCATTACTGTCTTTGTTTATTTCAATGCCCTTCAAAGTTTATTGGCATTTAACTGAAATCTACTAACTGTAGAAAAATAGAAACATATTTTGAAAATAGATCTCAAATATAAACAGTTACATATTTACATAATCTGAAGTTTGCATTTGCAAAATAATGAGTTTAAAAGTCAGATTCATTATTTAAACAACTCATGGGACACATACTGAAAAAGAACTAACTTTATTTAGCACAATTCCAGAAGTATTATAGGAAATCTTATTTTTAAATCTGATACAAGGGTTTCATTTGTTGGTATGTATCCTGGCATTAGGAAGAGATAAACAGCAGATGACAGAGAAGTGTGTGTAATTAAAATAGAGGATGGTGGCTTATCTGAAATACAGACCACTGAATTTTAATTTTCTTCTGACATATTAAAAAGTTTTGCTGAACTTAAACCTACTTATTGTTGAACCTCTACTATCTATAAATTGATAAAACCTTGTCTTCATGAAGATTTTCTTGACTCTTAAGATAGAGGTATCGTTTGTGCACTGGAAGGTTTCTACTATGTCCATAACTGCTTGCGGTCCATTTCCTATCTGCCTGTAGAAAACCAAACCCTTTCCTTATGGCTATCCAATTGTCTTAATGACCTTTAGAAGTATGTTGATATTATCCCTCATTAATATACTCTAACATCCTAGATTGACCTAGGAACTTATTTCACATGGTAATTGCTGAACAGAAAAATTTAATTGCTTTCCAAACAGTAATACAAATGATTCAATAAGGATCTTTCCTAATTACAGTCTGACGACTTGTGTTTTCCAATATTCACTAATTCACATAACCAGTATTACTATATTACATTATAGATACATATCTATTGGTTACCCTAGTATCATATAATTTAGTCTTATGAGTTTTATTTTTTATTTTTATTATATTTGGGCTCTGGGGTACATGTGCATGTCCTGCATCCTGTAGGATTGTTGCACAGATACATACATGCCATGGTGGTTTGCTGTCTCCATTCTCCTCCACCGCCCCCCATCATCGCCTACATCAAGCATTTCTCCCAGTGTTATGCGTCCACATCCTACCCGACACCCCACCACTGACCCTCCTCACCACCCCTCCCCTCCAACCCCCTACCTAGCCCTGTGAATGTTGTTCCCTTCCCTGTGCCCCAGTGTTCCCATTGATGATCACCCACCTATGAGTGAAAACATGCAGTGTTTGGTTTTCTGTTCTTGTGTCGGTTTGCTGAGAATGATGGTTTCTAGGTTCATCCATGTCCTACAAAGGATGCAAATTCATTTTTTTTTAAGCTGCATAGTATTCCATGGTGTATATGTGCCACATTTTTTTTGTCCAGTCTATCATCAATGGGCATTTGTGTTGGTTCCAGGTCTTTGCTATGGTAAACAGCACTACAATGAACATACATGTGCACGTGTCTTTATGAGAGAATGATTTATAATCCTTTGGGTATATACCCAGTAATGGGATTGCTGGGTCAAATACAATTTCTATTTCTAGGTCCTTGAGGAATCGCCACACTGTCTTCCACAATGGTTGAACTAATTAACACTCCCACCAACAGTGTAAAAGTGTTCCTTCCTCTCCAGCATCTGTTATCTCCAGATGTTGTAATGATCACCATTCTAACTGGCATGAGATGGTATCTCAATGTGGTTTTGATCTGTCTTTCTCTGATGACCAATGATGATGAGCATTTTTTCATGTCTGTTGGCCGCATATTTGTCTTCTTTTGAAAAGTGTCTGTTCATATCATTCATCCATTTTTGAATGAGTTTGTTTTTTCTTGTAAATCTGCTTTAGTTCATTGTAGATTCTGGATATTAGCTCTTTGTCTGCTGGGTAGATTGAAAAAAATTATTCCCATTCTGTTGGTTGCTGATTGACTCTAATGATTGTTTCTTTTGCTGTGCAGAAGCTCTGAAGTTTAACTAGGTCCCATTTGTCTATTTTGGCTTTTGTTGCTATTACTTTTGGTGTTTTAGTCATTAAGTCCTTGCCTGTACCTTTGTCCTGGTTTTGCCTAAGTTTTCTTCTAGGGTTTTTATGGTGTTAGGTCTTATGTCTAAATCTTTAATCCATTTGGAGTTAATTTTTGTATAAGGTGTAAGGAAGGGGTCCAGTTTCAGCTTCCTGCATATGGCTAGCCAGTTTTCCCAACACCATTTATTAAACAGGGAATCCTTACCCCATTGCTTGTTTTTGACAGGTTTGTCAAAGATCAGATGGTTGTAGATGTGTGGCATTGCTTCCAAGGCCTCTGTTCTGTTCCATTGGTCTATATCTCTGTTTTGGTACCAGTACCATGCTGTTTTGATGACTGTAGCCTTGTAGTATAGTTTGAACTCAGCATGATGCCTCCAGCTCTGTTCTTTTTGCTGAGAACTGTCTTGGCTATATGGGTTCTCTATTGGTTCCATATGAAGCTCAAGGTAGTCTTTTCCAGTTCTGTGAAGAAGGTCAAGGGTAGCTTAATGGGGATAGCATTGAATCTATAAAGTACTTTGGGTAGTATGGCCATTTTCACAATATTGATTCTTCCTAACCATGAGCATGGAATGTTTTTCCATCTGTTTGTGTCCTCTCTTATTTCCTTTTCAGTGGTTTGTAGTTCTTCTTGAAGAGATCTTTTACCTCCTTTGTTAGTTGTATTCCTAGATATTTGATTCTCTTTGTAGCAATTGTGAATGGGAGTTCACTCATGATTTGGCTCTCTGTTTGTCTGTTATTGGTGTATAGGAATGCTTGTGATTTCTGCACACTGATTTTGTATCCTGAGACTTTGCTGAAGTTGCTTATCAGCTTAAGGAGGTTTTGGTCTGAAATTAAGGGGTCTTCTAAATATACGATCATGTCATCAGCAAATACGAACAATTTGACTTCTTCTTTTCCTAATTGAATGCCCTTTATTTTTTTTTTCCTGCCTAATTGCTCTGGCTAGAACTTCCAATACTATATTGAATAGGAGTGTTGAGAGAGGGCATCCTTGTCTAGGGCCAGTTTTTGACGGGAATGCTTCTAATTTTTGCCCATTCAGTATGATATTAGCTGTGGGTTTGTTGTAAATAGCTTTTATTGTTTTTAGATAAGTTTCATTGATATCTAGTTTATTGAGAGTTTTAGCATAAAGGGCTGTTGAATATTGTTGAAGGCTTTCTCTGCATCTATTGAGATAATCATGTGGTTTTTGTCTTTCATTCTGTTTATGTGGTGTATTATGTTTATAGATTTGCATATTTTGAACCAGCCTTGCATTCCTGGGATGAAGCATACTTGATCGTGGTGGATAAGCTTTTTGATATGCTGTTGGATTCGGTTTGCCGTACGCATCAATGTTCATCATGGATATTGGCCTGTATTCTTCTTTTTTAGTTGTGTCTATGCCAGATTTTGGTATCAGGATGATGTTGGTCTCATAGAAAGAGTTACGGAGGATTCCCTCTTTTTGTATTGTTTGGAATAGTTTCCACAGGAATGGTACCAACTCCTCTTTGTAAGTCTGGTAGAGTTCAGCTGTGAACCCATCTGGACCTCGATTTTTTTGGTCTGTAGGCTATTAATTGCTGCCTCGACTTCAGTCTTTGTTATTAGTCTATTCAGGGTTTCAACTCCTTCTTGGCTTAGTCTTGAGAGAGTGCCAGTGTCCAGAAATTTATCCATTTCTTCTAGATTTACTGGTTTACGTGCATAGAGTTGTTTCTGGTAATCTCTGATGGTAGTTTGTATTTCCGATTAATCGGTGGTGATCTCCCCTTTATCGTTTTTTATTGTATCTATTTGATTCTTCTCTCCTTTCTTTTTCTGTTAGTCTTGCTAGGAATCTATTTTGTTGATCTTTTCTAAAAACCAGCTGCTGGATTTATTGATTTTTTGGAAGGGTTTTTGTGTCTCTATCTCCTTCAATTCTGCTCTGATCTTAGTTATTTCTTGTATTCTGCTTGCTTTCGAGTTTTTCTGATCTTGATCCTCTAGCCCTTTCAATTTTGACAATAGGGTGTCAATTTTAGAACTTTGTTTTTCATGTGTGCATTTATTACTATAAGTTTCCCTCTAGACATTGCTTTAAATGTGTCCCATAGGATCTGGTACGTTGTGTCTTCATTTTCGTTGGTTTCAAAGAACATTTTTATTTTGCCTTCATTTCATTGTTTATCCATTCGTCATTCAGGAGCAAGTTGTTCAGTTTCCATGTGATTGTACAGTTTTGAGTGCTTTTCTTAATCCTGAGTTCTAATTTGATTGTGCTGTGGTCTGAGAGACTGTTTGTTATGATTTCCACTCTTTTGCATTTGCTGAGGAGTGATTTACTTCCAATTATGTGGTCAGTTTTGGAGTAAGTGCAATGTGGTGCTCAGAAAAACATGTATTCTGTGGATTTGGGATGGAGTGTCCTGTAAATGTCTATTAGGTCTGCTTGGTCTAAATCTGAGTTTAAGTCCTGGATATCATTGCTGACTTTCTGTCTCGTTGATCTGTCCAATATTGTCAGTAGAGTGTTAAAGTCTCCTACTATTATTGTGCAGGAGTCTAAGTCTCTTTGTAGGTCTTTAAGAACTTGCTTTATGTATCTGGGTGCTCCTGTATTGGGTGCATATATATTTAGGATCATTAGCTTTTCTTGTTGCATTAATCCTTTTACCATTATGCAATGCCCTTCTTTGTCTCTTTTGATCTTTGTTGGTTTAAAGTCCGATTTATCAGAGACTAGGATTACTACCCCGGCTTCTTTTTGCTCTCCATTTGCTTGGTAAATCTTCTTCCATCCCTTTATTTTGAGTCTATGTGAGTCTTTGCATGTGAGATGGGTCTCCTGAATACAGCACACTGATGTGTCTTGACTTTTTATCTAGTTTGCCAGTCTGTGTCTTTTGACTGGGGCATTTAGGCCATTTACATTCAATGTTAATATTGTTATGTTTGAATTTGATCCTGCCATTTTGTTACTGGCTGGTTGTTTTGCTCCTTAGTTGACGTGGCTTCTTCATTGCATTGTTGTTCTTTACCATTTGGTATGGTTTTGCAGTGGATAGTACTGGTTGTTCCTTTCCCTGTTTAGTACTTCCTTCGTAGCTCTTGTAAGGCAGTTCTTATAGCGACAAAATCTCTCAGCCATTGCTTGCCCATAAAGGATTTTATTTCTCCTTCACTTATGAAGCTTAGTTTGGCCAGATATGAAATTCTGTGTTGAAAGTTTTCTTTAAGGACGTTGAATATTGGCCCCCACTCCATTCTAGCTTGCAGGGTTTCTGCTGTGAGTCTGATGGTCTTTCCTTTGTGGGTGACTTGACCTTTCTCTCTGGCTGCCCTTAGGATTTTTTTCCTTCATTTCAACCCTGGTGAATCCTGACGACTATGTGACTTGGGTTTGCTCTTCTTGAGGAATATCTTTCTGGTATTCTCTGTACTTCCTGGATTTGAATGTTGGCCTGCCTTGTTAGGTTGGGAAAGTCCCCTTGGATAATATCTTGAAGAGTGTTTTCAAACTTGGATTCATTCTCTCCAACACATTCAGGTATACCGATCAAGCGTAGATTAGGTCTTTTCACACAATCCCATAGTTCTTGGAGACTTTGTTCATGTTTTTTCACTCTTTATTCTCTAATCTTGCCTTCTCATTTTATTTCATTGATTTGGCCTTCTATCTCTGATATCCTTTCTTCTGCTTAATCGTTTCAGCTGTTGAAACTTGTGTATGCCTCACAAAGTTCTCATGCTGTGTTTTTCAGCTCCATCAAGTCGTTTATGTTCTTCTCCAAGCTGGTTATTCTAGTCAGCATTTTGCCTAACCTTTTCTCATGGTTCTTAGTTTCCTTGCATTGGGTTAGAACATGGTCTTTTAACTCAGAGAAGTTTGTTATTACCCACCTTCTGAAGCCTGCTCTGTCAATTCCTCAGATTCATTCTCTGTCTTTTTTTATTTGCTTGATGGTGAGGAGTTGTGATCCCTGGGAGAAGAGATGCTCTGTTCTTTTATGGTTTCACCCTTTTTGTGCCGGTTTTTTTCCCATCTTCGTGGATTTATCTCCCTTTAATCTTTGAAATTGGTGATTTCAGGAGTCTGAGTGGACATTTTTTTCTGTCGAGGTTGGAGCTGTATCTTTTTCGGCCAGTAGAGGGCGCTTCTGGGCTTCCTCAGGTTCAGTCAGGTTGTTGGCTGGGTGGTCCTTCCCTGGAGTTTGTTTGCAGGTGAGATTGGCCCCACCTTCCCAATGACATCTCTCCTTCCCCAGCTGGATCTTCCTGGTTGGAGTCAAGCTGGTGTATTTACTGCCAAGCTCTCTAGCGAGGGCTTCAGTTTGATTTCTGTGGAGGTGGGGCCTGCCAGGCCTTATGGTCTGTTTCCCTGCTTTCAACTCTGTCTCCTTCTGTGGGACGGTCCATCCCGCTGGCGTTAGTCCAAACTCCCACCCAGGTCCCTGCGACAACTTGCCATGCCTGGCGGTAGCTGCTGCTCAGATTTACATCAACTACCCAAGGCAACCCACCCTCTGGCAGGGCTCTCATGGACCATGGATTGCAGGAGGGACGAGGTAAGCACAGGATCTGAATCGGAGCACTGAGGGGGTTAAGTCCCCCAACCCTCTGAGCCAGCTGCATGGTTCAGGTGGGGACTTGCACTGCTCCCCCCACCATCTTGATTTGCCCCCTGGGCAGCTCTCGCCTTGCAGCTCCTTCTCAGGGCCTATTTTCAGTGCCCTATCAGTCCTTCAGAAACAAACCCAGCACCTCATTTGAAATCATGAAGTCCTCTAGCCCTCTGCGTCTAATTTGCTGGGAGCTGCATTCTGGTGCTGGCTTCTTTTGGCCATCTTGGCGCCACACCCCCTCTGCCGCCTCCCCCCCCCCCCCCCCCCCCCCCCGCCCCCCCCCCCCCCCGCGACTGGCTCCCAGTTTCATAAAGAAGGAATTGACAAGGAAACAGGTAACAATTTTTCTTGTTAACAATGTGACAGCTTATTTAATCTCATCTAAGACATGAAAGATTTTCAGAATAACCATATTTCATGTATACCATTAAAGAAAAATTACAACTGAAATGGAAATTAAGATGACCTAAATGTCAATGACTGTTAAAATGTATTTTAAGAATTTTCATTTTAGCGTCATAAAATATGGTAAATAAAGTGCATTCTCCAACCAGCAAATATAGAGCTCAGTATTTAATGATAAATATTTATGAAATTCTGTAGAATATACTTCTAATAAATGTCAGACAGATCTACAGTAAATGGTACATATACACCATGGAATACTACACAGCCATAAAAAACAATGAGCTCATGTCCTTTGTAGGGACTTGGATGAATCTGGAAACCATCATTCTCAGCAAACTAACAGCAAGAACAGAAAGCCAAACACCACATGTTTTCACTCATAGGTAGGTGTTGAACAACCAGAACACATGGACTCAGGGAGAGGAGCATCACACACTGGGGGCAGTTGGGATGGGTAGGGGAGAGACAGCGGGGATGAGGAGGGAGGGGAAGGTGGGGAGAGATAACATGGGGAGAAATGCCAGATATAGTATGCACCTAAACTAAAATTAATAAATTTAAAAAAAAACATTCAAATATACATAAAAATATAACTTATAAAGGACCTATTCTAATTTAATGAGTCTAATAACAAGAGAATTTTGTAAGGTATTTTTCTGCCCTCCTCAACTTCAAGTGAAATCCTTCATTGAAACAGTGGCTTACACAAACTCTTAGGAGAATCTACCATGATTTCTAAAAATGAGTATTGCCAGAAAATTAAGCAGATCTTTGAAGATGTGTTCCTAGAGATTAAAGCTTACAAAAGAGAGTATGTGTTTGTAAGTAGCAGTATGACAAGGTCTGCTCAACTTCCTTCAAGATGTCTTGAAGAAATAATAGTAAACATACAAACAGGAGCTGGTACTACTCCTTTTGAAACTCTTTCAAACAATAGAGAAAGAGGGAATCCTTCCAAATAATTCTATGAAACCAGCATCATCCTGATACCAAAATCTGGCAGAGACTCAACAAAAAAGAAAACTTCAGGCCAATATCCATGATGAACATAGATGCAAAAATCTTCAATAAAATACTGGCAAACCGATTGCAACAGCACATCAAGAAGCTTATCCATCATGATCAAGTAAGCTTCATCCCGAGGATGCAAGGCTGGTTCAACATACACAAGTCTATAAACGTAATTCACCACATAAACAGAACCAAAGACAGAAGCCACGATTATCTCAATAGATGCAAAGAAGGCCTTTGACAAAATTCAACAGTCCTTTATGCTAAAAGCTCTCAAGAAACTAGGTATACATGGAACGTAACTCAGAATAATAAAAGCCATTTACAACAACCCACAGGCAATATCATACTGAATGGGCAAAAACTGGAAGCATTCCCTTTGAAATCTGGCACTAGTCAAAGATGCCCTCTCTCAAGACTCCTATTCAATATAGTATTGGAAGTTCTAGCCAGAGCAATTAGGCAAGAAAAAGAAATAAAGGTATTCAATTATGAAAGAAGGAATTCAAATTGTCACTTTTTGCAGACTGCATGACTGTATATTTAGAAGACCCCAATGTCTCAGCCCAAAACCACCTTAAGCTGATAAGCAACTTCGGCAAAGTCTCAGGATACAAAATCATTATGCAGAAATCACAAGCATTCCTATACACCAATAACAGACTAAAAGAGAGCCAAGGGAACTGCCATTCACAATTGCTACAAAGAGAATAAAATACCTAGAAATACAACTAACAAAGGATGTAAAGGACCTCTTCAAGGAGAACTACAAACCACTGCTCAAGGAAATAAGAGAGGACACAAACAGATGGACAGACATTCCATGCCCATGGTTAGGAAGAATAAATATCGTGAAAATGGCCATACTGCCCAAAGTAATTTACAGATTCAATGCTATCCCCATTAAGCTACCTATGACCCTCTTTACAGAACTGGAAAAAAACACCTTAAACTTCATATGGAACCAAAAGGGAGCCTGCATAGCCAAGACAATTCTAAGCAAAAGGAACAAAGATGGAGGCATCACGCTACCTGACTTCAAACTATACTACAAGGCTGCAATCATCAAAACAGCATGGTACTAGTGCCAAAACAGAGATATGGACCAATGCAACAGAACAGAGGCCTCGGAGGCAACGCCACACATCTACAACCATCTGACCTTTGACAACCTTGACAAAAACAGACATTGGGGAAAGGATTCCCTGTTTAATAAATGGTGTTGGGAAAACTGGCTAGCCATGAACAGAAAGCAGAAACTGGGCCCCTTCCTTACCCCTTAAACTAAAATTAACTCCAGATGGATTAAACACTTAAACATAAGACCTAACACCATAAAAACCCTAGAAGAAAACCTAGGCAAAATCATTCTGGACATAGGCATAGGCAAGGACTTCATGAGTGAAACACCAAAAGCATTGGCAACAAAAGCCAAGATAGACAAATGGGATCTAATTAAAATTCAGAGTTTCTGTACAGCAAAAGAAATCATTATTAGAGTAAATCGGCAACCAACAGAATGAGAACAAAAGTTTTGCAATCTACCCAACGGACAAAGGGCTAATATCCAGAATCTACAGAGAACTAAGACAAATTTACAAGAAAAAACAATCTCATTCAAAAGTGGGTGATGGATATGAACAGACACTTTTCAAAAAAAAGACATATATGAGGCCAAAAAACAGATGAAAAACTGCTCATCATCACTGGTCATTAGAGAAATGCAAATCAAAACCACACTGACATACCATCTCATGCCAGTTAGAATGGCAATCATTAAAAAATCTGGAGACAGCAGATGCTGGAGAGGATGTAGAGAAAAAGGAACACTTTTACACTGTTGGTGGGAGTGTTAATTAGTTCAACCATTGTGGAAGACAGTGTGGCAATTCCTCAAGGATCTAGAAATAGAAATTCCGTTTGACCCAGCAATCCTATTACTGGGAATATATCCAATGGATTATAAATTGTTCTGTTATAAAGACACATGCACACATATGCTCATTGTGACACTGTTTACAATAGCAAAGAGCTGGAACCAACCCAAATGCCCATCAATGATAGACGGGACTAGGAAAATGTGGCATATATACACCATGGATACTATACAGCCATAAAAACGATGAGTTTGTATCCTTTGTTGGGACATGGATGAATCTGGAAACCATCATTCTCAGCAAACCTCACAAGAAAACCAAACACCGCATGTTCTCACTCATAGGCAGGTGTTCAACAATGAGAACACATGGACACATGGAGGGGAGCATCACACACTGGAGTCTGTTGGGGAGTCTAGGGGAGGGACAGCAGCAGGTAGGGAGGTTGGGGAGGGATAACATGGGGAGGGATAACATGGGGAGAAATGCCAGATATAGGTGATGGGGGGATGGAGGCAGCAAGCCACACTGCCGTGTATGTGCCTATGCAACAGTCCTGCATGATCTGCACATGTACCCCAGAACCTAAAGTGCAATAAAATATATGTATATTAAAAAAAAGAAATAATAATAAACAATTAGCTTCTCTCAACAAATGGCATGGTAGCAACTGGATATACACATGCAAAAAATTGAGCCTAGACACAGACCTTCCACCTTTCACAAAAATTAACTCAAATTAATTGTAGACTTAAATGTAAAATGCAAAACTATGAAACACCTAGAAGATAACATAGGAGAAAATCTAAATGATCTTGGGATTGGTAATGACTTTTTAGATAACACACCAAAGACACATCCATGAAAAAAAGAATAAATCAACTTTATCAAAACAAAAGTAGTCTGTTCTGCAAAGGACCTTGTTAAGATAATGAAAAGCCACAGGCAAAACGTATACAAAATGCAAAAACTATTTTAAAAGAGAATGAAAAAAGCCACAGACAGAACAAAAATGTTTCCAAAATGCATATCTGATAAAGGATGTTATCAAAAATATACATACAAAGAACTCTTACAACTCAACAATAAGAAAACCAACAACCCAATTTAAAAATGAAGTCAACCTAAGTGTCCACCAATGGAAGATTGAATAAAAAATGTATACCATGGAAAACTATTCAGTCATAAGGAAGAATAAAATTGTCTTTCGCATCAACATGGACAGAACTAAGGCCATTACCCTAAGTGAAATTACTCAGAAACAGAAAGTCAAATATCAGATGTTTTCACTTGAAAGTAGAAGCTAATCAATGGGTAAACATGGACATACAGAGTGTAAAAATAAACATTGGAGGCTCAAGAAGAGGCGAGGCTCAGAGAGGGAAGATGGTTGAAAAATTCCCTATTCGGTACAATTTTAACTATTTGAATGATGGGCACACTAAAAGCTTAAGCTTCACTACTATGCAATATATTCATCTAATAAAACTGCACTTGTAACCTCTAAATCTATAAAACATTAAACATTAAAAATAATAAAATGGTAAAAAGAAAAATGAACCAAAGCCTTTAATAGACACCTCACCAAAGAAGAAATATAGATACCAAATAAGAACACGAAAATATTCTACATTATATTTAATCAGTGAAACACAAATGAAAACAACAGTGAGTTACTCACTACACACTTATTGGAATGGCCAAATTCCAGAATCCTGAAACACCAAATGATGGTAAGGTTGTAGAGCAACAAGAAATTTCACTCATTGCTATTTCGAATTGGAAAAAAAAAAAAAAAAAAACAGCCCGTCACTTCAAAGGACAATTTACTTTTTTTTTTTTAAACTAAATATACTCTTAAAATAATTTAAAAAGTTGAAAACTCAATGTTCACATACAAACCTGCATGTGAATGCATGTGAATGTTTACAGCAGCTTTTTCATAATTACCAGGATTTGGAAGCGATTAAGATACCCTTTAGTAACTGAATGGATCAATAAACTGAATGGATCCTTCAGTAACTGCATGGATCATTTATTTTCAATACTCAATAATAGCCCATTGTCTGGATGTGCCAGACATCATATTCCATTCTCTGAATATGCCAGACAATGGAATATTATTGAGTGCTGAAAATAAATGATGTCTGGCACATCCAGACAATGGAATATGATGTTTGGCACAACCAGACAATGGAATATTATTTAGTGCTGAAAATAAATGAGCTATCAAGCCATGAAAATATGGGAGGAACCTTAAGTGCATATTACTAAGTAAAAGAAGCCAATCTGAAATAGCCATATAGTGTATGATTCCAGTTATATGACGTTCTGGAAATGTCAAAATTATGGAGACAGAAAGAACATCATTTGTCAGGGGTTGAAAGAGAGGAAGGGATAAATAGGTGGCACACAGAATATTTACAGGGCATTGAAGCTACTCTGGATAATACTACAATAATGGATACATGCCATTATACATTTGTTCAAATCCATAAAATGTATAACATCGAAAAACCCCTAATATTAACTGGGGTCTTTGGGTGATAAAGATGTGTCAATGCAAGTTCATCGATTGTATTAACACACACCTCTGGTAATATTGATAATGAAGGAAACTGTACATGCATAAGGGCAAGGGATACATGGGGAATCACTGTACTTTCTCGATTTTTCTATAAACTTAAAACTGCTCTAAAAAATAAAGTCTATTTAAAAATACAAATAAATCACTACTAGAGTAACACATTTTGTCTTGTATTCTATAATCAACCATGAAAATCTCCAGAACACGATAAAAAAGCTGTGTTCTAAGAGGATTTAATAAAGAAAGGCACCAGAGAACAATGTGTACATAGTATCACAAACAAAATCTTGATTGAATTTCACACAGCATAGAGTATTTACTTATCCTAAGTAATTCAAAATAAATATTTGACAAGTATTTCTACACTAATCAGTTATTGAACTTCTAGTTATAGTTCATGCAACCATTGTTTCTAAGCCTTTGAAAGTGTTAGCCAAAGAAGGAACAAATGAGAAAGATGAATTCCAACCATATTTAAGTGGATGCCCAAAGCTAATTATGGTAAAACACGTTATAAAGAATTCCCTGAGCTTTACAAATATCAAGGACTTGGTCCCCTAATACTCATCTATGTAGTTCATTCATATTCCCTATTTTATATAATCTGCTGTTTGAATCTCCTCAAATTTACTTATCCCATTTTCCTGAATGAAATTTGGTTTGTTTTTATGGGATCAATGTTTGTTTGTTTGTTTCTCATATTGTGAATAAGATATGCTGTACATTCATGTATAGGCCACCTGCAAACCAGCAAGAGTTTCTCAAGTGAACATACACACACACACACACACACACACAAACACAAATAAATGGATGAGTTATGTGTTATAATGTGTCCCCCTTTGAGTTAATGCTTTTTAAAGGTGAATTATTTATACATACACCAGAAGTATAAAAGTGTATTCAGTGCTCCATATTTTTGCCAACATTTAGTATAGCCACGATTTTTGACTTGTGTGTGCATGCGTGGCTTATTAACCAATCTAGGGGTACAAAATGCTACTTATTATGGGATTAATTTTCATTTTTTTGATCAGTAATGTTATGCATTTTTTAGTTTATTCACATTATTTTTTATCTTTTGTAAAATATTTCCTAATGTATTATGCTTACATCAAGGTTGAATTATTGATTATATATGGATTTGGGGGCATAGTTTCTTTCTCTCAGCATAATTTTTTTGAGATTCATAAATTCCATGGGTAGTGGTAGTTCATTCTTTTTTATTATTGAGTAGCATTTGGCTGTATACACACAAACACTCTGTTTATCAACTTTTCTATGAGTTTTTTTTTACTATTTTGTATAAAGAGGCTATAAATAGTTGTTTATAAATAGTCATTGCCTGAACATAAGCTTTTTGTGTGTTTAATTTCCCTTGGATAAATAGCTAAAAGTGAAGTTGTGCTGGCAAGATGGCCGAATACAAACAGCTCTGGTGTGCAGCTCCCAGTGAGATCAACACAAAAGGCAGGTGATCTCTGCATTTCCAACTGAGGAACCTGGTTCATCTCATTGGGATTGATTGAACAGTGGGTGCAGCGCAAGGATGGTGAGTCGAAACAGGGTGGGGCGTTGCCTCACCCAGGAAGCACAAGGGGCTGGGAACTCCCTCTCCTAGCCAAGGGAAGCCATTAGCGTATGTACTCTGGACTCCGGTCCAGATACTGTGCTTTTCCCATGGTTGTCACAACCCACAGACCAGGAGATTTCCACTAGTGCCTATAACACCAGGGCCCTGAGTTTCCAGCACAAAACTGGGTGGTTATTTGGGAAGACACTGAGCTAGCCGCATCAGTTTTTTTTTTTTTCTTCCATATCCCAGTGCCACCTGGAATGCCAGCAATATAGAACTGTTCACTCCCCTGGAAAGGGGGCTGAAGCCAGGAAACCAAGGGATCTGGCTCAGTGGGTCCCACCCCTACAAGGACCAGAAAGCTAAGATCCACTGGTTTGAAATTCTCACAGCCTGCACAGCAGACTGAGCTCCATCTAGGACTTTCGAGCTCAGTGGAGGGAGGGGCATCCACCATTGCTGAAGCTCCAGCAGGTTGTTTTAACATTACAGTGCAAACAAAGCCTCCAGGAAGTTCGAACTGGACAGAGACCATGGCAGCTCAGCAAAGCATCTGCAGGCTGTGTCCTTAAATTCCCTCTCCACTGGGCAGGGCATCTCAAAAAAAGGCAGCAGCCTGTCAGGGACTTACAAATAAAGCCTCCACCTTCCTGGGACAGAGCACTAGGGAAAAGAGGCAGTTGTGGGTACAGCTTCAGCAGACTTAAACGTCTCTGCCTCGCAGCTCTGAAAAGAGCAGAGGATCTCCCAGCACAGCCTTTGACCTCTGATAAAAGTCAGACTCATTCCTCAAGTGCCTCCCAGACACAAAAAACTCTTCAAAAAGTCAATGAATACAGGAGCTGTTTTTTTGAAAAGATCAACAAAATAGATAGAACAGTAGTCAGACTAATAAAGAAGAAAAGAGATAAGAATCAAATAGATGCAATAGAAAATGATAAAGGGAATATCACCACTGACCCCAGAGAAATACAAACTATCATCAGAGAATACTATAAACACTGCTATGCAAATAAACCAGTAAATCTAGAAGAAATGGATAAATTCCTAGACACTTACACACACAAAACTAAACCAGGAAGAAGGTGAATCCCTGAAGAGACCAATAACAAATTCTGAAATTGAGGCAGCAATTAACAGCCTACCAACCAAAAAATTTTAAGGACCAGACAGTTTCACAGCCGAATTATACCAGAGGTACAAAGAGGAGCTGGTACCATTCCTTCTGAAAGGATTCCAAAAAATACAAAAAGAGGGAATCCTCTCTAACTCATTTTATGAGGCCAACATCATCCTGATAACAAAACTTGGTAGAGACATAACTAAAAAAGAAAATTTCAGGCCAATATCCCTGAAAAACACCAATGCGAAAATCTTCAATAAAATACTGGCAAACCAAATCCAACAGCACATTAAAAAGCTTATCCATCACAATCAAGTCAGCTTCATCCCTGGGATGCAAGGTGGGTTTAACATACACAAATCAATAAACGTAATCCATCACATAAACAGAACCAAAGACAAAAAAAAGCTGAAGGCATCATGTTACCTGACTTCAAACTATATTACAAAGGCTACAGAAAGAAACCAAAACAACATGGTACCAAAACAGAGATATAGACCAATGGAACTGAACAGAGGCCTCAGAAATAATGTCACACATCTATAACCATCTGATCTTTGACAAACCTAACAAAAACAAGCAAGGGGGAAAGGATTCTGTATTTAATAAACGGTGTTGGGAAAACTGGCTAGCCATATGCAAAAAGCTGAAACTGGATCCCTTCCTTATACCTTATACAAAAATTAACTCCAGATGGATTAAAGATTTAAACATAAGACCTAACACCATAAAAGCCCTAGAAGAAAACCTAGGCAATACCATTCACGACACAGGCATAGGCAAGGACTACATGACTGAAACAACAAAAGCAGTGGATCAAAAGCCAAAATAGACAAATGGGATTTAATTAAATTTAAGATATTCTGCACAGCAAAAGAAACTATCATTAGAATGAACAGGTAACCTAGAGAATGAGAGAAATTTTTTGCAATCTACTCATCTGACAAAGGGCTAATATCCAGAATCTATAGAGAGCTTAAACAAATCTACAAAAAAAAAAAATCAAAAATCAAAAAGTGGGCAAAGGATAGAACAGACACTTTTCAAGAGAAGCCATTTATGCAGCCAAAAAAAGGAAAAAAGCTCATCATCACTGGTCATCACAGAAATGTAAATCAAAACCACAATGAGATACCATCCCACGCCAGTTAGAATGATGATCATTGAAAAGTCAGGGGACAACAGATGCTGGAGAGGATGTGGAAAAATAGGAATGCTTTTATACTGTTGGTGGGAGTGTAAATTAGTTCAAGCATTGTGGAAGACAGTGTGGCAATTCCTCAAGGATCTAGAACCATAAATACCATTACTGGGTAATACCCAAAGGATTATATATCATTCCATTATAAAGACACGTGCACACGAATGTTCCCTGCAGCACTATTTACAATAGACTTGGAACTAACCCAAATGCCCATCAATGATAGACTGGATAAAGAAAATGTGGCACATACACACAGTGGAATACTATGCAGCCATAAAAAAGATGAGTTCATGTCCTTTGCAGAAACATGGAAGAAGCTGGAAACCATCATTCTCAGCAAACTAAGACAAGAACAGAAAACTAAACACTGCATGTTCTCACTCATAAGTGGAAGTTGAACAGTGAGAACACATGGACACAGGGAGGGGAACATCACACACTGGGGCCTATCAGAGGGTGGGAGGCTAGGAGTGGAATAGCATTAGGAGAAATACCTGATGTAGATGACGGGGTGATGGATGCAGGAAACCACATGGCACATGTATAACTATGTAACAAAACTGCACATTCTGCACATGCACCCCAGAACTTAAAGTATAATAATTTTAAAAAATGTCAGTAGACCATATACATTGTGGGTCCATTTATAGATTCTCTTCTGTTTCATTGACTTATGCAAATTTCCCTATAGTCAGTCCTGGAATCAAATAGTTCAAGTATTCAAGTTTTGTTACTCTTTGGCAAAACCGTTTTGGTTTTTTTATTTCCTCTTCTTGTCAATATAACATGTTTAATTATAGTGATAATTTTATGCTAAAGTCTATTTGCATTTGATTTGAATTTCACTGAAACTGTATATCAAATTGATGAGAACAGACACCTTAGCATTATTAAATCTTCTGATTCTTAAACATGGTATAACTCCATTAATATACATATTATTTAATCTCTCTCAGGAGTGCAATTATAATGTTCATTATTGCTTTTAAACTTACAATTCCAATAGTTCATTGAAAAAAATATAGAAATACAATTGATTTTCTGTGTATGAATCATGTATTCTGTGATCTTGCTAAACTCATAAATTACGTTTAGTGGTATTTTTTTGTAGATTGCTTTGGATTTCCATATACTCAATTATGACATCTGACAAATAATGAAAATATTCTTATTTAAATACCTGTATGTTTTATAATTACCATTATTTATTTTCCTTTCCTTAACTCACTGGTTAGGAATTCTAGTAGACATGGTATAGTGGCCATTATTAGTGTGTTCTTGATATTAGAAATAAAATATTTTTTTCATTATGAAATGTGATGTTAGTATAGATTTGCTGTGTATGTCCTTTCTTAGATTGAGAAAATATGTATTTAAATTTTTCAAATGATTTTTAAGCATTCATTAATTGAGTTGGTAGTATGATGTTTTCCTCATATTCTGTCAATATAATGAAATATATAAAATGGTTTTCAAAAGTTGCAACAGTATATTTATATTGCTTGAAATTTGTTTCACAGTAGGATATATTGACTATCTTGGTGAATATTGCATGGACTTGAGTTGAATATACATATTTCAGTAAGTGTGTAGTACATTCTGTTAGCTCAGGTTGATTGATAGTATCTTACATATTCTTATTGTTGTTCTGTGTGTGTTTTCTATCATTTGATCATCCAATAGTTGATATCTACAACCATAATTGTGGATTTGTCTTTTACAACCATCAGTTTGATGTGTGCTTTTTGTATATATCAAAGCTCTGTCTGGTTAAGGTAAGGGATCGCAGAGGCCAAGATTCTTATGCAGATGAAATCTCCAGGTAGTAGGTTTCAGAGAAAACAGATAGTAAATGTCTCTCATCAGACCTAAAAAGGTATCACACTCATAATTAAATTTCTCCTGGATTAAGAAAAGACCAGGAAAGAGAAGAAGACTCTCTATTGAATGTAGATTGTTCCCTACAAGAGACAGCTTTGTAGGGCCTTTTCAAAACATGTCAAAGAAATACATTTTGAGGTAAAATATTTTGATTTCTTTCAGGGCCTGTTATGTGTCATGCAAAGCTATACTAGCGACAGGTTGAAATTTGGTATTTTATTGCTACATACATTCTGTTTTGGCATTTTTAAGACCTCTGTTTTAATGTCAGTGCTGGTCAGTTGTGCTTGAATTCCAAAGGGAGGATAGTATAATGAGGCATGTTGGACCTCTCCTTCTTTCCCATCATAGCTTAGTTTTTCAGGTGTACTTTGGAATCCCCTTGGCTAAAAGGTGGGGACATTCAATTAGTTGGGAGTGTTTGAAATTTTATTTTTGATTTACACTATTTATTATTAATGTAATTAATTAAATAGGTTAGTATCTATGATCTTAAAATATGTATAAAAATTGTCTCATCTTTCCTTTGGTGGGTCTATTTTCTATTTTTTTCTTGATTTATTTTGAGTTTATGAGACATATTTCCAATTACATTTTATGTTCTCTGCTGGCTTATTATTTATGCCTTTTAATTTCCTAGTGATTATTCCTGAGGTTATAATAGTATTTTAACTTACCACAGTCTATCAAGTAATTTATTATTTTACATATATTTTATTAAAAGTACAAAAGTACAATTTCATCTCTTTCATCCTAGTTGCAATTTTGACAATAGTATTTAGTTTCACAGATGTCACAAACCTCACAAGATGTTATTATTTTTGCTTAAAACAGTTATCAGTTTAAAAAGTTTTAAGTACTTTATCTACATATTTTTCATTTCTCATGTCCTTTACTTTTTTGTGCAAACCAAAATTTTCATCTAGCATAAAATTTTTTGTCTGAAATTTCCCTAAATTTGTTGGTTTGTGACATTAGAAACAGTTCTCTCAGTCTTTGAAAAACTATATATTTTCTCTTCATTTGTGAAATATATTTTATACTTGACTGACAATTATATTCTTTCAACATTTTAAAAATATCTTGTCTCTTAGAACATGTAGTTTATATGATCAGAAGTATATGGTAGTCTCCTATTAGTTCCTTTATTGTAAAAGACGGCAAACTTTCTCTCAAAAACCTAAATTATAAATATTTTAGAAAATAAATGTTTTAGGCTTTGTCTCAGATAAAAAGTTTATGAGACAAAATATCTCTGTCTCATATTCTTTTTGTTTTTTATTGTTGTTCCTAAACTTGGAAAAAATGAGAAACTTATTCATAGCTTGAGAACTGTATAAAAACAGGCCATCAACTAAATTTGACCCATGGGCTATAGTTTGCTGACCTTTTCGGTATAGTAATTACATGTCTTTACAATTTTTATTATCGTAATATTTTTCTAATGGGCATTGTTTTTTTAGAAATTTATATGTGTTTCTGTCTTTGTTGTTCCCTAGTTGACATATACAGGACATATGTAATTCCCAAGATTAGTCATAACATGCTTAGTTGTTAATATTTTAATAGCCTTATTAATGGATAATTTTCATAACATAAAGTTCATGTATTTTAGGTGTACAATTTAATGACTTTTAGTAGATTTTCAGTGTTAATTCTGTTATCATCACAATCAAGTTTTAATACATTTGCTTCATTCCAAAGAAATCATTCATTCCCTTTTGCAGTCAGTCTTCTATTCCATCTCAAGCACAGGAATCTTCTATGTTCTGTCTCTATAGGTTTTCCTTACCTGAACATTTCCTATAAATGGAGTCAGCTAGTTGGTCTTTTGCTTATTGTGGTGACTCTCATCTAGGAGTAGTTTTGCACCCAGGAAATATTTTGCAATGTCTACAGACATTTCTAGGTTTTTGCAACTGGGGTGGGTGCTAGTAGCATCTAGTAGACAGATGTCAGGGATATTAGACAGCCTACAAAGTAACAGACAGCCACTGCAAGGCAAATAATTATTTCTCCTCAAAATTCAATACCACCAAAATTCAGAATATCTGACTTAGTAAAATGTTTTGGAGGTTTATCCACATCGTAACTTTTATCCATTGCTCAGTCCCTCATATTGCTAAATGGTTCTTATATGGATGGCATCTTTTGCATTGTGGCCATTAACAGTTTTTTTTAAGACCTTTTATATACATATATTTTCATTTCTCTTGGATAAATACTTGAGTGAAATTGTCAGAGTACATAATTATTTTTCTGTTTATTAGTCATTTATATATCTTTCAGAGTACATATATATATATACACACACATACACACATGAGCCATCATATATCTTAAAATATATATACACAATATATATCTTAACTCAAAGTGTGTGTGTGTGTGTGTGTGTATGTCATCATATATCTTCATTTTGTGGCTTAGTAATTCTATTTATTGCATATTTTGCATTGGTTTAGATGTCTCCTTATTATTCAGTTTTAAAGTTCTTTATACATTTTAAATATGAGCTGTTTACCCTACATATGCTTTGGAAATATTTTCTTGCTCTGTGCCTTGTCCTTTCATTTTCTTAATAATAATTTTTGTCTCACACATATACACACACCCATCACGCACACCTCTCAGGAGTAGTAAATATATTGATATGACTGCAAAAATCAGAAAATATACTAAATAAACATGAGCGAGAGGTTATCTGAAATGCTTCAATGCACTGTTTTGTATCTTCAATTTGGAAAAATCAAATTTACTCCTTTATATTTTTAAGCCAGCCTGAAGTTAAAGCATTTGTAAAGGCTTTTTTTTTTTCACTGTGTCTACATATTTTTATAGAGAATGAACTCACCTCCTTTTCTTGGTCTGATTCTCTTTGGAAGTTATTGCCAGAAATCTCAGGAAGTTCTGCATTCACAATTGAAGTCAAACTTCTCATGTTCTATTTTCTAGAGATAGAAACACTATGTTCATATCCTTTACAAAATAAACCTATCTTGAAAACTAATTATTCAGTCACCTCACAATACTTTCCTCCCTAAGGTAAACACTACACTTTTTTAATCCTAGCAACAGTGTTTATGGTTTTCATTCCTGAGCAGTTTGAGGCATGTTAAAACAATCTTTAGTTTATCCACATACTTTTCAAAATGAATAAAGATTTCTGAAAAAGAATAGCTATATTTGCATTTTTAAAACATGAGCATCATTAAACTTTTAATAATAATACAAATACACAGTTAATATATGCATATATATGATTCTGAGTTTATGCTCACTTATGAATATTCACATAAATTTTGCACTGTTGATATTCATATATGCACAGTGGGTCATTTGTTATCATGCCAAAAATTATCATTTACTGTAATATTACAGACACTTTTCATGAATAAATAAGCTTTGTTGATATTCCTCTCAAAAGGCTTATACAAAGTCTCTCTCTAATATACAGTATTGAATAATAATCATTTTACTGTCAGACAACTTTTGAGTAATCTTAGAAAAATAAAGAAATAAGAATACACACTAATGATTAATTAATGATTGAGAATAATATATCATCTAGAATCAAGTTTAGAAAGGTAAGAAAAATGATAAAAGTTGACATACTTTAATAAGTAATATAGTAATGGAAAGACACTAAGGACAGTGTGGGTTAGTGATTGTGTTATTTGGTTGCCAAGAATTTGAGACTATTTTCCTGTGAATGGTCACCATGGTGGATATTAATACTAAAAAATAGTTTAAGAGAAGAGAGATAATGTTTAAGGGACAATCAATAAATGGTTGTATAGTATTTACTGAAAACCAATTATGTGCTAGGCCAGTGTTATACACTCACAAAACAATAGTAAACAGGACAGAAAGTTATTAGAATTAAAATCTAATGAGAACAAACTCATTCATACAAAAAATCTGTATATGTTTTCAGGTAATCCTTACAAGAACTTTATGAGATGTATATGATTCCTATCAAATGATTTAGGAAACTGAGGTTTAGAAGGATGCAGTTTTATACCCAAATACAGGCAAAACTCAGAGACATTGCAGGTTCAATCTCAGACCACCACAATAAAGCAAATATTGCAATAGGGCAACTGACACAACTTTTTTGGTTTCCAGTGTATGTACAAGTTATGTTTACACTAGGCTGTAGTCTATTAAATGGTGTGTAATATCATTATGTCTAAAATAACAATGTACTCACTTTAATTAAAACTATTTTATGACTAAACAATGCTGACACCAAGACATGAAATGAGCACACACTGTAGGACAGGGATGATAGACTCACTTGCCACAAGTCTTAAAACATGTGTTATCTGTGAAGTACAATGCAATGAGGTATGCTCTTATATCCAAACATGGAAAGAAGGGTCGTTTTCTAATCAATGTTTTCAGTTGAATTAAATATCAATTTATCTACAATCTACCCCATATATTAGCCAATATGTTCAAAAGAAAGACTCATACAAAGTTTTTATGTTTAAATGAATAGCTACCTATCAATCAAAATTAGAATTTTGTTTCTCCTATTTTCCTTCTTCAACATGCATCCCAAGGGGAATGTGCTTATAAGGACACTAGCGCATGAGACTGTAAAATATTAAGTAAAAGGGAATTCCCAATTTATACGTACTCACAATGATTCATCAACCAGATATTAATATCTAACTTGGTATATGGCTGGTCATCTGTTGAGCTAGATTACATGAAGTACTTTATCTCTAGATTTCTTATGCAACTCTATATTTAAAAAATGAGAGTTCTGTGACAATAACTTATTTTTACCTATTCCATTTTAGTTTTTTTTGAATAATCAAAACAAATATCTTCAGAACCAATCACTTAAAAATTATTTCTATACTGGACTATCCTATAGTCAAGAGGTAGGAATCTAGCCCTCATTGTTTGATATCTAACATGTAACTCTAAAAATATTTTTGAGCATTAAAGTATCGAGAAAGCAATAAAGCAATCACAGTAAGAAAGGAAAAATTCTGGAACGTAGTCAACCCAACACCCATAAATACCCTGGGTAAATATATGAAAACTCTTCCGTGTCAATAAAGTGACTACAAAATGGCAGATAAGAAGATATATATGATTTATAAAAGATAAAAATTATCAGAATTAGAGTGAAGGGTAACAAAAAATAAAGTCTAATAGTGTAAATAAAAACAATTTATATTTAATAAAATACAAAGTTTCAGTTATGTTTAAATTTTTAAAGATCATACATTCTTATTTTTAAAAAGGTAAATTTTTTTAAGTATGACTATCGGTGTTTTAACAGCTATGACAGTTCTTTTGCCCACCAGCAATTCTCATATGCAAATTTAGAGCCCAGATATTTGATTTCTGTTAGTGTTATTTGCTAAAAGGAAGCTGAGATATTTGGAGGTTGTGGATTCTGCATCCTGGGGAAAAACAATATAAGCTAAAAATAGGCTTAGAACATCTTTATCCCACAATAAAGCAAAAAGTTTCAAGAATGTAAGGAGTTGCTTTAAAAACAAGCAAAGAAACTATCTTTTACTCATTAGATTTAATAATATGTGTTTGAAAGACTATAAATTTATATTATACATTGGTTAGTCCTGCTACGTATCAAACAATTCTAAAATCTCAGTGACTTATAATAATATTCAATCCTCATCCATATTGTATACATGCATACATGCTGCTGCAGCTCTGTTCAGCAAGAATTTACGTATCTTCTTCAGAGACCCAGGCTAAAAGGATATTCTCAGTGTGATATGTGCACTTTCTTGGGACAGAGGAGAGGAGCAAGAGAGACCAGGCTGCATCATGAAATCTTACTTAAGTCTTTGGCTCAGATATACGCAATGCTATAGCCATTCACATCCCATTAGGCAAAGCAAGTTGCATGGCTAAGTTCAACATTGTTGAGGCAAGGAAAGATATCCCTCTTAGGGGAGGAGAGGGAGAGTAAACATTTGCATACAATAATATATTCTATCACAGCATTCCAAATCAGATCATTATAAAATGTGAAAGTATATGCAGTAGAACATGTTGAATTTTTAATTAAATAACTAAACGGAAGTGCTAACACATGTATTTTCTTTAAATATAAGCCAGTTCATGAAATATCGATATGTGTATGTTTTCTTTCATTTTATTTTTAATTGTCATGATGGGTATACAAATAAGGGTTAATTTCAATTGTTATTAATAATGAAAAAAACTGATGCAATATGTAGTCACGATAGGTGGTCATAGTCTATGAAAACGCAGAAAGAAGTTTCACCTCTGTTTCAGTTGACAAATTAGCTAACATCCTAAGAACTAATTGTACTGGTTAGGTTTCTTATCCCTCAGGATTTAAATCTTCTATTAATTACAATAAGATACAATTAAGGCTTACATATATTATCACATAAGTTATATCAGATTAATACATTAGGATGCCAGGATAATGGGTCATATAGCACTGAACAAATCTAAAGAGGACGTCCTTCTATGGAATAACAATTTTAAAAAGGGTAAAAATAAAACACATGGAAAGAAAGTGGTTTCAAAAAGTCATGGTGAGGGCTTTTTTAAAATAGTACTATTATTGCTTATTCTTACAGAGTACATTCATACATAACAACACATTACAAATCCAGTACATGCATATAAGTACGTATTAATAATGTCTTAACTGTTACACAGCTACTATTGTTGGTTATACAATCTAATCCACATGGGTATCGATTCATACTATAAATCCTTGATATTATATCGTACATACATTCGTTCATCAGACATAGCAAATTTTAGTCAAGATGTCCCTCGTCCGCATGTATATCCCCTACCAATTTTTGCTGTCTTAATCCACCAACCTCTGAGAAATCATCATCCGCTCGGGAGTGCTACTCTCCTCGCTCCGGGACCATGACGCTTGAGGGTGACCATACTAAAACTATACATGGCATCTGGTTCTTACTTCAGGACCGTAATACTAAGATTGCCCACACGTTCCCCTTAAATAAGACATCTCGATGGACTAATGACTACCACCCTATTAACCAGTCACTGGAGCACCGTCATGCATTTGGTAATTTTAACTTTGGGAGATGCTATCACTCACCGTCGCGGAAGGCCTGGTCCCTGCCGAATCCGCTGCAGATAAACTCGGATTTGATTCCTACCAAATCAATTGTAGAAGCTGAGCTTATATTGAATATTCCGGGCTGGCAATAATAGCCATAAGGTGTTTATTAAGTCACTCTTGAAAGACATAACAATTAATCAATAGACACGCACGTACGCTCACGCAGGTCCACGCACGGACGTTCACGCAGGCCCACGCACGCACGCTCACGCACGGACGCTCGCTCACGCAAATTTCAACAGCTATTTCCAATTAAATACACCAATCCTCTCCTCCCGTCTCTGACTTTACCGTCAATCTAGGTAAACGTACCCTTGCCAAACCCCAAAAACGAGAGACTAAAATGCAACCCAGTCAGAGCCCAGACATCATATTTTAACCACGAACACCCAAACAGCTATCTCTCGATGGATGTATTTTTTCTAAAAATCTTAAGACCCTCCTACCAAATTAATCCTCCATTTTATATAGTAAGTATAACTAAATTTCTGTCCTAATACTAATAAAATACCTTGAGCATATCCCTCTGAAAACGTTGCTCCATTATATCATACCCTAAATAAACGATACTCTAATTATGACTAATCCTCCCAGCCAACTGAAAGACCAATTTAACTTTAAAGACAACTTAACTTTAAACTACCAATTTAAGTTTTAAAACCCTGAATTTCCAGAACTGCAAAAGACTATTTACAGTTATTTCTTTCTCATATTTTTACTTTTCCACTAAGTATTTATATAGTTAATGTAGCTTAATTATTTAAAGCAACACTGAAATTTTCTAGATGGGTCCACACAACCCCACGAACAGATAGGTTTCGTCCTGGCCCTTTTATTAGCTCTGAGTAAGATTACACATGCAAGCATCCCTGCCCCAGAGAAAATGCCCTCTAGATAGTCTGGATCAAAAGAAGCAGGTATTAAGTATGCAGGAATTCACTTTGCTTAACCACACCTTCATGGGAAACAGCTGTGATAAATCTTTAGTAATAATCGAAAGTTAGACTAAGCAATGCTAATGTTAAGGATTGGTTAATTTCCTGCCAGCCACCTTGGCCATACAATTAACCCTAGCTGATAGAACTCAGCTTAAAGAGTATTTAAGGTTTACCATCAATAAAGCTAAACCCCATCTAAGTTGTAAAAACTCCAGCTGAATTAAAATATGCTATGAAAGTGGCTTTAATATCCTGAAGATACCATAGCTAAGACCCAAACTGGGATTAGATACCCCACTATGATTATCCCTAAACTCTAATAGTTACATTAACAAAACCATTCACCAGAGTACTGCAAGCAACAGCTTAAAACTCAAAGGACTTTATGGTGCTTTATATCCCTATAGAGGAGCATGTTCTATAATCGACAAACTCTGAAACATCTCACCACCTGTTGCCCCCAGCCTACATTCTCCATCTTCAGCAATCCTTTAGAATACTATAGAGTAAGCACAAGTATACACATAAAAACCTTAAGTCAAGGTGTACCCCATGAGGTGGCAAGGAATGGGCTACATTTTACATGTCCAGAAAATCTCACGATGACCGTTATGAAATCTGAGGGCTCAAGGAGGATTTAGCAGTAAACCAAGAGCAGAGTGCTTGGTTAAATAAGACCATGAAATACGCACACACCACCCATCATCTTACTCACTAACAGTAAATGACTATTACTAATAATTTTCTACACAAGAAGAGGGGAGATAAGTTGTAACATGGTAGATGTACTGGAAAGCGCGCTTGGACAAACCAAAGTGTAGCTTAACTCAAAACATCCGGATTACACCTGGAAGATTTCATCTTGACCTGATCACTTTGAGGCAACTCTAGCTCAAAACCTTGCTAAAAACATTATCAAAATATCTTAATCAAACCATTTGCCTTAGACAAAAGCATATAGGTGATAGAAAATTTTATCCTGGTGCATTAATAGACACAGTACTGTAAGAGAAAGATTAAAGAACTGTATCAAGCACTAAAAAGCAAAGACAAGCCTTTATACCTTCTGCATAATGTATTAACCAGAAATAACTTTACGCAGAGAACTATAGCCAAGTCTCCCAAAACCAGATGAGCTACCCAAGAACAGCTGAAAGAGCACACTCATCTATACAGCAAAATAGTGGGACAATTCATGAGTAGCGGTGACAAACCTACTGTGTTGATAGCTGGTTGTCCAAGACAGAAGCTTAGTTCAACTTTAAACTTACTCACAGAATTAATCTCCTTTTAACTGTTAATCTAAAAAGGGACAGCTCTTTAGACCCTAGGAAACAACCTTCCTACAGAGGGTAAAAAATATTACCACCATCATTTTATGATGAAGACCCCAAAAGTGGTTGCAATAAAAGCAAAAATTGTCAAGTGGGATCTAGTTAAATGAAATAATTTCTGCACAGCAAAAGAAACTATCAGAGTAAACAGACAGCCAACAGAATGGGAGAAAGTCTTTGCAATCTAAGCATCAGACTAAGGTCTAATATCCAGTATCTATAAGCAATGTGTACAAGAAAAAACAAACAACCCCCTTAAAAAGCAGGCAAAGGGCATGAACAGACATTTCTCAAAAGAAGACATACATACAGCCAACAATCATGAAAAAATGTTCAACATTACTTGTCATTAGAGAAATGCAACTCAAAACCACAATGAGTTCGGACCCAGTGGCACAAGCCTGTAATCCCAGCACTTTGGGAGGCCAAAGAGTCAGATCACCTGAGGTCAGGAGTTTGAGAACAGCCTGACCAACATGGTGGAACCTTGTCTCTATTAAAAATACATAAATTAGCTGGGCATGGAGGTGGGCACCTGTAATCCCAGCTGCTCAGGAGGCTGCAGCAGGAGAATTGCTTGAACTCAGGAAGCAGAGGTCGCAGTGAGCTGACATGCCACTGCACTTGCCTGGGTGACAAGAGTGAGATTCTGTCAAATAAAAAACAAAAATCACAATGATATACTATCTCGTACCAGTCAGAATGGCTATTACTAAAATGTCAAAAAAAAAATAGATGCTGGTGAAGTTGGGGAGAAAATGGAACGCTTTTACATTCTTAGTGGAAATGTAGATTAGTTCAGTCACTGCAGAAGACAGTGTGGCCATTCCTCAAAACCTAGAGATAGAAATACCATTTGACTCAGAAATACCATTACTTGGTATTTACCCGAAGCAATATAATTTTTTCTATTACAAAGACAGGGGCAGGGTACAGTGGCTCATGCCTGTAATATCAGCACTTTGGGAGGCCAAGGTGGGTGGATCACTTGAGGTCAGGAGTTTGAGACCAGCCTGGCCAACATGATGAAACCCCCTCTCTACTAAAAATACAAAAATTAGCAAGGCATGGTGACAGGTGCCTGGAATCTCAGCTCCTTGCTTGGGAGTCTGAGGCAAGAGAATCACTTGAATCCAGGAGGTGGAGGTTGCAGTGAGCTGACATTGTGCCACTGCACTCTGGTAACAGAATGAGACTCTGTCACCAAAAAAAAAAAGAAAAGAAAAGAAAAGAAAGAAAGAAAAGAAAAAATGATGCGGACATGTATATGTTCACTGCAGCACTTTTCACATTTCACAATAACAAAGACAATGAATAAACCCAAATGCTTGTTTTATCAAGTTTTTCATAGACCAGATGGTTGTAGATGAGCCGTCTTATTTCTGGGTTCTCTATTCCATTCCATCAGTCTATGTGTCTGCTCTTATTCCAGTACCATGCTGTTTTGGTTATTGTTGCCTTGTAGGATAGTTTGAAGGCAGGTAGTGTGATGCCTCCTTTTTTGCTTAGGATTGTGTCGGGTATTCTGGCTTCTTTTTTTCGTTCCACTGCAGAGGCCAATACTAGGCTGCTTAAAGAAAATATAGTACATATACACCATAGAATACTATGCAGCCATAAAAAGCAATGAGAGTATGTCCTTTGCTGGGACATGGATGGAGCTGGAGGCCATCATTCCTAGCAAACTAATGCAGGAACAGAAAACCAAATACCACATGTTCTCACTTGTAAGTGGGAGCTAAATGATGAGAACACATACAAACTTAGAGAGGAACAATGCACACTGGGGCCTACCAGAGGGTAGACAATGGGAAGAGGGAAAGCACCAGGAAAAATAACTAATGGATGCTAAGCTTAATACCTAGGTAATGAAAAAATCTGTTCAACAAATGCCTATGACGCATATTTACCTATGTAACAAACCTGCCCATCCTGCACAAGTACCCCTGAACTTAAATGTTAAAAGAAAGACACAGTCAATCTATAAGTAAACTCTTAGAACTAATAAGTGAGTTGAGCAAGATCACATGATAAAAGATAAACATTAAAAAAGGTTTTATTTCTATATACTAAGAATGAAACATAAATATTAAAAATGCAATTTTTAATTTGATTCTATCACTCAAGAAACAGAAAATACTTAGGTATAAATCCATTAATAAATGCATAGTTTGCTGAAAGCTACAAAACACAGGTGAAAAAAGTTAAGGAAGACATTGCTTTATTGAAAGTTTTTTGCATTTGAAGATGAAGATGCAATTTACCCCTACTTGATACATAGGTTTGACATGATTTCTGTCAAAATCCCACCAATATTTTTGTTACTGTGAAATTTAAACAGAAAGGCAAAGGAACTAAAATAGCAATAACAATTTTGTGAGAAAAATGAAGTGGAAAGAATGTGTATCTGATTTTAAAACCCATTGTATAATTATAGTAATCAAAGCTGTATGGTATTCACAGAAGGGTAGACACACAGATTAATGTAAGGATAAAGAACTCAGAAATAGACCCACACATATATACCCAACCAATTTTTGACAAAGGCTTACAATTAATACAAGGAAGAAAAGATAGACTTTTCAACGACTGGTTTTGGAGCAACTGAACATTTATAGGCAAAAAATAAGCTTCAAACTAAACTTCATTCCTTTTACAAATATTAACTCAAAATGGACCACAATAAGTATAAACATACAAATCTATAAAACTTATACAGAAAAGGCATAGAGGAAAATCTTTAGAACCAGAGTGGACAAAAGTCCTTAGACTTGTCACGAAAAACATAATTCATAAACAGAAGAACTGATTAACTGGAATTCATCACAAAACAAAATAAAACGAAACAGAAAGCATTTGCTCAGCAAAGTATCCACTTAAAAAAATGAAAAGACAAGTTACATACTGGGAGAAAATATTTGCAAATCACATATTTAACAAAGCGCTAGTACTTATAATACATAAAGAACTGTGAAAACTCAACTGCAAAAACAAAGTAGCAATTCAATTAGAAAACTGACAGAAGACATTCAGTAGCATTTTGTTGAAGAGACTATATAGATAACAAATAAGCATATGGAATAGATTCAAAGCCATTAGCCATTAGGGAAATACAAAGTAAATACACAATGAGTTATCACTATACATTTTTCAAATTGGCTAAAATTTAAAAAGATGTGACAGCACAAAATATTGTTCAGGATGCAAACTCTATTATTACACATACTTTAGGGAATGTACAACACCTCTAGAAAACAGGTAACATCTTATAAAACTTAAGAGGCAGCTACAACATAACCTGGCAATTACACTCCAGAGAAGTGAAGATTTAGGTGCCTGTAAAAACTCATACACAAATGTTCACAGCAGCTGTATTTATTATACACGATTCTCAAACTAGAAACAATCCAAAGGTCTTTCCACAAAAGAAGGATTAAACTGGCATATTCATATGATGGAATAGAACTAGGCACTAAAAAAGAGTGAACTGTTAATACATTCAACAATCTAAATGAATCTGAAGGCCATTATTATGAATGAAAAAAGTCAATCTCAAAGATTATATGCTATATTATTTCATTTGTATAACATTTTGAAATGAGAAAATTATAGGACTGCAAAACAGATTAGTGTTTGCCAAGGGTTACGTAGGGAGTGTTGGCAGGTGGGAAGTACAAGTGGTGTAAAAGGCAAGACAACAGATCTTTGTGCTGATAGAAATCTTCTGTATCTGTCAATATTTTGATTGTGATGTTGTACTTTAGTTTTTTCAAGCTATTACCCTGGGAGAAACTGGTAAAGATGATATGGGATTTCTCTCTACTGTTTTTTAAACTTGTATGCAAATCTATAATTATCTCAAAATAGAAAGTTTAGTTACAAGAAAATTAATGGTGAACAAATAAAGTTCGCTGAGAAAAAGGGCACTGTGGTTCTGAATCATCACAAGAGAAACTTTCATAACTTTAAGAAGAATCTATAGGTTTATAACTCAGATTGTGTAACTTTAACTGATTGAGAAGTCACAAAAATAAGTATAGAAAGGTAACTCAAATAAGATGTGAATAAAAGCAAGAATAAGAAGAAGTTTAAAAAATAAAACCATGAAAAAAATTACACATCAGATACCTTAATCATTTACATGTTTTATACAATTTTAGCAAAAATTTGTAATTACTGTGTATTTGCTACATTTTTGAGAAAAAAGAGTATTTTGTGTTTGTGATTAAAATGGATACCTAAATATGTAAATTTGATTTGATAAGTTCATAAACAATGCCTAAATATCTAGGAATGTTTATTATATTAAATTCACAAGTATTGAAATGGCTGCTTAAATATTTAGAATTGGGCTGGCTGTAGCTCAGCTGTTCCTTCGACAGTGCTTTCTAAATACTTAGGAGAATAATATTTAACAGATATGTGTCATTAATAAATTAAGTATTAAACAACAAAGTTTAATAGTAGTTGGCATCCTTTCCTACACTCTCAAGCTCTTTACTCATTATAAACTGACATTAACACCCAGAATTTTCTAAATTTGTAGAACAATGAAAATAACTAAGTACCTCAGTTTTTATAGCATCTTTCCTTTGATTTCTTGGTCTGCCTTCCTGTCTTTTTCTACCTCCTTTTAATTGTGGGTGGATATACTTTCTCCATAATGCTAATGAAATTTCACGTAGTGCTTGAGAAAACACACAAAAAATGAATTGACAAATCAGACTCTCATAAGTTGGAGAAATAGCCCACTACCAAACGTTATTAAAACTTTTAATTATACAAATAATCATAAAACACAGACTGCAGGTAGGCATCTGAGAACACAGCTTCCAGGCCCTGTCTTGTGGCATTAGTTGTACTTGGCTCAGATGAATATATGAGACCTCTAAGAGACGTTTCTGGCTACATTTTCCACAGAAAAAGGAATTATGTTGCTGATAACATATTTCCATTTAATCTTCATTTACTAGCTTTTGTGTAATTTTCCATGGGGAGCATGTCCCATAAACATCAATTCCAAGCATTTTTGTCATGAGCACGGACATCTTGAATCATCCTGCTAAAAAATGTTTCCCTGAAAAGGACTCTCCCATTAGAAATACTCAGGGTGTGTGTGTATGTGTGTGTGTGTGTGTACAGCTAGTGCTCAACTTACGACCATGGTCGGGACCGTGGACCGGTCATAACATGATTTAGTTGTAAGTTGAGTAGGCTATATGTATAGTTGAAATGGTGCACGCGGAGATGGTAGTGCTGCCGGAAGCTGGTCCGCACTGTCGTACGCCCAGCTGGGCAATGTCTGAGCTGCCAGACGTGGAGCAGTCATGGCTAGCGATTGTGGTCGTAAAGTCGAATGGTCGTAAGTTGCATAGATGGTAAGTCGATCAATACCTGTATTTGGTCAGGAAATCTCCCATCAGCAGGTTTAGAAGGATAATTTGATTGGGTAATCTTCCTTTCCCTTGAAAAGGAGAGAATATTTTACACACCTGCTACTTAATCATTTACTGTCCTGTACCCAGCATATTATTACCCACACACTAGCTTCTACACAAAGTGGCTGTTTATGTTCTTCTGGGCCCCTCTGTCTTGGTTATCTAATGTTAGGTTAGTTCTTGATGCTACAAAACAACACCAGTTAGAGGTTAACTTCAGGTGTCCTTGGTTTTCACCCAACCAGCTGAATGACTGTTTCTAGGAGTCTTGGGCTCCACAACTGCAAAACAAGACAGCAATAAAAAATCATTTCTAAAGAGCCATTGACATATTTTATGCACTTAATGCATTATTCTTTCATGGCAAGCAAATCTCTGCTACTTTGGGTCACTTTCCAATGGTGATCTCCCACTCAGACCCTCAATAGACTGCTCCTAACTTGCAAGCAACAAATTTAAAAAGCCTCCATCCTAGTTACACCTCATTTCATTCTAATGATTCATTGAACAGTCTACTTTCATTCTCTAGGTTTGAGCAACTGATCAAATAATCAGCTGCTATTTTTTTCATTGTTGCCTCTATATCATGTGAGTTTCTTAGAGTCAGGTAGTTTCTTTTATTTCCCTTGCAGCTGGCACATCCATAATGGGGCATAATTAAAAAGATAAATAAGCTCTGAAAACCCAGATTTCAGACTTAATCATTGCTTTATAATGTGTCACAGGATCAATTTTATTTAGTAGTAGTCTCACCTATGTAGTCCTGAAAGCACATAAGTTAGAAAAAAACGAAGTAATAATTATTCTTCCCTAAAGAGTTCCCTACTTGTTCACATTGGAAAGAAAAAACAAAACAAAGCAAAAGTGTTCTAATTGTACATGATTGTTGCTGTCTTCCATAAGCATATATAATAGTATCTTCTGTATTATCAGTAACCAGTTCTCTAATCTTAATGTTTATAACTATTTTCATGTACAGTTCATGGTTATGGTCAGATAAGATACACATGGACTAAAAATGCAACAAATGTGGCTCTCCAGATGACATTCCTAATTACTGTTGGAGTAGGCTGATTACATCCCTCCCAGACATATTTGAAAGCTCAAATCTAAAAACACATTTTGTTTGGACAACTGATAAATAACAGTGACAGATGGGGCAGTCTGCTGGGTAGCAATTGAGAAAGCAAGAGGATGAGAAGAGCATAAAATCCATCAGAAAAAAAAAGGTTATGTGATTCAGCTATTTCAAACTTATACCTGTTCCACCTGAGGCTTCTGCATTTTACTTCCTGGCTACTCTACATTTCCTTTTGCTCAAGGCAGAAACCTTTAACTTTTTTTTTTTTCACTCCCCAGATGCAATCCACTGGGTAATCTTACCGATTCTACTACCAAAACCTATATAGAATGTTAACACTTATCATCATCTCCATTGCTATCACCTTGTCTGAGCCACTGCTCACCTGAATTACTGTAAGAACTTTGGAATGCAGTCTCTTCTTGGGCCACCCTTCTTCCCACAGAATTCAGATGGGTACTTTTAAAATGTAAAATGTCACTCCACTGTCAACTGCCCTCGTTATGCTTTGATTCAAAAACCATCCTAGTCACCAAGGAGGACCTGGGTGACCTGTTCCTGTGACCTCCCAAGCTATTTTTCTTGCTCTCTCCATTCCAAGGACCTAGCCTCCTTGCTCCTTTGCAAGCACAGGAAGCCATTTCCATTCCAGGGCTTTGCTCTCTCCCTTTCTTCCAGTCTGGATTAAATCTCGCCTTGACAATATGGTCTTCCTTGAACATCCTTTTCAGTGGTGCAATCTATTACAGCCCCCAGCCCAGCATTGCCGATCTTAACATTGTTCTGCTTTTCTCTTTCTTTCCACACCCATAACCACCTTTTAATATACTATATAATTTATCCATGTTTATATTTATTAATCATTATCTATTTCCCCCTTGTTAAAACATAAGCCCTACAGGACAGGAATCTGTCTTTTGTTTTCCAAAGTAGGGTAAATGTTTTGAACAATGTCTGGGGTTCCATCAATATGTGTTCACTAAATTAATTAATGTGATTTATTTATTTTCTTTCAAACAACTGCAATAAATAAAAAACACCTATAATAATAGATCTGATTCAAGGCTGGGTACTAGGGACAAAAGGACAGATAATAGATGGTCCCTGAGCTGAAAGCCATCACTATTTAGTGGAGAAGACAAATTATAAATGAATCATGATAATACCGTGTCAACTGGATATGGAACATGGGATGCATATAACAAGAACCCAGGTTACATGGTAGAGGTAGGTCCACATTCTCTTCTCTCATTCTCAAGACAGTATTTTTGTAGGATTTTTTTTATCCTGCATTACTTTTATTTTTCTTTCTAAGGTCCTCGCTATGATTAGCACATATTTATGTGGAACAGAGTCTTAGGATTCAAATACTATCAGGGATCGATCACTTAATGTGAAACATTAAGAAAGCACTATCCTTGGTGCCAAAATGTGTAGGAATATTGAAACATCCCCATGATAACAGATAGGTAGTCTGTGTAATACTGCCATTCCCAGAGGCAAAAAGGAGAAACTAAGATGATGCAATGGCAGCACATGAAATGACAGTCTCTGCAATTGATGTGGTTGTAGTTTATTTATATTTCTACTCTATTGTTACCATTGTTTTCAATGGTGAAAAGTTGAGAGATTTTCTCTAAGATCAGGAACAAGACAAGGACAGCCACTTCCATGACTTCTGTTCAACTGGAAGTTTTAGCCAGCCCAATTAGGTAAGATAAAAATATAAAAGGCATTCAAATCAGAATGAAAGAAGTAAATTTGTCCCTGTTTGTAGTTGACACAAATGTATATACAGCAAAGACCTCATCAAAAAATTATAAAAATGAATAAACAAATTTAGTAAAGTGGCAGGATATAAAGTCAACATATAAACGTCAGTGGTGTTTCCATATACTATAAAGGAACTATATGAAAATGGAATTAAGAAAACAGTCTAATTTACAATAGCTACAGTAAAATAAGAACAAACTTAACCAAAGATGGGAAAGACCTGTACACTGCAAGCTATGAAACATAGATGAAAATAACTGAAGAAGACACAAATATGTAGAAATATATCCTATATTCATGGATTGGAAGAAATAATACTGTTAAAATGTTCATAACTAGGCAAAGTAATCTACAGACACAGTAAAATTCCTTTTTTTCACATTTATTTATATTATTGCATTTTAGGTTTTGGGGTACATGTGAAGAACATGCAAGATTGTTGCATAGGTACACACGTGGCAGTGTGATTTGCTGCCTTCCTTCCCATCACCTACATCTGGCATCTCTCCCCTTGCTATTTCTCCCCAGCTCCCCAACCCCTACCGCCCCTCCCCTATTTCCCCCCAACTGACCCCAGTGTGTAGTGCTCCCCTCCCTCTTTCCATGTGTTCTCATTGTTCAACACCCACCTATGAGTGAGAACATGTGGTATTTGATCTTCTGCTCTTCTGTCAGTTTGCTGAGAATGATGGTTTCCAGGTTCATCCATGTCCCTATAAAGGACACAAAATCATCATTTTTGATGGCTGCATAATATTCCATGGTGTATATGTGCCACATTTTCCCTATCCAGCCTATCATCGATGGGCATTTGGGTTGGTTCCAGGTCTTTGCTATTGTAAACAGTGCTGCAACGAACATTCGTGTGCATGTGTCCTTATAGTAGAACGATTTGTAATCCTTTGGATATATACCCAGTAATGGGATTGCTGGGTCAAATGGAATTTCTATTTCTAGGTCCTTGAGGAATTGCCACACTGTCTTCCACAATGGTTGAACTAATTTACACTCCCACCAACAGTGCAAAAAAAAAGTGTTCCTATTTCTCCACATCCTCTCTAGCATCTGTTGTCTCCAGATTTTTTAATGATCGCCATTCTAACTGGTGTGAGATGGTATCTCAATGTAGTTTTGATTTGCATTTCTCTAATGACCAGTGATGATGAACATTTTTTCATATGTTTGTTGGCCTCATGCATGTCTTCTTTTGTAAAGTGTCTGTTCATATCCTTTGCCCACTTTTGAATGGGCTTGTTAGTTTTTTTCTTGTAAATCTGTTTTAGTTCTTTGTAAATTCTGGATATCAGCCCTTTGTCAGATGGGTAAACTGCAAAAATTTTTTCCCATTCTGTTGGTTGCCGATTCGCTCTAATGACTGTTTCTTTTGCTGTGCAGAAGCTGTGGAGTTTGATTAGGTCCCATTTGTCTATTTTGGCTTTTGTTGTCAATGCTTTTAGTGTTTTGGTCATGAAGTCCTTGCCTACACCTATGTCCTGAATGGTTTTGCCTAGATTTTCTTCTAGGGTTTTTATGGTGTTAGGTCTTATGTTTAAGTCTTTAATCCTTCTGGAGTTAATTTTAGTGCAAGGTGTCAGGAAGGGGTCCAGTTTCTGCTTTCTGCACATGGCTAGCCAGCTTTCCCAACACCATTTATTGAACAGGGAATCCTTTCCCCATTGCTTGTTTTTGTCTGGTTTGTCAAAGATCAGATGGTTGTAGATATGTTGTGTTGCCTCCGAGACCTCTGTTCTGTTCCATTGGTCTATATCTCTGTTTTGGTACCAGTACCATGCTGTTTTGATTACTGTAGCCTTGTAGCATAGTTTGAAGTCCGGTAGTGTGATGCCTCCCGCTTTGTTCTTTTTGCTTAGAATTGACTTGGCTATGTGGGCTCTCTTTTGGTTCCATATGAAGTTTAAGGTGATTTTTCCAGTTCTGCGAAGAAGGTCATTGGTAGCTTGATGGGGATAGCGTTGAATCTGTAAATTACTTTGGGCAGTATGGCCATTTTCACGATATTGATTCTTCCTAACCATGAACATGGAATGTTTCTCCATCTGTTTGTGTCCTCTCTTATTTCATTGAGCAGTGGCTTGTAGTTCTCCTTGAGGAGGTCCTTTACGTTCCTTGTTAGTTGTATTCCTAGGTTTTCTATTCTCTTTGTGGCAATTGTGAATGGCAGGTCGTTTTTGATTTGGCTGTCTTTAAGTCTGTTATTGGTGTATAGGAATGCATGTGATTCTGCACATTGATTTTGTATCCTGAGACTTTGCTGAAGTTGCTTATCAGTTTCAGGAGATTTTGGGCTGAGACGATGGGGTCTTCTAGATATACCATCATGTCGTCTGCAAATAGAGACAATTTGACTTCCTCCTTTCCTATTTGAATACCCTTTATTTCTTTTTCTTGCCTGATGGCTCTGGCTAGAACTTCCAGTATTATATTGAATAGGAGTGGTGAGAGAGGGCATCCTTGTCTAGTGCCAGATTTTAAAGGGAATGCTTCCAGTTTTTGGCCATTCAGTATGATATTGGTTGTTGGTTTGTCATAAATAGTTTTTATTATTTTGAGATACGTTCCATCAATGCCTAGCTTATTGAGGGTTTTTAGCATAAAGGGCTGTTGAATTTTGTCAAAGGCCTTCTCTGCATCAATTGAGATAATCATGTGGTTTTTGTCTTTGGTCCTGTTTGTGTGATGAATTATGTTTATAGACTTGCGTATGCTGAACCAGCCTTGCATCCCCGTGATGAAGCCTACTTGATCATGGTGGATAAGCGTTTTGATGTGCTGTTGCAATCGACTTGCCAGTATTTTATTGAAGATTTTTGCATCTATGTTCATCATGGATATTGGCCTGAAGTTTTGCAGCGTTTTTTATTGAGTGGCGGTGGCTCTCAGTGAGGTGGATGGGGAGGCCAGAAGCTGGTGGTTTTCCCCTGGAGCTGCGTGGCCCAGCAGCCTAGCAGCCCAGCACAGCTGGGCTCTCCTCTGAGCACCCCGGTTGAACTCCACATCATTCCACCAGTCCATGGCCTGCCAGTGTCTGCTGATGCTTGTCAGTGTACTCTTCTACCGATGCGTTCATCTCAACTTCCAGACGCTTCTGTGTTCTGCTACTGTGTTCCTCTTGATGCTCAGCTGTTTGTGTCCCTGCTCACTATGGTCTCAGGGTTTTTGTAGGCATGAAATAGGGGGACATGGCAGGCCAAGGTGGTATTGGAAGATGCAACGTTTGGGTGCCAAGACTGCCTGTCCTCACCTAGGTCCGTGGGCACAGGCCTGAAGGTGGAGAGTAGCCAGAGACCCACCTTTCTCAACCCAGCACTTCCCTGCTCCCCTCCTGTATCAATAATATTGAGTCCCAATTGGTATTTGTTTTCCCAGGACATGAAGGTGTCACTAATAAATCCAGAAAAAAAGAAAAGAAAGAGATCATTTCAATAATGATGAAAAGAGAAGGTCTCAGGGCACATAAAACTATATAGACAGACTGGACCCTGAAAGACATCTGCTGAGTCCACTAGGAGGCAATGTGCAGTAAGCATCCAAATGAGTGATAGGTAGTGTTGCAACACAGAGCAGAAGTCAAATTACTAAGAGCTGGAACCCACAGAGGTTTCTTGATAGAAGTGTAGTTTAATAGAGCCTGGAAGGACGAAGAGGAATTTAATAATAAAGAAGGTTTGGGAACCAGAAAAAAAAAAAAAGAGGCAATGTCCATGAGGCAAGTTTGGTACATAATGGTTGTCACACAGCACTGGAGGGCCTTCAAAGATGAGTGCATCTGCCTTACACTTTTGCCCAGTGCCAGCCCTGCTTAACATTGATAGAATAATTATTAGGGTCCAATTATACAATAAGCTGCAGTGATTTATGATGCTCTACAACCAGCACTGAATCAACCTGTCTCCATGGCCATAAGTCTGCATAAAGTTTTAATTACGAACATCATAAGTTGGTCAGAGCATATGGAGAAAAATGGATTATGAATTTATGATGCAGTGAATTTTCCTGCCGAGTGGCTCTCTTCCTGATCAGGTCCTAGAGACAGGATGACAAAGGCAAGTAGGAGAAGCTAGATTTGTGACAAAGCACTTGCTCCCTTTTACAAGTGAAACTGGAGACTGGAGTAGTGAGAGCATGCCAGAAGGAATATCAAGGGACATCAGCTGGCTTAGTGCCATTCTCATCCTGGCCTGAGATGAAGTGCAGCTACCAGAGCTGTGACAGTGACATGCTAACCCAGACGGGCATATGACAGGATAAAACTGGGTCTGGAGGTAGTCTTGGCTTGCTTAACAGCTCTTTCAACATTGCTAGTTTAAGAGGATTTTCCAAATAGGTGAACTTTATTTTCTCTTTAAGATTTTATGGTTCAATATGCATTTATTGAGAGCTGATGATACGTCAGACATCAGTGATGGATTGTTATGATTTTTATTCTTATGGCTTCTTTGTTTCCTTCTTTTTTTTTTTTTTTGAGATAGAGTCTAGCTTTGTTGCCCATGCTGGAGTGCAGTGGTGCAATCTCAGTTCACTGCAATCTCTGCCTCCCAAGAGAATCCCAAGCAATTCTCTCACCTCTGCCTCCCAAGTAGCTGGGACTATAGGCACACATTACCATGCCAGGCTAAGTTTTGTATTTTTTGTAGAGATGGGGTTTTATCATGTTGGCCAGGCTGGTCTGGAATGCCTGACCTCAAGTGATCTGCCCACCTCGGTCTCCCAAAGTTCTGGGATAACAGGCGTGTGCCACTGCACCTGGCCTGTTATGGTTTCTTTCTCATTTTGTCTTGAGGTCCCTCTCTTGAAAGTAGCCAGAAGCCAACATAGCTACTCTTTAGGGGAGTCCTGACTGGGGAAGAGCTAGGTTTGAGTGTGTGGGTTAAGTGAAGCACAATGAGGAAATGAAACCAGATGCTTGTAACACATGAAATTTATTACTCATGGCACCCAGAGAAGTTAGAGGTGCTGATGGGAAGCCAACGAGAAGTCTGGAGGTGACAGGGAGCCAAATCAGCAGATGAAGCAGGAGAGAGAGGACCTGTGCAGCTCTGCCTTTAATAAGGTCCAGGCTATAAACCCTCTGCCTTCTGGCAGAAATTGGTCATATGGGGAGTGGGGGACTTATTTATATGACTCTAGTGATTATCATAAGACTTTATTGTGGTCAGTGGCTGTGAGATGTGTTGGATTTGGGGTCAGCGGGATAAGGAAGAAGCAGGCTATACTTCCACCAAATAGAGAGAGGAAGTTTTAACTAAGCCAAAAGTGACAGGATACAACCAGATTTCAAAAAACTGATGTAAGACCTAAAAATGGATACCAACACAGCAACTGTATTAAACAGATGTATGATACTGGTCTACCTGTCTGTGTGTGCAGAGGCCTGGATGTCTGGCCTAATTGCAGACAACTTTGAAGGATTATTGTAGATATAGAACTTCCTGAGGGAGTGGCCAAGTCTTTGCAACTGCAACTACTTCTCCCTCTGCTCCTTCCCTCTTTCTTCACTTCCCCCTTAAGTGCTGACCTAGAGAGCACTCCCGTAAAACTTTCTGTATTCATCCCCATCTCAGAGTTGGGTTCACAGGGAGCCTGACCTCCAAAACTGCATATCATTTGTAGGAACTTGTTTCCTGGGTAAGGACCCAGAGCTTTACATAAGCGAAAACATGTATTAACATGCTCTTGCGTCTATTCATCATTTATTTACTCAAACACATTTCATCAGTGCTTACTGTGCAGCAAGCACTCTCTATTAGCCATTAGGAATACGGAGGTGAAAGAAAGCTCTGCACTGAAATAGTTCACAGCTCAGTCAAAAAGACAGAGAAACTAACGATAACCATTTAGTGTGTAAGCAGTGTGATCAAAGACAGGGAGCTATGGGAACACTGAGGAGGGATACCTACCTCAACACGAATATTGGAAAAGGGTCAAGCAAGTGTTTGAAATGGTGGCAGTTGAACTAAGTAGAACTGTAGGCCATATGCTACTTCTGGCTGAACACAGAACTCGGGAGGTAATCAGCAAGGAAGGAGGGCAGGTTCTGCCATCTGGTACTGAATCCAAGCCGGTCCTTCTACACACACAGCTGGACAGAAGGCCCTGCACCAACATTGCAGGAAAATTCTGCCCATTTCCATAGGCTGTCCAATTGTGAATCACCTTCAGTCTCATTTCCTGGTTTCTCCTGGATCAAAACTGCAATTACAGTGTGAAATTGCCCCCACCCACCGCGCCCGCCTCTAGATTTTGCAGAGGGATTGTCTTGTTCATACATAATAAGCAAAGAAGCTGATAACCTCTGCATCAAGGTCACTAAACGTGTAGGTGAATAGTTTAAATGTAGGCGATTGATGTGAATCTGTGACTCAGGGGCTCAGCAGGTGTGATTAGCATGACTTTTTATGTTACTGAAGTTAAAATTCTGAGGCAGCTACTTCTGTGCACTCCAAATTTAAGCTGCTAATGAATTAGTAAACAGGACTTAGGCTGAAAGTGAGGCACAGACTTTTCACTCCTCACTCCCCTCTTAACTCTAGTAGCTTGAAAGATACAAGATGCTCCTCTAACTAATTTTGTAATTTTAAAAATACATTAATAATGAAGCCACTTTGATTATCTCTATCTCTCTGTGAATACATAGATGATTGATAGATATTAATAGATGATAGACCTATAGATAGATGAGAGATGATAGACAGATGATAGATAATAGATAGATAACAGATAGATAGAGACAGAGAATGATTGAAAAAGCAATCATGTCTCAGCTCAATTGTAGCTTATTAGAGAAAAAAACAAAGAACTAAAAGGCTAAAAAGCACAACCAACCTACTGAGCCACATGATGCTTTAAAAATATACTGACCTGCAAATTTGAAGGCCAAACAAACAAACACATAAAGGAACCCAGGTGTTCACGCTTTCAGAGAACAGAAAACGTGGTTACATTTTATAGTATATGTAAGCAATGACATTTCAGAGCTGAGATTAATGTCTTGAATAGCTAGCTAGATGTTATATTTGACATGGTGGCAGGTGTTTATGATGTGTGGAATAGAAGTAAGACAGAATACCAATAGCTAATAAATAAAATGAAATGGTTAAACATCACTAGTAAATTGAAAGTGAGAAATGCAAACTATTAAACTGGCAGAGATTGTGTCCAGTATCATTGCCTGTGAAGACACTATGGCCTTCCTGTGCATTGCAAATATTTGTGTAAACTGATAACACCATTCCAAGAGACAATTCTGCCTGTGCAAGAGCCCTAAAACATATATGCACTTTTACCAATCAATTGACTTGCTAATAGTTTATATTAGAACAAAAACCACACACACATACACACACACACACACACAGCGCCACCACCACCACCATCATTGCTATCACTGGTAGTAACCCAAGACAAAACTTTATATTAGAGGTTGTTTGCTGTAAAATTTTTACAATGCCAAACTAGAATTGCAAACGTCTAATATCTGGTCAAAGAATATAAATAGACAATTCGCAGAAGAGTAAATTCAAATGGTCGACAAACATACGAAAAGTTGTTTAAACTCAATAGTAGTAAGCAATCTGAAAAACATATAATAAATCACATTTTGATATGAGAATTGCAACTGTTTAAAAGACTGATAAGGTCTATTGCTGTTGGAGATATTACTGAAATTCACATTCAAACACTGTTAGTTAAAATGTGCGTGTTTATAGTCATTTTTGAAAAGAAATCTGATGATCCTGTTAACATTAAAATGCATGTATTCTTTGACTCTGCTCATCTGCGTCAATAAATTTATCCTGTAATCTCAAGATACATGATATTTAAGGCTGGGTGCAGCGGCTCACACCTATAAACCAGCACTGGAAGGCCAAGGTGGTTGAATTGCTTCTGCTCAGGAGTTGGAGACCAGCCTGGGCAACATGGTGAAACCTCATCTCTACAAAAAAACACAAAAAATTAGTGAGGCATGGTGGCGCATGCCTGTAGTCCCTGTTACTCTAGGGTGCTGAGGGAGGAGGATCACTTGAGCCTAGGAGGTAGAGGTGGCAGTGAGTTGACATTGCACCACTGCACTCCAGCCAGACCCTATATTTAAAAAAAAGATATTTAACATATCAATGCTTCTTGCAGTATTGTGTAGAGCTGACAAAAAAAAAAAAAAGTAAATATATATCATAGGGAAATAGTTGAATGAATTTTTCTATGTCCACATGATGGAATATTCTGGAACTATGTAAAATAAATTACAGTTACAACAGTTAACTTAGAGATTTCAATAAAGTATTGCTGGATGAGGAAAGAAAATTTTAGATAATGTGCATATGATCTATTTTTTTAAAAATTATGACTACACAATACGTGTCACACAGTATTAATTAAAACCACCATTTGTATATTTGTGTCAATGTGGGTGTGTATATACACAAGAGTGATGTAAAATATGGAAGACTGTATCCAAGGTGATTCATATAACTTATATAAATGAGAGTGGGTTAGGGAGACAAGCACAGAAAAAACAAAAATTGTATGTAAATACCAATGACAGCATATATTATATAATTTCATTCATATATTTACGTAAAATTATATATGTATACACATTAAAATGTATATTTTTTAAGGCAAAAATGAATTTTCACAAGACTCATTTAGGAAACATTAGTAAAAGTGCGTCTTCCTGACTTTTTAACTTCAGCCATGTTTGAAATGGGGACCTGGTGAGCTGTGGTTCATAAAGAACCAGGTCATTTTGATGCAGCTTGTCCATATACAATGCGTAAACACACACTGCTGTGAAAAAACAGTGATGATGAGGAAATTTTTATAATTTTGTCCTTCATGGCTTCAAGCAGAATGAAGTGTCTGCCTCTTCATCTTCAAAACCCAACATCTCCTAAAGAGAATCCCTGAAGTCCAGTTACGCTTGGGAAAGCACCCGATTCAGGATTTGCTTCCAGAGCAGGGATTATGCATCCTAACCTTATCAGTAAGGATGTTTCCTCTATCCAGGTCCTCGGTTTCACTCAGCTGTGAAGGATTCTCTAACTCCTACTTCAGCCCACATAGCTGAAGTGTCCAGCAAAAGGTTACCTAGCAATATTGTGCTTTATCACAATGCTTTAATCGTATTAGAAAATGAGGGTTGATCTTGCAGATTACACACTTCATAAATATTTGTAAAACTTGTCTTCATTCAGACCCTTTCCTGGTACACAGTAGACATTCATTACATCAAAACTAAAGAAATTCTTTTGCAGAACTCAGCAAACACACGCAGCCACAAGTGCAGCTCCTCCTTCTGTACATTCCCAGCTTCACCATTCGGATCCCAGCAAATCTGTCCTCGCTGACCTCAGAAGAGCAGGCGGAAGCCTCCGTGCTGTGGAATCAAAGCATCTTGCTTTCACTACTGATGCATCCAGAAGAATGAAAGGGCCTCCAATCAGGCCTAAGGAAACTAGAAAAATTTGCTATGGAAATTCATTTACTGTGAAAATAGTCATTCTGTCCAAGAAAACAATCTGTATTGGAAAACTATTGACCTAGTCGCTAAGTTTTCTCTATATCAAATCATGACCAATCGTTTCGAAAAGAGCTTTCTTTAATGAGAGCACCAGACATTTAGATAATTATGTTCTATACTTAATAATTTATCACCATGACTTCATAGTTGTAATATACATTGGGTCCCTGTGTGCACACATTTTTAATAGTCATTTTCTCTGGGAGAGATCAGCAGGTGGCACCATTCTTCTCCCCATCTGTGTACCTCTATTATATCTATTTTAAATGTTGATTCATTTAAAATGCTAAGTCTTAGAACATTGTAGTGTTTGACAGATGATTATAGTTCATAACAAAATCACATATTAGCAAAAAATGTATCTATGCTTTTGTGCAAATTAACATTGGAGTTACTTTTGCAGTTTAATGTGAAAGAGTGATTGTATGTCTGTCAAAAGCAAATAGGATTCATTTCTGTAAAAGTCAGAGCCACTTTTACAACGGAAAACTTACTCGCTTAAAGGCATAATGACATATATAGAGAAAATGCTACAGTTCACAGTTACGAAATAGCCTCTCCCCAATAAAGTGACAGTCTAGTGGAGTAGTGAGGACAGAACTTTCACAAGCAGGACCATACCAAGTGTATTTGATATCTAAAGTATACATCTTTAGCATTTTTGTCCTCTCTATACCCAAGCTATTTTCAGAATTAATCATAAAAATAAACAATAACATCAGAAAAGCTTTTCTTAAATTGTCCCAATTTATAGCGGTCAGTAAATAATAATTACCATTTTAAAAGAATAGGTTAAGGCTGGGCATGGTGGATCAACCCTGTAATCCCAGCACTTTGGGAAGCAAATCACCTGAGGTTAGGAGTTCAAGAGCAGCCTAGGCAACAATGGTGAAAATCCATCTCTACTAAAAGCACAAAAATTAGTTGGGTGCAGTGGTGCACACCTATAATCCCAGCTGCTCAGGAGGCTGAGGCAAAAGAATCGCTTGAACCCAGGAGGTGGAGGTTGCAGCGAGCCGATATTGTGCCACTGTACTCTAGTCTAAGCGACTGCGTGAGGCTCCATTTCAGAAAAAAAAAAAAAAAAAAAAAAGAGATTAAAAACTTTAATTACATTTTATTCAAAGAGGGAAGAGGTGTAAAGCATCCTTTCAAAAGAGTAAATTTCTCTAAGTTCACAGAATTATTTACAGTTAGAATGACAGAATTGAAGCAATTAAAGTTCCATTTCTTTATCTTTACAATCACTGTGCTATCATTGTTTGTTTCAGATTTGCTGTCTCAATACAGAAATATGTACAACAGTGGTGGGAGAGAGGGCTGCACCTGAGGAAAGGCTGCATGAGCCTGAGCTGTTTACTGATGTGATCTTACAGCGCTCTATGGAACTGAGTGTGCAAGCTGGGTGTCTTCCAAATTAACTGATATATGTTAAAAATATGTTAATTTGGGGCTTACGTATAGATTATTAAAACCTGCACAGTAATCACAGGATTTGTATAACATTTAGACCAGCAAACTATTTTTTCAGAGAGATTTTTCACTGACATTGTTTAAAGTTGCTAGAACATAGTGACAATAAAAACCAGACAACCTTTTAGATTACTTTTTATTATTTTTGATAAGAATAACTTTATCATTTAGATTATTTTATGATATTTTATTTTATCATTTTACAGACAATGAGCTCTGTGATCACCTGCCTCTAGGGAGACTGCTTCTCACACCCCATGTTTGTACACACTCCCTTGGAACCCCCATGAAAAGCTGAATTGGATTCCAACGTAGTTGATTAGAGGACATCATCTAAGACCTTTTCAAATGGTATAATTTTAAGAAGTGTTGTCTCTCATCACTCATCATATGCAAAGATCCATAGGCAAGTTCAAAGATGGAGAATATTTCATCCTCATGTCCTCTTCCTTTACTTATCACAGACATTCTTAATCCTTCGTAGGATTTCTTTCCCAATGAACCGGACTTCTTTTCCAAAGGAATGTCTTCGGAAGACTTACAAAAATATAGTCTAGGAAATACATTCAATCGCTCAGCGTTGACCTGAAAGTTGAAAGCTCATTGTCATCCCTGGCTTAAATCTTTAACCTGGAACACAAAAGAATTTTACCATTTATGAAGAGGGCCTGGTACCCCATGGACCCTCGGCAGCAATGCTCAGGAAGGATATGTGTTGCTTGTACTTGCATGTGGAAGGTGGTGTGCAGTCTTTACTCCTACTAGAGACTGGAAAAAATCATAAGCCTCTGGGAGGCCAAGCAGGCAGATCATTTGAGGTCAGGAGTTTGAGACCAACCTGACCAACATGGTGAAACACTGTCTCTCCTAAAAGTACCAAAAAAAAAAAAAAAAAAAATAGCCGGGCGTGATGGCACCTGCCTGTAGTCCCAGCTACTTGGAGGCTGAGGCAGGAGAATTGCTTGAACCCAGGTGGGGGAGGTTGCAGTGAGCCGAGATCATGGCATTACACTTCAGCTGGCAACAAAATGAGAGTTAGTTTCAATAAATAAATAAGCCCCTGTTATCCATAAACGATAAGAATAAATATTTATTGAAAATTTATTAGACTGTAATTAGATACTCCAAAATTACTCTGTTTATGTAATAGCAATATACTAAATGCTTTACATTAATTCTAATAAGCTTTGTGACATTACTGAACACTAAAGATGATCCATTTTACAAAAGAATCTAAACTGAGGGAATTTAAGTGACTTTTCCAGTGAATCATGAAGGTGTCATTTGAACCCAAGTCTGTGTAGTTTCAGAGCTCACTTTTCATCACTGGTAAGTGTTCCTCTGCAGATGCAGCTTGCTAATTAAGTTTCAACCTTTCCCACCCATCTGTCTTCAACTAACTCTCCTAAGCTGTCACTCATATGGGATGCTTTTACTTGCCCAAAGGCGGAACTCTTCACCTAGGAGACAGACCTTCATTTTAAAAAATAAAAACAGTAGGGAAAAAAAAGAAAATCCTAACTGCAGGACATCATATGTGGCTGCTGACTGAACGTCAAGAGAATGTAACACAAGGCCAGCATGAATTTACTAAATGCAAGTTTGTCAATCACATACTCACCACCAGGTCCTGTGCTGGGTGTTGGGAGCTGAGACAGAGAAGATGACATCATACACTTTTCCTTAGACTACGTTTCAAGTTTCTAGCATGCAAATAATTCACAAAGTGCTCTTTTAAAGAATTAGAGCATTTTGCATAAAACATTTTTGTTGCTGCTAAAGACATAAGAAGTGCTTTGTATAACGTACATTCATGCTTTGTGCATCATCAGAGGCATGCCAATTTTCTCTTATGTTTGTGGGGAATGAAGTGCCTCTTGATTCACTAGCAGTGCCGTCTCATATAATCAAGCATGCTGAGATTCTAAGCGCTGCCTACCTACACTCTGCCCTCCTTATCTGCAGGAGCCATTTCTAACTAATGCAGTCTGATGTGATCCTCATAAGAATGGGCAGATACTCGGAAAAGTTGTGAGCTTGGTGAATTTACTCTTGTTGCTCTCTTTTGCCCAGCCTGTACTTCCTTTTTCCAAGTTACTGTGATATTAATATTACCTGAGATTTGGGCCTGAACTAGACAATGAATGAGCAGTGGAACTCTCCACTGGCTGTAGAAATGGGATTTGAAGCCAGAATTTATTAGGACTTCCTATTCTGCTGTTTAAGACCTGTTCAGACTTTGGCATTTTTAAGCCTAAAATTGAGACATCTAATTGACATATACATTTTTAATTCCCTCATTTTAGTTACCTTTATCTCTAAACAAGTGGTTTTCAAATGGGGATGATTTTGCCCTCCAGGGGATATTTGGCCAGGTCTGTTTCAGCCCCAAAGGTCAGTAGCACTAAGGTTGAAAGACACTGCCCTGCTCTCGCTCACATACCAACTGTTTCTATTAATGCCTGACCATGAAGAAGGTGGGCATAATACAGAAAGTGAAGCCCAGCCCTTGCAGCCTGTATGTACTAAGAGATATCTCAAGCCAAGACAAAAGAGAAGTGAAAGGTTGTCTTTTCTTCAGGCTTGAGTTGATTATGAGGAAGGAAGGGAAAAAGGACAGGAGAAAGTATGCAGTCCAATACATGACTCAGTCTTTCTCTGGTTGGGCAGTTATTAGCAAAGTAGAATGTACACTTGAAAACTTAAGATGACCCTTAATGTCAGAGAGGTTGCTATGCATATCAGGATATTCTGCAGTATTAACAAGGACATAGGCAAGACTGAGTTCAGAGTGCAGATGACCAGGAAAAAGGAGAAAGAAAAGGGAAAGAAGGGGAGAGAAAAGAAACAGAAGAAGGAAGGAAAAAGAGAAGAAGGAAGAGAGTGGAGAGAGAAGAAGAGGAAGGAATGGGGAAGAGACATTGCAATGAGGTAGAGGCTTCAGCAGCATTTACTAGAGAACTGAGTACATAGCACATTTAATTGCAAATTACACCCATCGTCTATACCATCAGTTGACATCATGGAAAGAAGATGAGAGGGAAAGAATAAAAAGTGTATTTTATTTAAGAAATAATTTTTGCAAGGAAATGGAATGTCTGAATTATTGGTTCATATCAAGTTTAATGAACAAACTGAAACAAATTTAGTTGTATAGGAAGATTACATCAAATCAACAAAAAGACATTTCTTCTGTATGTCTGAAGATGACATATACATGTTTTACTTCATATAGGTTAGCACTAACTTCATAGGCTTGCTGAAAAGATTATATAAAACAATACATAAAAAGTATATAACAAAGTATCTGGCAGGGGTTAAGAACTCAGTAATCCAGAAGGAGACAGACTTGTTTTCTGTTTTAATATGTGTGGCTGACAGACTTTCCAAAATGATGTTGCAAAGATAGTCCTTCTAATTCCCAAAATCTGTGAATATAATGAGATATTACTCCTATAATTATTGTATGTTATATGGCACAGTTGACTTGAACATAGGAAGATCACCCGAGTATTCCTTATCTAATCACATCAGCACTCAAAAGCAGAGAGTTTTCTCTGGCTGATGGCAGAAGGCAGAAAGATAAGTCAGGTATGTTTGAAGAACATGAAGAACTCTGCATTTCATTGTTTTGAAATTGGAGAGGGTCACAGGAAAAGGAACGCAAGAAGCTTCCAGGAGCAAAAGGTAGACCTGGAACTGACAGATAGAGGGAAACAGAGCGACACACCTACAGCTGTTAAGGAACTGTCTCCTTTCAACAACCTTAATGAGTAGGGAAATGCCTTCTCCCACAGGCCCTCCAGATAAGTATTCAGTTGGCCAATTCTTTTTGAGATCGTAAGCAAAATCCTAGCCGACCTGTGCTGGACCGATGTATAGAATTGTGAAATAATAAATACACATTATTTTAAGCTGCTAAGTTTGTGGTGAGTTCCTTTGCAGCAATAGAAAAGAGATATATCATGTAACATTATCTAATTCTGTGAGATAACACAACAGATAGAATTTATACTCCCTCTACTTAGTACAAACTACTAAAAAGAACTTTAGACACATTTAAGAGAGTTCATCTGAGTAAAGGACAATTCTTGAATCAGGCACTTAGAACCAGAAGAGGTTCAGAGAACTCCACCCAGCAGTATGAGCAGCCAGATTTTACAGGACAAACACAAAAGCAAAGTCAAAAAGTCACCTGATTGGTGGCAATGAGGCATCTTCTTTGTTTGGGCATGTTCTGGTCAGTTGCCTGCTTGTGACTGGCTGAAGCTAGGTTCCTTGTGATTGACTAAACCCGACTATTTGTTACCAAAAAATACATTCCTAAATTGTTTGTCTATTTATTTAGTTAAGTTGAGGTTTGTTACATAGAAATACAAAGTATGGAGATAGTTTCAGGCTAAGGGCCTCCTGGCTATTTAATTTAACAAAACCCTCACTTTGTTTCTATATTTTATTTATTTATTTTACTTTAAGTTCTGGTGTACATGTGCAGAATGTGTAGGTTTGTTACACAGGTATACACGTGCCATGGTGATTTGCTGCATCCATCCCCACTGTCATCTATAGTAGGCATTTCACCTAATGCTATCCCTCCCCAATCCCGCCACACCCTGCTATCCTTCTCTTAGCTCCCCCACCCATCAACAGGCCCCTATGTGAGTGGTTTTCTGTTCTTGTGTCAGTTTGCTGAGAATGATGGTTTCCAGTGTCATCCATGTCCCTGAAAGGGACATGAACTCATCCTTTTTTATGGCTGTATAGTATTCCATGGTGTATATTTGCCACATTTTCTTTATCCAGTTTATCATTGATGGGCATTTGGGTTGGTTCCAAGTCTTTGCTATTGTAAACAGTGCCACAATGAACAGATATGTGCATGTGTCTTTATAATAGAATGATTTACAGTCCTTTGGGTATATATCCAGTAATAGGATTGTTGGGTCAAATGGTATTTCTAGTTCTAGATCCTTGAGGAATCACCACACTATCTCCCACAATAGTTGAACTACTTTACACTCCCACCAACAGTGTACAGTGTTCCTATTTCTCCACATCCTCTCCAGCATCTATTGTCTCCAGAGTTTTTAATGACTGTCATTTTTACTGGCCTGAGATAGTATCTCAATGTGGTTTTGATTTGCATTTCTCTAATGACCAGTGATGAGCTTTCTTTCATATGTTTGTTGGCTGCATAAATGTCTTCTTTCGAAGAGCTTCTGTTCATATCCTTTACCCAACTTTTTGATGGGTTTTTTTTTTCTTGTAAATTTGTTTAAGTTCTTTGTAGATTCTGATATTAGCCCTTTGTCAGATGGGTAGATTGCAAAAATTTTTTCCCATTCTGTTGGTTGATGGTTCACTCTAATGATAGTTTCTTTTGCTGTACAGAAGCTCTTAAGTTTAATTAGATTCCATTTGTCTATTTTGGCTTTTGTTGCCATTGATTATGGTGTTTTATTCATGAAGTCCTTGTCCATGCCTATGTCCTGAATGGTATTGCCTAGGTTTTCTTCTCAGGTTTTTGTGGTGTTCTTTTCTTATGTTTAAATCTTTAATCCATCTGGAGTTAATTTTTGTATAAGGTGTAAGGAAGGGATCCAGTTTCCGCTTTCTGCATGTGGCTAGCCAGTTTTCCCAAAATATCTTTACTGTCTTAGTGCATTAGGTAATAAGGTACTTGGATGTCCTTCAACCAGTGGCAGGTTTTCCATGAAACTGGTGGGGCCTAAGTGCCCTTCATTTGTATGAGCCTTGCCCAAGGTTCTGGAAGGCACTCAAGTAACAAAATCATATGTTTTGGGGGAATTGGCAAAATATATTTCAACTGCAACTGGTTAGAACTTCTGGCTCTTTCCACTGCATCCTTCACCCACTTACAGCTAGCACTGGTGTGACTATGGGCAATTTTAACGTCTGGCCAAGATGACATGAATCTCAGAAAATATTCAGTTTGAGTTCAGTGGGATATTTTTATGTGATTTACAGCTACTTCCCTATATCATTTATTGCTAGCCACACCTGATAGTAATATAACAATATTCCAATTTTCTACCATGTCATGACCTACCCAAGGTTAGGTAGCAAGAGATAGATCATCATATGTACATATCTTATGGTGTCGGGCACTGGAAGTTTGTGAATAGCAGAGGATATACAAGGTTTTAAATGTACATAGCTGGAACTGTGGAAACTTATTCTAATCATTAGATGCATAAACTTTTATTTATACATGCCTAAAAAATATTTTTTCCTAAAAGTCCAGAATAAGGTTGAGAGTACTGAATAATTATTTATATAACATATACTTCTCTTATTTGATAGAAGTGATGTGAAATAGAATAAACCAGAATTTCTCAGTTTGTAGGGCTTAAACATGTCAGAGTACCAAGAACACTGAGGACATCTATGCAATAAATGTTGTGTTCATTGCATCCCCATGTATTAGATCACGCCTTGGTGTGTCAGTGCATATTGTCCTGTTCAGATCTCAAGGTGTTCATTGGAATTGTGCCCTAAATTTTCTTCATGGCTTGAAGAAATGAATGTTTCTGTGGCAAAACTTCTGTATCTATTCAAGTCAGGTACTAGTAGATGATCAATTTGATTATTAAAATGTATAGCTTAAGATAATGCATTTACATATTTAATGCAAAAATTTTACATAATTATATATTTAACATGTGAAAATGTAAGGTTTTACAAATATAAAATAAAAACATATGTAATTTAAATTTCAGATTAATTATTGTTTCAGGATTGTTGACTCTATGAAAATTCAAATATAGCAAGAAGGAATAGCTTAGTGAAAGCCAAGAAAAGTAGACAAATAAAGATTAATGAACAAAACTTCAAAATTTTCATACTATTATACTAAAATCAAGAAGAAACTAATTACCAATAACTAGTTCTCAATCAGAAAGATATTATTGAAAATTTTTAAAATAATAAATTAATAAATAATAACATTAATCATAATAAAATGTGGACCCATCATACTAAGAAAAACTCGCTTATCTTTTTCTTCATTCTAAAAATATTATAAATTTATTGTATTTTCACATAAAGAAGTAAACAATTATTCATCAAAAAACAAAATATAAGATTGAGATATTTCATAATGTTAATTCATAAAAAATACATGGCTATTCTTCTAGAATTCTTAAATTAGGGGATATTGTCAGCCTTTGTATATTTGTAATTTTGTCTTAATTTTTTTCTTTTCTTTTTTTAGAAACAGGATCTAACTCTGGCACCCAGGCTGAAGTGCAGTGGTGTGATCATAGCTCTCTGTAGCCTTAAACTCCTGGGCTCAAATGCTCCTCCTGCCTCAGCCTCCTGAATAGCTGGAACAATAGGTGTAGGCCATCATACCTGGCTACTTTTTAAATATTTTTTAGAGACGGGATCTTGCTATGTTGCCCAAAGTTTAATTATGTATTTATTATAAATAAATATAATCTTTTCAACTTAATTTTGTATTTGTGTATTTTTTTTTTCTTAAAGAACTCCCCCAGCTGCAAAAATGTCATGTCCCACTTCAATTATCCAGTGCCCTTGCTGTGAACTCAGCCCAATCCAAGTCCCTCAGTCCATCTCAGCCAGGGCAGGCTACACACCCAGGCTCAACTGCTCCCTCATATGACTGTTAAAATAAGGTGGCTCTCCATTTCTCCTCCAAGAGACTAGCTTTGGGCTTCAGTGGGACAAAAGTACTTCTGGATGTTTACGCAGCCCCTTAAATAAAAGGGCCAGTTGACTTCCTTAGGTCAATTTTTAGGACTCGGCTTAACTTCAGCTCAGTGAGGCCATTCTATAGATGAGGCTGAGGGTCCTGTGGATGGGCTGTATTCTGAAGCATCTGTGGTTAGAAGCTCAGTGAGCTTTGTGACTAAAGCCTACTCACTGCATTTACATAAGACCCACATTTGCTCCAGGATAAATTTCCCCCAGCTTTCACTCTTGCTGCAGTGAGGTGTTCCACTTCTTCAGGCTGCTGTGTCACTCCCAGGACAGCAGGTTCCTCTTCTCCTTGCTTCTTTGTCCTCCTCAGGAAACGTTGAGAGCAGCAGGGTGGGTAAATTTGGTACCCCTGTTGTGAGTCTTGCGAAGGGGTCAGGGAAATATTCTGCTTCACTATAGTTCCTTATTTATTTGTCAGCATTCACCAATCTAAATTCCAGGAAGGCAGGAGGATGTTCATATTGATTCTTCAATATGTATTGTATTACCAACATGCAGTAGGTGCTCAAAAAATATCAGTTAAGTGAATAATTTAGTTCTATTTCTAGTAAGCAGTAAATCCTTCACTTGTTAAGTAAAATGTACTTTTCTGATTACAAAAGGAAAAAATGCTAAATACAGAAGAAAAAAATGGACTCATATTACTCAGGAATATGACTTCCATAATTTCCTGATAAATATATCTGTTCAGCCATCTACTGATCATTTGTCTATGCATTTATTTGTAATTGATATTACTAGATTAACATTTTTGAATTTTTATCATTAAATGAGCATATTATTTAAATATTATTCAAAAATATGATATAATTTTTTCTACTACATTCCATTATATAAATGTGTCATAATTTATTTAACCGATCTATTCTTAAAAAATATTTAAGTTATTTCTAGATTTTGTCTTCGCTAATGGCCCTGTATTGAGTACCCTTGTATATGTGTGTGCATGTGTGTACAGTTACTGAGTCAGTGGGTTAGTCATCATACCCACTGACACAGTAAATACACACGCACACACACACATACGCAAGAGTACTCATTATAGTTAAGCAAGATAAATCTTTAATCAAATTCTGGCATGAAGAAATATTATTGTAAGAAGGACTGAGCTTAACTGGGCACAGAAATGATCTGTAGCATAGGAGTTCACTAGTTTGAATCTAGAGCCAAATGTTCATACTAATGAACAAACTTAGAAAAAGAGACCATAATTCAAATAATGTTAAAAGCATGCCTTTTAAAATTTTCTGATGTTTTGACTTCTTGCTGCCTTTCTCAGGGTTAACTAATTCCTAGAAATGGCAAACAACTCACCTAGGAGTGTGCCTAATCAATCCAGAGCCCATAACCCCAGCTAACTCTCGATGGAGTTCTTATACTCAAGACCCTATACCCCTGCCCTAATCACTCCAGAGTCAGGTACCGGACAACTGGAGACAGTCCCTATTCCCCAGAGCCCACTGAAATTATTCAAACTAGTCAATCCTAAACATGCTTACTCTGCCTCTCTCACTTCTTACTGTTCAAACCACAATAGGGGCTCTTACCCAGGATTTCCCTCATTCCCTCTGCCTCGACTGGTGCTGTAACTTCCCCATGGGGTCCTGTGCATGCAGTGTGGAGTACTTCCTTGTTTCCAGGGATCAATAAATGTAAAAAGTTTTCTTGCTTCATGGCAATCATTTGCTTGTTTGCATGTCTTACCATACCTGATTAGAAAAAAATCCCATGCCTGATGAGAAAAAAATTCCTTAAAGCAAAAGGTCAAGCTTATGCTCCTTTGTCACAAAGACAGAAAAGGGACAGAAAGAATGGTCAGCAAACGAAGCCTGCTCACAGACAAATAAATGTATGTCACATTGAAGTAAGTGCATGCATGGGGCCTGGAAAGAACTCTATACTGTACTTCCTTCTGCTTTAGATGGCAGTTTTACCCCACACTTTGAACTGATGGAAGTTTCTGTCCCTTTTAAGGGTAACTTAAAGGCACCAAAATAAGATACGCTCAAAGATTCAATTTCTATTATTCTCTAATGACTCCCAGTGTCTTGCACACAGGTGATGCTCAGTAAACACATTGAATGAATCAATGATAATGAATCTAGGCTGTGTGGGATGCCTAAATACCTAACTATAATTCAGTGTGGGAAGGGATATGATAGAATTAGAAGTAAGCATAGTGGAATCACAGAGGGGAGAAAGATTGATTTAACTATTACGCAGCTTCATCCCAAAGCATCCCCTTTGCTTATCTTCTGGTGCTGCCTCTATGCATTTCACCCAGGAGTTCCTTCAGTCCTGGTGTGTCCAGAGCTGGGGAGAAGGGATCAAACTGGAGCCTGCAGCCCCCACTGTCTGCACATTTTGAAGCTCAACACAGAAGCTTTATTAAAGGAGTTGAAAGTAATCATTAAAACGAGTCTTAGGGATTACCCTTGGATTTCTTTTATCCCTGCTTGCTCCTTTCCCCATAGGCAAGAATAATGAGTTGCTTGCATTTTTATTCTTAGAAAGTCAATGAAATTTTGAACACCAGGAAAAGTATATTCCTTCAGAATTAGAGGAATATATTAGATAAATTGTCCAAAGAAGAATCTGCCCAAATTTAAATTTTTGAGGCAAGCTTGATTTACATTAATACAATAGAATATTATAGTTACATAAAATATTCATATGATTAGGGAGAAAATTGTCTGGAACTTGGAGCAGTTTAGACTCTGAGGAGAAAGTCTTGAAAAGTTACATTATGAAAATGTTTCTCTCTTAGGAATTTGAAATCTATATAAAAATTTTAAAAGAGATACACTTTTAAACTTTTCAGAGAACATATTTTATTACACAGACTTTTTTTAAAACCACAAGTGACTGAAGGAGATAGAATAGACCCATTTTTTATTAAAGGCTAACCACCAACATTATGATTACTATAATTCTTTAATATAAAATTAATACTGAGAAGTTGTTTTCCACAGATGCTTCATATATTTGTTCATATAACAATACTTCTATAAAAGGTATGTAACTCAATTGCAGTTATGAGTCATCTTTATATTTCTCAGGGAAAGATCATGAAAAAGAGCATTGTCACATAAGATCTACTTAATTCAATGCACCTGGCACCAAGTACATGTTCAATAACCTATTGAATAAATTAATTAATGGGTTTTGTTTGTTCAAAAGCGATCTGTACAATACCCTAGATGTTTCTTAGAAAGATCTATAATGTTAATAAACTATAATATTTAGAGGACTCTAGTTACTAAAAATTAAGCAATATTTATCATTCATACATTATGTCATATATTATCACACATTAGAAATTCCTGATATTTCTCTGATCTTTTTTTGTAGGTAAGGTCATCTTTTAGGGGTTCATTTAGTAACTGATTAATGGGATGAGTTTTAAAATAAATCAGTCTCAGGTGACAAATTCTTTTCTAAGTTAAAGAGAGACATGATGATTTTGTTGATTTGTGATATGCACAGTGTTAAGGGGAAATGGAGGAGCAGGAAGATGAATGAGTGTGGTCTGAAAAAATATTTTTAAAAAGTATCATTTTATGAATTAAAGAAAGATTGAAATATTTATGATCCAGTGTCCAAATAATTAAGAAAAGATGTTCCTTTTATATATTGCATTATTTCTGTTAAATTGATGTTACATTTTTACACAAAAGGATAATATCCATTAATCTTAATAGCAAAAGCAAGGAAAGACAAAATAGTAAGAGTGTCTCACTGAGGTTGCATGGGGACAGGATCAAGAGAGAGTCTATTTTTGTGGTATTTACATGAGACTCTGTTTAAGATAGCAAGCATCATCCCTACCCTATCCTATGCTATCCTATCCTAGCCTATCCTGTCCTGTCCTGTTTTATCCTATGCTATCCCATCCCGTCTCATCCCATCCTATCCCATCCCACCCATCTCATTCTATCCTATCCTATCCTGTCCCATCCCATCCTGTCCCATCCTGCCCCATCCCATACTATCTTCTCCTTTCCTCTCCTCTCCTCTCCTTTCTGATTCCAACCTATCCCATCCCTTCCCTTCCCTTCCCTTCCCTTCCCTTCCCTTCCCTTCCCTTCCCTTCCCTTCCCTTCCCTTCCTATTTCATCCCATCCCATCCTATTCTGTCCTATCCTAGCCCTTTCTTCTCTTCCCTTCCCTACCCTTCCATTCCCATCCCATCCTAATCTCCTAACCTATCTTATGCTATCCCATCCCATCCCATCCCATCCCATCCCATCCCATCCCATCCCATCCTATCCCATTCCCTCAGCTCTCTGTTCCTAGGATGGGCCCAAATTTTCTCCAGTGCCATGGATAAGAAAGAGATAAAAAGAAACTAATGGCACTAGAGACAGTAAAGTGAATGCATACTCTGTGAAGAAGTTAAATAACCCATTGAAGAAAAACAACTAAAATGTGTAAAAATGAGTTTCAGCAGTGATGTTTCCACTGCTTCCCCTCACCCAAGAAAGACACTTAGTTATCTGGAATTAGCAAGATGCCAGTCATAAATCTCAGAGCCCAGTTTCTTATTCCCATCAGTGAGAAATCATCAGTTTTATGGCTTTGATAGTTACCTCTACATGTAAGTAAATTAGTAGCCAAACTGTGTAAGCCATGATTCAGACACACATCTGCACTATTGATTTCTTTTTCATCCTGTGTTAATTTTATTAAACAAATTGAGTATCTAATAGATACTCATAATTGCTAATTAACCTTTTGCACTAGTGTGCAAATGCATCATACATGCATATATATGTATCTGCATACGTATATACATATATTATATATATTTACTTCTCCATTATATATGTACTTAACTCCTCTTTTTCTATCACATTGACTAGTCCAGTACTCGGCACCAAGTGTGTACTTTACAACATACATTTTAATATATGACAATATCTTACATTTGTAGAATACGTTTTAGAGAAGTGCTGCCAGAATTGAATGAGGCGATGAGCTGTTTATAATTCCTCTCCCAAACAGCAAACAAATCTCCTGCAAATCTTTCAAAACCTAAATTGCATTCTGGTTCCTCACAAACCTAACATAATAAATTCTTATTCCCTTCCCATCTCCTGGCTTTCCCTATTTCAGAGTTCTTTATTCCTCTGCTAGCAGGAGTATGTATTTCTCCTTTGATTGATGCTCTGCTACATTTTTCTGTTGATTGAAATACTCTTTGGAGACTTTCTTTGAACTCCCCTTTTTATTTTTCTTTTGTCTTCTTGATTCCATTTCCTCTGAGATCAGATTCTCTGCTATTTACTCCTGGGCTTCCTTAGTGCGGCTCTCCTGGGGAACCCTCTATTCTGGGGATAGGAGGTAGTAGCCCCTGTCTTTCTGAACTGGCGTTCCTCATGTTCCCTTCGTTTCCTCCCTTCTGTCTCCTGTGGCTCTCACACAAGCTCATTTTTATTAAAATAGTACTTGTTTGTCTCCTTCCTCAACAGGAGCTAGCTTCCTACCTCCCCTACCCCTAACTTGTCCTGCTCTGTGTATTATTTACCTCAGCTTCTTCTTTTGTTATTTTGGAATCTATTCCATCAACAACCTGAAATCCACCTTTCTAACTTTCACTTCCAAATCTTCCTGGCAATGACTTTCAAAGCTTCACTCTTCCCTTATAGCTACATTAAGTTGGGCGGGGGTGACCAGCTCTTTCATTCTGGGCCTGTGAAGCTGGCCCCATGGGGCTATCTTCTTCCCCAGCTGACATGCTTTCACAGTTTGCATAGCTATGACATTTCTCATTACAAAAGTTACACACCATTCTATTTCTGCAGAAGGCTCAGCGATGTCCTTGTTCTCCACACCTGGAGCACATTTTCTGACTGCCTGGTATACTTAGATGCTTTCTTGAGCCCACCTAGGGTGGGTTTTTAGCTCTTTTCTGTGACGGTTATATAATTAGTTACCCCTAGAAGAAGTCACAAATGTCATACAGTTAATCCTCATTTCCTCGATTTTAAATTTGTAGAGTCCATTGAAATCCTAAACCTCTAGGTTCTTTTCATAAGAATTCATAGAGAGGGGGCTGCTTGCCTCCTGTAAGAAACATGATTCCACAAATTCACAGCAATTTTTCTAAGTTAGATCTGGGGGAGACAACTTTTAGAAATGTTTACTTAAACTTCTTAAATAAATGAGATAGAATATCACCTGGAATTGGAAGTGTTTCTCAAATCTACCCTACCTACCCAGCCCTACCTCTGTGCATAACTTCCTGCCTGACTTTATACTTCAGTCCGTTTTTTTTTTGTTTTTTTTTTTTGTTGTTTTTTTTTTGTGACTACACTCTCTTTTTCTCTAACAGAGATAACAGGATAGTGCAGGAGTCAGCAAACTATGACCCACAGGCCAAATCTGACCCATCATTTGTTTTTGTAAAGAAAGATTTTCTGGAATAGTGATGCTCATTTGTTACGTATTGCCTATGGCTGCTTTTACACTACAAGGGCAGAATAGAGTAGTTTCAACAGAGATCAAATGACCTGCAAAGTTAAAACTATTTCCTGTCTGGCCTTTTACAGAAAAAAGAAATTGCCAACCCCTGATGTGGTGCCAAGACTGTATTGCTCTATTGTCTTGCCATTAATTTTCTTTTTAACCTCCCATTTCAACTTTATTTCCTCCTTTCTTCTGGTTAGTCTCAACACTTCATACATTTCAATTCTTTTGACCCTGTGCATTGTTATGTATATTTCTCATAATGCATTCACTAAAATCATTTATAAGATGCTTTATGTAGTCTTCATACTTTTTTCCTGATACAGAGTTACCAAAATCAATCTAATTTTTCTGTGAAGCTAAAGAGCCACATCAAAATTCTTAATCCTTAGGATTTTAGTTAAAGAAGATAACATCCACAGAGGATTCATCATATTTGTTCAGGATTTATTCACTCCTGTGCTGGCAGTGGGTTCCAATCCTTGTCAAAGTGATTCTCCTGCTGCACTAAATGAAATTCTATGTATTTCTTTCTTTCTTTTTTTTTTTTTTTTTTTGAGACATGGTCTCACTCTGTCCCTTAGGCCGAAATGCAATGGCATGATCTCAGCTCACTCCAGGCTCAACCTCCTGGGCTCAAGAGATCCTCCAACCCCAGCTTCCTGAGTAGTTGAGACTACAGGCACATGCCACTGTACCCATCTAATTTTTTGTATTTTTTATGAAGATGGGGTTTTGCCATGTTGCTCAGGCTGATCTCAAACCCCTGAGCTCAGGTGATCCACCTGCCTCGACCTACCAAAGTTCTGGGATTACAGGCATGAGCCACCATGCCCAGCTTGAAATTCCATAATTCTTAATATATGTTTCTCATGTATTTCATCTCTGTCAACTGCTATAACATCTATGGGAGAAAATTTTTATTTTTATTTCTTTTCTCTTTGTCTCTACCTTTTTATTTTTGTATTCCCTCATCTACCTTACTCTGTTCCCTCACACTTTTACTGTTTTTTGTCATCCCTGCCACTGACCAATGTCTTGATGTATTTGTCTGTCTTTACACTGCTATAAAAAATATCCAAGACTGGGTAATTTATAAAGGAAAGGGGTTTAATTGACTCACAGTTTCGCATGGCTGGGGAGGCCTCAGAAAACTTAGAATTATGGAAAAAGGCAAAGGGGAATCAAGCTTAGACCTTCTCACATGGTGGCAAGAGAGAGAAATGTGAAATGCAAAGGGAGAAGAGCCCCTTTGAACACTATCAGGTCTCATGAGAACTCACTCACTATCACAAGAACAGCATGAAGAAAACTGCCCCCATGATCCAGCCACCTTCCACCAGGTCTCTCCTTAGACATGTAGGGATTATGAGAATTGCAATTCAAGATGGGACTTTGGTGTGTACACGAAACCTAACCATATCATTTCAGCCCTGGCCCCTCCTAAACCTCATGTCCTCATATTTCAAAACACAGTCATGCCTATCTGACAGTCCCCAAAGTTTTAATTCATTCCAGCATTAACTCAAAAGTCCAAGTCCAGAGTCTCATCTGAGTCAAGGCAAGCCCCTTCTATCTAAGAACCTATAAAATCAAAAGTAGGTTAGTTACTTCCAAGATACAAAGGGGGTATAGACATTGGATAAATGCTCCAATTCCACATGGAAGAAATTGGCCAAAACAAAGGGGCTACACATCCCATTCAAGTCCGAAATCAAACAGGGCAGTCATTAAATCTTAAAGCACTAAAACGGTCTCCTTTAGCTCCATGTGTCACATCCAGGTCGCGCTGATGCAAGAGGTGAGCTCCTGCGGTCTTGGGCAGTTCTGGCCCTGTGACTTTGCAGGGTACAGCTCCCTTCTGGCTGCTTTCATGGACTGGTGTTGAGTGTCTGTGGCTTTTCCAGGTGCAAAGTGCCAGATGATCTAACATTCTGGGGCATGGAGGATGGCGGCCCTTTTCTCACAGCTCCACTAGGCAGTGCCCCAATGGGGTCTTTATGTGGGAAATCCAACTCCACATTTTCCTTCCCTGCTGCCTTCACAGAGGTTCTCCATAAGGGTTCCACCCTTGCAGCAAACTTCTGTCTAGACATTCAGGTGTTTCCATACATCCTCTGATATCTAGGCTGAGGTTTTCAAACCTCAATTCTTGACATCTGTATGCCTGCAGGCCCTACACCACATGGAAGTTGCCAAAGCTTAGGGCATACACCCTCTGAAGCAACAGCCTGAGCTGTAGTTTGGCCTCTTTTAGCCATGGCTGGAATGCAGAGTGCTAAGACCCCAGGGTGCACAGAGCAGCAGCAGGGCCCGGGCCAAAGCCACAAAGGCACTTTGATTCCTCCTAGGCCTCTAGACCATAAAGACCTCTGACATTCCCTCGAAATGGTTTACCTACTGTCTGTGTGATTAATATTTGGCTCCTTGTCACAAAGCAAATTTCTGCAGCTGACTTGAATTTTCTCCCTAGAAAATGGGTTTTTCTTTTCTATCACATGGGTCAGGCTGCAAATTTTCCAAACCTTTATGCTCTGCTTCCCTTTTAAACATAAGTTATAATTTCAAATCATCTCTTTGTGAATGTCTAAAACTGAAGGCTTTCAGAATCAACATGGTCACATCTTGAATGTGTGAAATTTTGCTGCTTAGAAATTTCTTCTACCAGATTTCCTAAATCGTGCCTCTCAAGTTCAATGTTCCACAGATCTCTAGGGCAGGGGCAAAATGCCACCAGTCTCTTTGTTAAAGCATAACAAGAGTCACCTTTATTCCAGTTCCCAACAGGTTTCTCATCTCCATATCCAGGCTGAGACCACCTTAGCCTGGACTTCATAGCCCATATCACTATGAGCATTTTGGTCAAAGCCATTCAACATATTTCCAGGAAGTTCCAAACTTTCCCACATCTTTCTGTCCTCTTCTGAGCCTTCCAAACTGTTCCAACCTCTGCCCACTACTCAATTCCTAAGTCACTTCCACACTTTGAGGTATCTTTACAGCAGTGCCCACTACCTTAGTACCACTAGTCCATTTTTCCTGTATTAGTCCATTTTCATATCACTATCAAAAAAAACCTGAGACTGTAATTTATAAAGGAAAGAGGTTTAACTGACTCACATTTCTGCATGGCTAGGGAGGCCTCAGGAATCTTACAATCATGATGGAAGTCTAAGGAGAAGGAAGCTTGGACCATCATGCATGGTGGCAGAAGAGTGAGGGGCAAAGGGGAAAGAATCCCTTATAAAACTATCAGATGTGTGAGAACACACTTACTATTACAAGAACAGCATGGGGGAAACAGCTCCCATGATCCAATCACCTCCCACCAAGTCTTTCTCTAGACACATAGGGATTAGGAGAATTACAATTCAAGATGAGATTTGGGTGGGGATACAAAACCTAACTATATCATTTGGCTAATGTTGAGAATAGAAAAGTATCTGCCAAATGGGCTTTTTTCCCCATTGCTTCTGTTATTTCCTTTTACCACCGTGGTCTGTGTGACTTGTGCCTCCTCTCCACACTCCTCCTCTCACCCCTATTCTGCCTCACGTGCTGCCACTTCCCATTTTTGTTATCCTTGGTGTCCATACTGGCTCCTTTTCAACATATGCGACTCATTCCTAAGTGAACAATAGCTGCCATCCACAAAAATGGCAAGAGGTATAATGTCTCTACTTTATGGATGCTGAAAAACTAGAGGGTAATTGCATTACACAAACTAAACACTGAGTTTTGTTTTGTGTACATTCCACTAGGAAGTATCCTCTAGAGAGACAAGAAGGGAGGAGGGAATAAGATATGCTGACTCTCTGATGTGCCAAGCCATCCTAGTCAATTACATAAACATTGTTGAATGTATTTTCCACCACAATACTATCAGACCAATATTAGTACTTGTATTAAGGACTTACACAAGTAGATAACTTGTCTCAGGCTCCATAATAAGCCCACATTACAGAGATTTTACCATACAAAAGTTTAACTCTAGACTCCATGATTTTAAAGCAGCCATATTAAGGTATAATCAATGTATAAACACTGCACATATTTAATGGATACACTTTTTGAGTTTGAGAATATGCATATACTCATGAAACTATCACCATAATCAAGGAAATAATAGCCATTACTCCCAAAAGTTTCTAATGCCCCTCTGTTTTGTTTGTTTTTATGGTGAGAACGCTTAATATGAAGTACACTCTCTTCACAAAATGTTTAAGGCACAACAAAATATTGTTAACTATAGGCACTGTTTGTAGAGAAGATCTCTATAACTTATCTTGCATATTTGAAGCTTTATACTCATTGAATAACAACTCTGCATTTTCCCTTCTCTTTAGCCCCTCTCTTTAGACCAGCATTTTATTCTGTGCCTCTATGAGTTCATTTTTTTTCAATACCTCATGTAAATGGGTTAATGCAGTATTTCTCCTTCTGTGATATGCTTATTTTATTTATTATAATTTTCTTCAGGTTCATCCATGTTATAGTTGGTAGGAATGTAAAAATGATGCAGCCATTAAGAAAAACAGAGTGGAGCTTCTTGGAAAAAAATAAAATCGAGCTACCACATGACCCAGCAATTCTTTCTCTAGATATATATCCAAAAGAATTGAAATCTATATTGCAACAGGATAGCTGCACTCCGATGTTCGTTACAGCATGATTCACAATAGCCAAGATATGGAAAAAACCTAACTGATCATCAGTTGATGAATGGACAAAAAATGTAAACTATACATGCAAAAAATATTATTCACAATTTTTAAAATAGGAAATCCTGTCAATGCCCATGATAATTTGTACTGAAGCACATATTTTTGTACTGCTACTTACCTTTTTATTTAATCTGTGTGTCTCAATTCCTGAATAGGATGGAGACACAAGGTCCATTTTATTAGTGACCACAAAATTAAGAAAATAGTCTTGGATGTTGATATTACACATAAATTATTGGTTGATTGGTTGCCTAACTGGTGAAATAAGCAAGGTGCTTGCATTGCTACATTATGCCATTTAAAGTAAAAAAACAAACAAATGAAATAATTAACATCAATATTTTTAAAATGCTGAAAAGCAATAATACCATTTTAGTCTGGATACTAGCTAGAGAACCGTGGCATATTCAAACTGGGTATTTGGCAAGAGTTTAAGGAACACCTAATAGGATTTAGAAAAGCTGGGCTGACACAAAGAAAAGATGGTGAAATTACACTTACATTAATCAGAGATCACATAAAAATTCAGGTACTGAGGACACATGGGAAAGACAAAGTGATCCTGTGTATCAGCTCTGTTTTCTTAGATCCTTACCTGGTCCAGGTCGAAATACTATGTTTTTAAGTAAAGTATCTTCTCAAACAGCATGGAACATCTAAACATCTTTATTTTCTTCCCAGATAACTACATGATTCACATTACTTTTCAAGGGAGCTATGGTCCTGGACAATAAATCTGCAGATTATTGGTTTCTTCACCTAAAGTAATCCTAAATGATCATGCTTAAGGTGCTCCATACCTTTAGTCTATTTACCAGAAGGTTGATTATCATGTTTACCTGTGGAATAGATCAGGTCTTCTGCCTTTATTATTTTTCCAAGGAACATTTTTATCATAAAAGGAAAGGAAGTGGGTTAGAAGCCAGCTACCTAATTCCTTCCTTTCCCAGAATCAGCAGACTAGCAATACTGCGGGCACTTACTCGCTAGGGCAACGGAGGATGGAGAGTGACCTTGGAGAAGCTGTAGCCTTCAGGAAAGGGAAGCCGATCACTTTGCAGGAAGAAGCTGGGGGAACAGTTGTGCATTATTTCTCCTACCCCTAAACCTCCAGCAAGTGCCTCCCATTGGCTCACACCAATCAAACATAAGAAGGCAAAGAGGTCCGTTGTTGCAGACCACACAGACTTCAAGACAAAAAACAGGGTGGAGTTGACCAAAGAAGAAGTAGTCAACTCTTACTAAACTGTAGTCAACCAAAAAAAGTTAGCTTAGGACATTTTTTGGCTTTTGTCCACGAACAATTCAAAAAAGATATACTTTTCATCTTCATCTTGTATTAGGGGCATTTTACAACTTTTCATTGTATTTCAACCCCTAGATCTTTATTAATCCATCCTGTTGCCACTTGAGTACTATAATTATTAAAGAATTAGAACAGATAGTCTCCATTTTTATAATAGCAAAACACCATTAATATGTAACACATTTTCTATTCAGTAATCTACTGATACAGTAAGCAGCATAGTTCCCTGACATATATCATTTCACCTACCACACATACCACTGATCCTACATTTCAATGACTTACAATCAATTAACAAGTATTTATTGAAATGGGCATATGAATCGGAGGGATAACTCCCATTTTCAGAATTTTCAAATGTGTTAGTTCATTTTTGCACTGCTGTAAAGAACTTCCCTGAGAATGTATAATTTATAAAGGAAAGAGGTCTAATTGATTCACAGTTCTGCATGGCTGGGGAAGCCTCAGGAAACTTACAATCATGGTGAAAGTGGAAGCAGGCACCTTCTTCACAAGGCGGCAATAGAGAAAGAGAGAGCATGTGAAGGAGGAACTGTCAAACACTTACAAAGCCATCAGATCTCCTGAGAATTCAGTCAGTATCACTAGAACAGCATGGGGGAAACCACTCCCATGATCCAATCATCTCATGCCAGGTTCCTGCGTTGACACATGGGGACTATGAGGAGTATAATTTGAGATGAGATTTGGATAGGAACAGTGAGCCAAACCATATCAATCTCCGGATATATTTATTAAAATAGTTCAAAGTAGTTCTATTCAATAAATGATAATAAGTTCCATTATAAAATATATTTAACATTTTAAATAAATATATTGAAAATAACTTGTCCTGTTCTTAAAATTGTGTTCACTGACAGCTAGCAATGATGTTCAAATCGTATGAATTTTCATTAGAAATACAGGCTGTATTTTTATTCTTCTTTCTCAAACTTAGATGCTGTTTCTGGTACAAGTATGTTTTCCCTACTGTTCATTTTCCTTTTGCAAACTTAATGAGAGAATTATGAGTCATAAAAGCGATTGGAGATGATTCTTCAGACAATTCATAGTTATTGAAAACCTATAAAATATAGCCTTCTTTTAGGCAACCTGTGACAAATAAAATTTATTTCTAAAGTCAGATAACATGAGTTCAAATCTTAGCTTTCCCCTTATTATTGCTGAAATTTTACTCTTGCTATTTAAATTTTAAGCTCCCATGTCTTCACTGCTAAAGAGAAATAATTTTCATTTCTACTCTATATGAATAGGAAAGTGTACCACAAATTAAGGTGTTATACAAAGTTAGTGTTTGGCATTAAAAACGTGGAAAACTATGGTGTCTCCATCTCATGGAAATTCAAATGTTGCACAACCACTCCACTTGGAGCCGGCTTGCTTTTGTTCTGACCCTGATAATCCTGGCAGAGTGGATGGGAGAAGTCAGTGAGCCCTGGGTGAGGTCATCATACTTTTAAAACAGGCTTATGTGAAGTCCCTTGAATCAAGATACGCCACTGCCTACGCATCCCTGAAGACCTGCTGGCATAATAATGAGGGAACCTGGCTGCCCTCAAAGTTCAATCAAAACCCTTTACACTTTCTCCATAAAAGACCGGGGTGTGAATGCCTGAACTAAACTTTTCCTTGGGGAGTGAGCTCTGCACAGATCAGGAAAAAAAAAAAAAAAAAAAAAAAACCTAGAAAAAAAAAACATAAAGTAAAAGTTAAAAAGCGATTTTACCAGAAATAAATCAGTTTTTGCACTTTCCTGGGTGGACAGATCATCAGAAAGGATTGTCTACAATTGTATCTCCCAGGTGTCCATCCTTTCATCCCCTCAAAGTCTAAATCCCTTTTTCATGTTCAACTATCATTAACCCAACAAAGTCACAGCTGCCACCCCAAGACCTTTGCTTAATGAGAAAATAAACTGACGGCATTTGGGGAAAGAATTTCAAATGGAATCTCATTAATTTGTTGTTTCAGAAAACAGTCACCATTAGCAATTATTTCACTGCTTCAAACAGAGAAGATGTTTTATGCAATCCAGTATATTATGTCCCCTCACTGCAGGAAGGGGCCAGGGCTAATGTCAGAGCTTGCCTTGTCATTCTGACTATGCTATAGCATTTCCTGGAAAAGTGGAGGCATTTATATTCTTTCATTTTCTAATCCATTTAGAGGTTACTTCATGTTTTATTTAACATGACTGGAAAGTCATCTATAATCTAACACAAGAGGAATGGCTGCCTCACTGGGATTCTTCCAGTAACTTGATCCCTCCTCATGTCATTCATGTCACTTAAGACTGTAGATAAGTCCAGTCATTAAGTCCTAATATTATATTCCTGGTTGTGACTCTTTGCTCCCATTACCGCCTAACTTATAGATCCTGAAAGTATATATTTTAATTTCAGTTCCCCTGAAGCAAGAATTTTCCTGTTGGTAACTTATTTGGAGGTGATTTTAGGATACATAAGTGAGGGATGTGAGACAGAAAGAGAAAGGAGAAAGTCTAATAATATCCTGTTATTTAGTTTTCCCTGTGGGCTACTGGAATTCAAGAGCAAAGTGGATGCTGAGAAACTTACCTCTGAAGTAAGGAAGGCTGAGTGCACATTTGATAAAGGGACATCCTTCATCATGCTGACTCCCCAACCCTCCTGGGCTGTGACAGAACAGGAGCACCATCATCTCGAACAAACACCACCACTTTAAGTTCCAGCTCCCTTTCTAGCCTTATGTATTTCAAGGAAATCATTTCTCTTCTAAATACAAGCAGCCAGAAAAAGCAGACAGTAAAACACAGATAAGACATCTTGGGCACAGAGGGAAGTAAGGGGAAAGTCTCTTGGGTAACTGCCAAACTTCACCTCATACAATGGGCCCCAGTGAAACAGTGGGCCTTAATAAGCACATTTCTTTCCCTTCAGGTGCACCAAGACAGGGAAGCTAAAAGCAGACTCGGGGGATATTCCATGCAGCTACAGGAAGATGTATGGGAATAGACACACAACTCTCCCTCCCAGATAAGCACAACAAAGAGACACAGAAGCAGTCCAAGCCTCTAATAAACTCTCCCACCTAAATCCTTAAGAACTCTTAGTCTGTAACAGAGTGTGGCTCTCACCTAACTCAGCCAGCCACTCCTCTCAGGTTTATTTAAAATAAACCTGTCCCTGTTGACTGAAAAGCTACCCTTCATGTTTCTTGCCTCTTTCTTTCTTTGATTCTTACAGGCTGTGCCTGCATTCGGGCTAATGTGCCACCTGTGACTTCTGAGAATGCAGAGAGAACACAGCAGTGTGAAGGGAATTGCCCATTCCAGCTATGTTGAAATCAGGGACATGGGACTTCTGCTCCAGGATAGAACATGAGTTTTAAGAGAGTTGGATGGCTGCTTATGCAGTAGGAAGCTGCATTTTATTTCTGTTTCTTTTTGCTTCTTTTCAGCCAATGGAGTTGCACGTTATGATACTCAAAGCCGTAGGCTTAACAAAATTGCACTGTGCACTAGACAAAGCAATGCTGAGTTTCAGTTCCAGTTGTAAGCCCACCTAGTTAGATAACATCACTCATAGGAGGGCCTCAGTTTCTTTTCAAGAGTACTGTGAAGATTATGGCTTTACAAGACATAAATATCAAAGGGAAAAATTTACCTTGATACCACTGGCCTCTCTCTTTAATGTCATTGCTATTTCTTCCTCTAGGTTTATTTTAGTTACATGATTATTGTTTTAGAGACAGGATCTCACTCTGTTGCCCCATCTGGAGTGCAGTGGCAACATCATAGCTCACTGCAGTCTCGAGCTCCTGAGCTCAAGAGATTCTCCCACCTCAGCTTCCTGAATAGCTTGGACTAAAGGTGTGTGCGGCCATGCCTGGCTAATTTTTTTAGAGACATAGTCTCGCTATGTTGCACAGGATGATCTTGAACCCTGACCTCAAGTGATCCTCCATCCTTAGCCCCTGGTGTCACTGGAATTACGTATGTGAGTCACTATGCCCAGCTGTTCCCTTTCATTTTAGAAGTTCCATTGTCTCAGGTTATTCTTCCTCCTTCTCCTCTTGACATTTTTCATTAGTAATAGATTTCTTAGACTCATTTTACTAAGGTTTAGGAGTTGTTTGGGAAATATTTGCATTTAGTTGGGAGGTAAGAATCCTCAGTATAAATGGGTTGAATATCCTTTGCAAAATCTCAGCATCTCTTGAGAAAGATTTAAGAGGAGGATAATAGCAAAAGTAAATTGACTATTGATGGGGAACATAATATCACCTGCTGTTGTGAGATTAGAACTCATGCAATCTATATTCCCTAATGTTATACATGTTTGGATAATAGTTATAAGTTACTTTGTTTTTAAAAGCATGTATAGATATAAAGTCTTGGAAAATGCATTCTTTCTCGGATGACTATTTTGATGCTGTCTTTGTTTTGTTGCATTGTATGTTTCTTTAAGGAAATACAAGGTTTTCATGCTGTTCCTCAGCATGAAAATTTATTTTTGTCTTAATGGCTATAGAATTTTATTTTTATACTTTATGAAAATAACTTTATTTCAAGATACCCTTAGTTTTTCATACTCTTTTACTATTATTTTTATTTTCCTAACATAAAGACAGTTTGATCTTTCAATCTGTAAGTTCAGCCCTTCATTAACTTCTAGAAAGCTTTTCTCATATATGTCTTGGAATATTTTCTCTATTTTGTTGTTGTGTTCTCTTTTTTAGGAGAACCAATTAGTGTCTCTCATGGCCCCCCAACTCCATAATTCTTTAGTATTTATTTCATTTGTTCATTGGCACAAGTCTGTCCTTTATTTCTCCAATCATGTCTGCAGACTTGTTTCTGAAATACTATTATATTTCATTTGCATTTTTCCCTCATCTTATACATTTTACTCTTCCTTTTCCCCTAATGTTGTAATTTCTCCTTTGAGACACTGCACCTTTTCTTTGAACTTCTACACTAAAGAGACCAATTTTTCTCTATCTTTTAATTTTGTAAAAATCTTTCCATAATTTTGTCTGATCATTGGAAAAACAAAACCTTAATCCAAATATTACAAATCTTATTATCTTTTCTTAGTGTATATATTCTGTATACATTCTTTATCTGGCTCTGATAGTTCAGCTAGCTTTTTCTCTTTTCAGTGTGTTGTTTATAAACTATTAAATATTTTGATTTCCCTCTTTAATACCTTAACTTAAATACAAATGCATACTGTACAAATTAAAGATCTTGAGAGTTATATAAAAGTTATAATGTGATTAATCTTGATAAATACACATATCCATGAACTAAGCTCCTATCAAGATGCAAAATATTTCCATCATCTCAGAAATTTCTCCCTTGTCCTTTCAAAGTCAGTCTCCAGCTTATCCCTACAGGGCAGCCACTGTTTTAATTTAGTATACCATAAGTTAATTTAATTTGTTCTTGAACTTCATAAAAATGGAATTATACAACATATTCTCTTGTGAGTCTGGTTTTTATTATTCTGACTAATTTTCTTAATTCATCTTTGTTGCATGCATTAGTAGTTCACTCATTGTTGTTGATGAGTTGTATTTTACTGCCTGGATACACAAAAGCTTGTTTATTCATTGTGTTATTGATGGGCATCTGGATTGTTTAGCTTTTGTATACCAGTAAAAATTGCTATGATCTATTTTTTAATTATTACTCATTACATGGAGGTATATTCTATTGCTTGATAGTTAAGAAAATAGTGTTGAGTAAATTATTGGTCACAGGAGCTTAAATGTTGGTCTACTGATTGTTGATTTTCACATCATCACTTGACCTGGTAGGTATGACTGTACTCTGGGCTAGCAGGAAGTCTCCAATACTCAAAGTGAAGACTCCTTCCACCTTCAATTCTTTTTCCTTAATCAAAGTAATATATGTGGTGATTTATTGCTTATGATTCTGCTCATCAAGAACAGCAAGAAAATGTTCCTTCTGTTTTGTCAAACCAGTAGCTTGCTTCTTACAGAGATGATGTGCCTGCAGCTTTCCTCACCCTGCTCTGTCTTGCTTGACACTGTCTGACATTTAGCAGTGCTCAGCCACTTCCTAGCAGCTGCCTTCCTCTAACCAAGTATTTTATTCTAGAGTTATTAGTTTGCTCCTCAAATTATGAGTTCCTTGGAAAAACTTATGCTTCATTCTTCTTTATGGGAGAGAAGAATAAACATTATTAACTATTGTGTCTGACTATGTGGCGGATACTGTTCCATGCAGCCTTCAAGTGAGGGCTCATTCTTCATAGCCCCTATCTGAGATGCACTGAGTTATTATACTCAGTTACATGTGAAAAAACTGAGGCACAGAACATAACAAGCTTGCTCAAAGTTATGGCTATGAAGTGATAAAAGAGTTCTTTGAGTCCCTCTGAATAGTGCACTGTCACTGTGAAGAAGTTTGTGGTATGATTTGTACAATGTTTAAAATATCTTCTTTATTGATTAGATTCCTGAGATATAGCAATGTACAATGTACATTTTTCTTTAGAGGTTTTTTTTTTTTCCTGCTTGTCTTCATTTTTTTTTTTTTTTGTACTATACAATGTCAACAAAAACAAAAGGTGGGGAGAGGAGACTTTTGTCTGCCATTGTTAACAGAAAGTTCAGAATTTATTTTTAATGGCATCTTTATTCCAATAAAAATATTTTTTGATCACTCAGAAGGGCATTTTGTTAACCCTCTACCTGAGGTCTATGTATTATGAAGATAGATATTGACAAATTAAAGCCTCTGGCAGAAAGGGAAATACATGGCTACTGTCTTAGTTTGTCGTACTTACATGCTTTTTTTGTTTGTTTGTTATTTTCTTTTTTCTTGAAATGAAGAGTTGCTTTTATTGCCCAGGCTGGAGTGCAATGGTGCAATCTCGGCTCACGGCAACCTTCACCTCCTTGGTTCAAGCTATTCTCCTGCCCCAGCCTTCCAAGTAGCTGGGATTACAGGCATGAACCACCAAGTCCAGCTAATTTTGAATCTTTAGTAGAGATGGGGTTTTATCATGTTATCAAGGATGGTCTTGAACGCCTGACCTCAGGAGATTCACCTGCTTCAGCTTCACAAAGTGCTGGGTTGTTTTTAACTTAGCAAAGGCCATGATGCAGCGGAAAAAAGTCAAGCTATCAAATCTAGTTTATATCCCCCCTTGCCAAATATATTCTCCAAAACTGGTACACCACTAGCTGAGCTCATTGCTCACTGGGGAATGTGAGCAGAGAGCAAGGAGCAAAGGATTGGAATTATCTCACTGAAAGGTAAATGAAAGAGGAATTTCAATACATCAGCAAAATAGGCAAAAGCAAAAAGAACACTTGAGAATGGAAATAATCCAAAGGCCAGAGTTAATATTCTGGACTCTAGTCCTGAATAAACTATCATCTTAGACTTTGAGATATCTCTGCTTTCTATAACATGAGATTAATATCATTTGTTCTACTTAGTTCACAGAAATCATGAAGGTTAAATATGGTATCAGACAGAAAAAGCCTTCAAAAAATAAGAATTAACATTTTTAAGGTATTTCCATTTTCAGATATGTTACCTTATTAAGGCCCTGCAAAACAGCCTATGAATTAGGAAGAAGTAAATAAGTTCCTGATTTATGTAGCACCATTGAGATGAAAATGTTGCATATGAATAATTAACTGAATATGACTTATTTACATTATGTGACCTGCCCTGTAGATAAAATCCTTCTCATTTGTGAGTCTAAAATATGACCAACACTCCAGGTACTTATATGAGTACCTTTGATAACTGTATTGACAAGGCAGGTATTGTTTGCTCCATTTTACTGCTGAGAAAACCGGATGCTTCAAAAGGTGAAGCCATTTACAAATACATCAAATCAGTAAGTTGTATGAAGAGCCAGGATATGAACTTGGTTCTCTCTGAATACAAAATTAGCTATATTTTCATAATTGTGATTTATGATTTTTTCCTTGTAATAATAGAATTTCAGTTTGGTAAGGTCTCCTGACCTTCAGACATCGGAAAAATTGCCATTTCCTTCTAAGATCATCATTGCATATTATTTGTAGCGTCTCTTTGTCATTGAAATATTTGCAGAGAAAATAAGTGAAGTAAAATTTATCCCTATTTTTGCAAAAGAAAAACCAGAAACAAAAGGATTCTGTAAAGGACAATTTGTCTCTCCCAAAAGTTTAATATGGTCCCTTTTGTAGTTTAATTGATGGGTGTAGTATTCCTTTAAATGGCAAGCTCATCTCAGATAAAGCAGGAAATGCCTATGGCTTCTCTATAGCATAATGGAAAGATCATTTTTTTCTCTATTGTAACATGTATTGGTGCTAAATCACCTCTAATGTGATAAACATAATTTTCCTGACATGTGGTTGCATTCCAATGTTCCTTAGAAAAGCAAATGCTTGTTTTCACGAAGTACGTATACTTAACAAGTCATATAGGAAAGAAAATCATACAAGCTCTACTTTCCGTTATTACATAAATTGGATGGAGTTGAGTGGCTCAGATTCCCCTGCTTCATGGATCCCTGCCTCATGGCCTACCAAAGCAACAAGTACAAAGGGAGCAGAGCCTCAGAGATGTCAGGCTGAAGACCAATGTTGATACAAAGTGACACCAACTTCTGTTTAGAGAGAAAATCTCTCAAAAATGTGGAGGATTGTTAGCCTGAAAAACTTGGATAGAAGACCACATGAAGGCAGTGGAGGCTTAGAAAGGGAGGGGCATATAAGTCACTAAATACCCTCTGTGGAATAAATATACAGATGGGACCGTGCTGCATCCAGTTTATACTTTGCACATGAAGATTTTAGTAAATTTTACAATTAAAAAACCATGTTGTAAGCACTTAATGTTTAAGAGTGTTAGGTTGGTGGAAAAGTTATCACGGTTTTTGCCATTACTTTCAATGGCAAAATCCGTGATAACTTTTGCACCAGCCTATTACCAACTTTGCCAAAGAGGTTCATAAGAAAAATAATGATTGTTCCCAAACTAAGGCAGAGCTGTAGTGCCACTCAAAGCATTGCATTTTTCCACCTTCTATGCTTTTTACCAAAAGCATAGAGAATAATTCTCTTCTTAATAAGAGTTTTCATTTACTGCATAAAGTACAACACAATGCTGCAATTTTCAAAATTGAAGTTGTTCAAGAAATTACTAGTATTCAACTAAAAACATCCTCTCTGCCAAACTATATATTTGCAGATTCAACAAATATGGTCTAAGCTAATCCAAATAAGTAGTAAAAATTTAATCATGTATTTGTACATGGTTTTACTTACTATATTCTAATGATTTATTTCAAAGATTTTAGTTAATTTGGCTTTATATTATATTTTATTTTCTTAGGCTTTCCATTGTAATATACTAAGAAGCATGGCTATTTCATATAGGTTAACCATATATTATTGGAAGCAGTGGTTGTCAGCTAAAACATTTTAAATTTATGATGCATCATAGCCAATTTATGAAGAGAAACAATTTTCAAAATTGTGGGATAGAGCAACTCAAGGCATTTTTTAACAAATGGGATGGGGATATTTGTCAGTATATGTCCTTGATATGGATCCACTAACAATTCCAAGATGAAGAGAATGTTTAGCATTAAAATACACTTAAGTAGTGGAATGGTACAGCAGCAGAATCTTCCCAGAGCTTATTACCAAGGCCTGACTCTAGTCTGCTCACAGCACTTACTAACCCTTTGCCTTAGAGAAAGTCACGATTTTTCCTAAGCTTCAGTTTCCATGCTGCAAAAAGTAAATTATTTCTGACCCTGTTGGTCACAGGCATTTTACATGGCCCAATAACTAAACTTAACTCAATATTATTATATTGTTAGAAATACATTCAAATTGAGAAACAATATCCTTAAATCTCCAAACTATCTGTCTCCTATTATGAATAAGTTTCATAATACTGTATTTTATTCTATGTCATTACAGGGCAAACACTTATTGACAAAGAATCATACTTCTATGCTTAAGGCCTTGCACCTGCAAGCACAATAAATAGAACCATGCTGCTATGCAGGTGCAGAGAAGCAAAGGCCATTTGAGACCGGACATGATTGGTGATGGAATAGGTATTAATCAACTTACTTATCTGAAGAAAGTATGATAAAAAATGGATGTCTAAAATATATTCTGGTGGAAAAAGAACAACAATCGCAATTAATACACAATAGTATAGTCAGTATACAGACTGGTGCTTCTTGAGCAGATGCTTCTGTTATACTGAGACAGTGAAAATGTAAATCTTTCTTTTAAACATTCGTGAAAAATTGAACTAGTGACAGTGAGACAAGATCATTACTTTAATGACTATCAGCAATAGAAACTGATAGAAGTGCTTACAGTTAAAAATTCTTATCAAATAATCAAGGCTCTGAAGAATTAAAATTAAAAACAAAAGCCACAATGATCATCAAAATAATAGTTAACATTTTGAGCTCTCTCCCAATGACAAAGAAACAAGGACTTCATATAAATTATCTGTTCTGCCTGTGGCCACATCTCAATGAAATCGATATTGTTGCTACTCCACTTTATAGACAAAGACACTTTTTGCAATCTTAGAGAGTTTGGCTAAGGTCAAACAAGTAATAAACAAAAGAGGCAAGATTTTACTCTTTCAGCTGAATCACAGGTTCATGATCTGAATATTGTATTATCTATGTTGTTCATACTCTGAAATAATGATACCTCTAGTTGATCTCAAGGTGATCATAAAGTGAAATAGAAGGTTGACATTTCCTATAAAATTATGGAAATGGGAACACGTTTTTCAATACTTGGTTGCTTAAACTACTCATGAGTCAAAGACAACTGCAGTAGACGAATGGATTTAGGTACAATGAGAACATAAAAGAAAACATATTCCAGGGTTTGCCAGATGAATGACTATCTTCATAAAAAATACATAAATAAATAAAAACCCTACTTTGGAATCACTTGAAACCAAGGCCAGAGTTCCTTAACACCAGAAATATTCATCAAGGTCTTGAATGTAGAATCCACGTGGCTATATTTACGCTATAGTACAGCCATGTAATAGAAATCTGACTTTGCCGTGTAACAAATCTATGTGCTTGGCAAACCAGAAACAGAAGTGTGGCTTTGTAGTGGAAATGAGAAGACAGCAAAGAGTGGGAGACATGAACACCTGAAGCAAGACAAATGAAGCTCTCTGTCCATGAGTTCTGAATGCTTGTCTAATGCCTCCTGGCACATGCAATTGGGCTGGGAATGGAAAATTAAATGAGACAAATGATCTCAAGCATTTCTAGCTTTCAGAAATCATCAGGAAGTGAAGACAAATGTGAGCCAATTGATAACCCTCTGAGGCACACACACGGATACAAGGTTTGTGGGGCTTCAGCCTCCCCTAGCATCCACTCCATTTGCTTGAGTGAGAATAGAAACACAGAATCTACAGACTACAGATCTAGAATCTGCCTAGTTTCTGATCTCCGAAAAGCCCATTATTAGTTTTCATTATTCCCTTAACTGCACACAAGCCAGTGTTCTAATTAAGCACATAGATTTGTTACATAACAAAGTCAGATTTCTGTAGTGTAGTGTAAATGTAGCCACATGGATTCCACATGCAAACACATATGATGCCATTTAAAGGTAGTGGGAATAATATCCTTTAGTTACTCAGTTTTGTAACTGTTGTTATATTAATATATTTCAGAGCTATCCAGCCCAATGTGGGTGACCTCAGAGGGAAAAAAAAGTCTCACTGAAAGTGTGCTCAGACAATAATTTATGTTTTATTTCTCTGGAATGTTTTTTAGCTCTGCACATATATTGCCCTAAGAAAAAGCTCTTTTTGGGGATCAGTAAAGAAAAAAATAATAATTTTAACTTCCAAAATTAAATCCTGGGATCAAAATATCAAAATGAAATCATACTTTCATGGTGTTCATGTCAAATATCCTGTTTTTTTTTGTTGTTTGTTTGTTTGTTTTTTAAGACTAGAGATCATTTGTGGCAAAACTACTTGAATGGCATATCTGGAGTCTTCAGTCCATTCATTGTCTACACATCTGTTCATGCACTGCCACTGCACTGAGTTTTAGGATACCATAGAAAGAATGTATCCTTTTTTTTCTATGATTTGTCTTTACTGTAAAATTATAGTGCTAATGATTAATGGTATTGCAACTGCTATTTATTGAGTGTATTCTATGGACCGGCTCCTTAACACATACTACTTTTTAACTTTTCATCTGAATCCAGTGCATATGATTAGGGCCATTATCTTCATTTTACAAATGAGGAAAGAGATACAGCCACTAAAATTTCACAAGCTGAGAAACGGCAGGGCAAGGCAAAGATTCAAATGCAGACAGGACAAACTCCACAACCCTGCCTTTTGTATGATTTTATGTAGTGTAATACAGCTGTGGAATTTTGGAACTTCGGGTGTAACAGATCTCTGAATGTGATGCTTCAAATGTTGCAGGAGAAATAACAAGTACAATAACTTTGTAAATGTAACATAATAGAATCTCATCTCATAGCAACCTTCAAACACTACTACTTGCTAGGCTCAGCAACTTACAAAAATTATTTAAGAAGAACTAGGATAATTGTCTACAGGAAAAGAATGAAATTACCTGTCTGCCTGCTTAGCCAAATAGCAGATATATTACTATTTCTTTGGTATCATTTGATTATTTGAATTTATTTTGTCACATATGTTCTCAGAGTGCAATATCATTCAAGGGCAAAATACAGACAGACTGGCGTAGTTCATTCATTAATTTTCACAGCAGTTGGTTCTCTGCTGGTTTTTAAAATTAACATAAGAAAAAGTTTAAAAAATTAGCTTTTTTTTCCAAATCACATGTAGCACTATGACTTTGAAAAAATCCTGCAAACTGATTCAATTGCATTAGTGCAAGATAATCACCCAGAAAAAGAGAGAAATATGAAACACTATATATCCCAGCTGATTTCAAAGGCCTTGCCTTTTAGCATTTAAATATTATGTGGTAACAAAGATAACATTCCAGTTAATGCCACATGATACCAAAAAAATCAGAACAGTGACGATAAATAAATGATGTCTCATAGTGTGGAATAATTCCTTGAAATAGTTTTGCTAATAAAATATAAGTTCCAACTATAGTTTAAAAGGACTCTTGGAAAGTTTATAAGCTGTGTTGAAATTACTATCTTTAAAAAAATAAGTAATGGAAAGTGAGAATATTTTTGCTCTACCATCAGGCCAGAAGCGCATAGCAAGTGAAGGCATTACTATGAAAGTATACTTGTAGAAAAAATATTTTATTTGTGAACAAACTTACAGAAGCTCTTTAATTTTGTTTAGGTTATTCTATTAGTTAGAATAACTGAGAACCCTTTCACCTTGTAGGATAAATGAAAATAAATAGATCTTTGTTCTTCCAACTAATTCAGAACCATAGACAACACAGACTTGATTTATTTAAGAGAATATTTGGACATCAAAAGAACCTTGAACTTAATCATTGCCCCAAAGGCTATAAAATATTTTAATATTGTTATTTCACTGATACATTCTATCAGAACCACCTAATTAAAATGCTTCCAATTATCACACTCGTGACAAACTTTTGATAGTTTCCCACAAAATATTTATGCCACCTTCATCCCATTTACAACTTTTTTATCCAATGCCTAATTTCAACTTTATATTCTATCTTTTAAATGTGTGGCTCCAATTTTCTTCTTATCTTTGATTTTCAATTAAGTGTCTCTAGCTATGAAGGTGTTACAGAGAGTGAAGACTGCAAACACAATTTAGTATAATTCTGCATAAACACTGAATTTTAATAAACGTTTATATTAAGAACCATAGAGCATTTTTCAATAGTTCTTATATTCAGGTGCTCACAGTTAAACAAAGTATTAATGATTTTAAAATACAACCACAGGTTACATATTCAAATTCTATTTACAAAGGCCCAAGGAAGTGAAGAGAGGAGACAGTTATCCGGATAACTCATAGCCAAGTTTTTGCTAGAATGTAAAACTTTCTAAGGGCTTTCAAATAAGTTAAATACATTTATTATGCTACCAGGGTCGGAAATTTAATTACCTATTTATTGGCTAAAGTTGATTCTTTAAAATCTTCAGTTAAGTTTCAGGATTAATTGCTGAGCTCTAACATGGAGGGAAACTGAGGATTTGGAATGGAGTGAAAAATTCTTGTAACTCTATGCCCCAAAGAAGGCCAGCACGGGAATTTCATCCTTGGATTATGTGTTGTGTCAAGGCCTGTGGAATCCATGGCTTCAGATGCTCTTTGAGCCTGCCTGAAAGATGATCTTGCCATCCTTTTCTCTGAGTATATTTGGTGAGTCGACCTGTGACGAGTAATTTTTTGTGTGTCATCTTGGCTAGGTTTTGGTGCCTAGCTGTTTGGTCAAACAGCAGTCTACGTGTTGCAGTGAAGGTGGTTTTTAGATGTGAGTAGCATTTAAATCAGTAGACTGAGTTAAAACAGAATTCCTTTTATAATGTGCTTGGGCCTCATTCAATCAGTTGTAAACCATAAGAGAATAAAAATACTGAGGTCCCCCAAGAAAAAGATATTCTCCCTTAGGATAGCATTGCAGATTTTAGACTTTCCAGCCACCACAATATGTGAGACAATTGCTTAAAAATTTCTCTTTCCCTCTTTCTCTCCGTCTAAATTATATTTTTATATTATATATAATATATTTTATATATATGAATATACAATATATGTATAAATATATTTCTACATATACTTATATAATATAATCTTTATATATCATGTATTTATTTATTATATATAAGTATATATAAATTTAATATATAACATTTATATATAATTATATATAAATGTAGATAGATGATAGAATAGATATGAAAATAGATACACAGAGATATTTGGATTTTTTTCTTTTCTATAAAGAACACCAACAAATGCACAGATAGTCCACCTTTACACTGGTCCAGCTTACATGCTTCACACTCTTATTAGGCATCCCTTGAGCATTTAGTTATCCCTACAGCGCTTCTGAGTCCTGATTCCATATAGCTATCAGGTTCTCTAAGCTTTCCATTTATTCTACCATCTTCCAACAACCTAATATCCAGAAGATCCTCTGACCTTAAGGGCTGAATATACCTTATCTGAAAAGAATGGGAGCAGAAGTGTTTCAGATTTCAATTATTTTTGGATTTTAGAATATTTGCATTTACATAATAAGATATATTGGGGATTGGACCCAAGTTGCACTTACACATGAAATTTATATATGTTGCATATAAATATTGTACAAATATCCTGAAAATAATTTTATGCAATATTCTTAATAATCTGGGCATGAAATACAGTGTGACTATGTTTTGACCATGACCTGTCACGTGAGGTCAGTTACGGATTTTTCCACTTGTGGCGTCATGTCAATGTTCAAAAATTTTTGAATTTTGGAGCACTTTGGATTTCAAAATTCTAAATTAGGGAAGCTAATCACCTGTGCCGTGTCCTCACTTTCCTGGTCAATCTGCATGTTTTACCCTCGGTGATCAAAAAGTATTTCTTACCCACATCTCTGCCCGCTGGCCAAGAGAAGATTTGCTGCCCCTCTGAACATTACCTCCTTCCAGCCCAAATCCCTCCACAATGATCATCCCAATGGCACTTTGAATATTGTAGCCAAGGAAGCCTGCGTACCTAGGATAATACTGGAACTCCCAAACAAGTGTATATATTAAAACAAAATGAGAGCTTGCCTTGTAATTTTATCATAATCAACATTGCTTTGGAACGGAGGTCCTGGGACACACCTAGTAATTCGATAGATCAATGTAGACATAGTAGTGTACAAGTTACATTTTTTTTTTAAAGTGGGCTGTTAACCATTAAATTAGAAAGTGCTATAGAGGTTAGCTTTATAAATGCTACAGATAAAAACTTTTTCATCTTTGCTTTATAATCTGTTTAAAAGTCAAAAACTTCACAGCAGTGATCTGTAACATAAATATCTAGCTATAATTTACTTAAAATTCAAACCATATAAAATAATTTAATTTCAGTATTTCTTTCAAGCAAGTATGTTCATATTTGAAGATGTTGAAGTGTAAAAGAACTTTTATAACTTGAGTCTAGTTTTTTTCTGTTAATACTAACTGAAAACTAACATTAATGATAAATGCTATTTAAGCTTATTTTTATTTGTTTTTTAAGTTTCGAGGGATGTGGAAGGTAGGAAAAATTGGCAAATAGACCAAAAGCTGACAAAACAACAGAAGTAGATAACAATAACAGCATGGACATGTCATAGACCAGGCTTTTAAAAACTTCTAATCACCAGACTTCACCCCAAAATTGTTCATGTATTCACAATAATCTTGACTGGGAAGGGTTAGGAAATGACTTAGAGTTTTTTTTTAAAGCTCTTTGAGTAATTTCAGTGTACAGATTTCATACTGTTAGCGCTATGGTATTTCTCCCCTGAGGATGGGAGGAAGAAAGGTCATGACCAGGCATCAGGTGAAGGGTGGAATCTGAGCATCACAGTGCTGTGGATAAAGAAGTCTGCTCAGTGAGGGACTTTAAAGGACACTGAAGATGTATTTAAATAAGGACTGTTCTGTAGAGATAAAGCATCACAGCCCAGAGCAGGCACATACAGACAGAGAGCTTCTTCAAAAAGCCCCCTAAGGGGGAAGTGAAAGTTGGGATATTAGGACCACTTGGCTAAGGGGGGCAACCTGGGTTCTGGGGAGCCCTGGAAATAAGTGGATCCCTCCGTTAGTGCTGATATTTCAGACCCATTAGCCTGCCTGGGATGAAGCCCCATTCTTATCAAGGCAGAGAATAAATTCAGAACATTCACAGCTGTCTGCCAGCTTCTGAGGTGGAAGCAAAGATATCGAATCTAGGAGGTCTTATCACGACATGTTGGCACGTGCTTGGCATGTGCTCCCCAAGTGGTTTTCTTCAAAATATGCAGCTCACATGTTGAAGTAGTGTTTAAGATGCAAATGTGATGTTGCCAAAGTTTGAAAAAAAAAGTTTAATCTATTCAACACACGATGGAAACATCAGTAATTAAACCTTGATATATGCAGGAAAAGAAACAAAAAGATTGTGTGTTTTAAATATATTAGCTTTCCCACCCACCAGTGGAGAGGGCTGCCAACCTCTACCCCAACTAAGCTCACTTTCCAACCTTTCTGGCTTGATGTTAGAACAGGAGTCTTCTTCTGGAGATACTCTATTGGATGGTAAACTCAGAAGTTCTCTGGATCTCTGGCATGGCACAGATTTGAGAGCATAAAAGCCTTCAACTGTCAGAAGGAAGCCCTCAGAAGCAAGTGTGTGGGTGCTAGCAATGATAGCCACAGTCTGAAAATCCAAGTGAGAGATGCCAAACAAAGGCTCATTCCAAGGTGATAGCCATTCCTGTGACAGCATTCTGTCCCAGCCTCAGTGAGGAGCAGCCATACATCATCCAAAACACTCCAGGCTACCTCTCAGGAAAGTGATGGAAGTCACAAAATTCTGAATGAGATGCATACAAATGGGAAAAGCTGTGCCCCAATTACAGGGCATTCAGGAAGGCAGTGTGATCATGAATTACAAAAGAATCATTTCTAAAAAAAAATTTAAAAACATTAACAACATCTTGATGGTATCTATTATAGAGAAAAAGGGAATAGAAACTTTTTAAAATCATTTCTTCCCTTTCTTTGCTATTGCTGTTTTGCCCTTTTTTGGATTGATACTAGGAATAAAATTTATTTATATTTATAGATGCTACAGACATCAATTAAAGGTCACTGCTCTTGAGTGAAATTTCTTAGTGAATAAGTATTATCAGCAGAATAAGTGTTTATATCTCTTAAAAGTAATTATATTATAATTCCAAGAGAACAATTGTAGTAAGTTAGCGCCCATCTATTTTACTTCAAAAAATTTAACTGGCTTGGATATAAACTTCAAAATTCATAAAAGATTATCATCATAAAAAAGAGCATATGGATAGCCAAAGACTGACATTAATGCCCACAAATAACATCCAAATAGTCTGATTGTACGAAATTTGCAAACAAATATGTACATACATTTAAATCTATTTTGTGTAATATTCAATTTAGCAGCACATGTATTGACTCATTTTAATATTTTCAAATTTTAATTAATTGGGATTAGTTTTTTGAGTCAAGTTTTAATGCAAAATAATTTTGTGTAATTACATTATTTGTCAACATCTAATATTGAAGTAATGTTGACACTAGCTTTTGCAGAATGTAAATATGAAAAAGTTCCAGTCTATAGGGAATTTATAATCTAATTTGGGAATATATGAATTACAGATTAGAGATACAAGTTCCAAATTACAAAAGAAATCATTAGGAAAAGATCAGAAACATGCCGAAAAACCAGTCTTAATAGTGAGAGGCAAGTTTCTGAGCTACCATAAAGCAAAAAAATAAAAAAATTAAAAATAAAAAAAATTATTACAAAAAGCATTTATCAACATTAATTTATAAAGTGAAAATATATAACGAAGGAGAAATAAACATTAATGAGGAAAGGGAAATTGGACTTTATTGATTAACAAACTAACAAAATAGGTAACTAACCATGTGTATATATGTTTGGAATCATGAACCTATATAGAGTTTGAATCAGTAGTCATCAATAATATATATTTATTTAATACAATGAAAGGGGCATTCTAACTAATAAAAGATTTGGGCTGATAAAAATGTGCTATTTACACCTTACATTATCAACAACTTTCAAGGAATCATAACCACAAATAATACTTAACAAAAAAGTATCTGAGCGTATTTTATAATCTTTGAATTAACTCAGTTCCTTAAAGTCATTGTTACAAACACCAGTGGTGTTAACCTTTCTCTATGCTTTCATATGAACACAGTATTTGACTGCCATATACATTGGTGAAGATGTGGGTTAGAAAAGTAATCAGGAATGATGAATAACAGATAATTTTGTGTGGTACTATTATATATTTTCCCCCATTACAGTTTTATTTTCTGAGCTGGAAAGTATCTTAACTTTTATTTTAGGTTTGGGGGTACATGCGCAGGTTTGTTAGACAGGGAAGCTCATGTCTTGGGAGTTTGTTGTACAGACTATTTTGTTACCAAGGTATTAAGCCTAGTACTGCCCAATAGTTATTTTTTCTGTGCAGCTCCTTCCTGCAACCTTCAAGGAGGCCTCAGTGTCTGTTGTTACTTTCTTGGTGTTCATGAGTACTCATCTGTTAGCTCCCACTTATAAGAGAACATGCAGTATTTGGTTTTCTGTTCCTGTGTTAGTTTGCTAAAGGTAATGGCCTCCGGATTTATTTATGTTCCCACAAAAGACATAATCTCATTCTTTATTTACTGCTACACGGTATTCTATGGTATCTATATACCACATTTTCTTTATCCAATCTGTCACTTTATCCAATCTGGCATTTAGGTTGATTCTGTCATTGCTATTTTGAATAGTGCTGCAGTGAACATTCCTGTGCATGTGTCTCTATGGAAAAGTTACTTACTATCCTCAGTAATGGGAATGCTGGGTCAAATGGTAGTTCTGTTTTTAGTTCATTAGAGAGAAGCCATGCTGCTTTCCACAAAGGTTGAATTAATTTACACTTCCGAAACAGTGTATACGTGTTCCCTTTTCACCACAACCTCATTATCATTTATTTTTTTACTTTTTAATAATAGCCATTCTGACAGATGTGAAATAGTATCTCATTATGGTACTGATTTGCATTTCTCTAATGATAAGTGATATTAAGGTTTATAAAATATGTGTATTGGCCACATGTATTTTTTGAAAAGTATCTGTTCATGTGCTTTTTTGAGACAGAGTCTTTCTCTGTCACCCAACCTGGAGTGCAGAGGTGCGATCTCAGCTCACTGCAGCCTCCCAGGCTTAAGTGATCCTCCCACCTCAGCCTCCTGAGTATAGCCGGGACTACAGGTGTGCACCACCACACCCAGGTAATTTTTTTGTATTTTTTGTAAAGATGAGATTTTACCACGTTGCCGAGGCTGGTCTTAAACTCCCGAGCTCAAGCAATCTGCCTGCCTCAGCCTCCCAAAATGTATTATATTCTTGATTTGCTCTTGGCTTGTCTATTGTTGGTGTATAAGAATGTTAGTGATTTTTGCACATTGATTATGTATCCTGAGACTTTGCTGAAGTTCTTTATGAGCTGAAAGAACTTTTGTGCTGAGACTACGGGGTTTTCTAGATATAACATCATCTGATCTGCAAATTGGGATAGTCTGACTTTTTCTATTTGGACACACTTTATTACTTTCTCTTGCCCAATTGCCCTGGCCAGGATTTCCAATTCTATGTTGAATAGAACTGGCAAAAGAGGGCATCCTTATTTTGTGTTGGCTTTCAAGGGGAATACTTTCAGCTTTTGCCTGTTCAGTGTGGTATTGGTTGTGGGTTTGTCATAGATGCCTTGTATTATTTTGACGTACATTCCTTCAATACTTAGTTTATTGAGAATTCTTTTTTTTTTAGATGGGGTTTCACCATGTTGGTCAGGCTGGTCTTGAACTCCTGACCTCAGGTGATTGGCCCACCTTGGCCTCCAAAGTGCTTGGATTACAGGCGTGAGCCACCATGCCCGGCCTGAGAATTTTTAACATAAAGGGATGTGAAATATTTTCAGAAGCCTTTTCTGTATTTACTGAGACAATTATGTGATTTTTTTTCTTTAGTTCTGTTTATGTAGTGAATCACACTTAATAATTTGAATATGTTGAACCAACCTTGCATGCCACGGATAAGGCCTACTTGATCATGATTGGTAAGCCTTTTGAGGTGCTTGGTCTGCCAGCATTTTGTTGAGAATTTTTGCATCAGTGTTCATCAAGGATATTGACCTGAAGTTTTCCTTTTTTATTGCATCTCTACCAAGTTTTGGTATCAGGATGATGCTGGCCTCATGGAATGATTTGAGGAGTCCCTCTTTTTCATGTTTTTGGCATGGTTTCAGCAGAAATACTGCCAGCTCTTCTTTGGATATCTGATAGAATTCAGCTATGAATCCGTCTGGTCCTGGGTTGTGTTTTGTTATACTTGTTGCTGTTGTTGTTGTTAGGCTATTTATTACTGTCTCAATTTCAGAGTTCATTACTGTTCTGTTCAGGGGTTTGATTTCTTTCTGGCTTAGTATCTGGAGAATAGAGAATGGATGTGTACAGGAATGTGTTCATTTACTTAAGATTTTCTAGTTTATGTGCATAGAGGTGTTAATAATATCCCCTAATTATTGTTTGAATTTCTGTGGGGTCAGTGGTAATATCCTCCCTTGTCATCTGATCATGTTTATTTGAATTGTCTCTTTTTTATTCTTTATTAGTCTAGCTGGAGGTCTATGTATTTGATTAGTTTTTTTCAAAAAAACAGCTACTGGATTTGTTGATATTTTGAATGTTTTTTTGTGTCTCTATCGCCTTCAGTTTAGCTCTAATTTTGATTATTTCTTGTCATCTCCTAACTTTGGAATTGGTTTGCTCTTGGTTCTCAGGTTCTTCTAGTTGTGATGTTAGGTTGTTAACTTGAGATCTTTCTAACTTTTTATGTGGGCATTTAGCGCTATGCATTTCCTTCTTAACATTGCCTTAGCTATGTCCTAGAGATTCTGGTATGTTGTATCTTTGTCCTCATTAGTTTCAAAGAACTTCTTGATTTCTGTCTCAATTTTATTATTTACCCAAGAGTCATGCAGGAACAGGGTTATTTAATTTCAATGTAACTGTATGGTTTTGAGTACATTTCTTAGTCTTGATTTTTAATTTGACTGTGTTGTGTTTAGAGAGATGATTTGTTAGGATTTTAGTTTTGTGTATTTTCTAAGGAGAGTGTTTTACTTCAGATTGTTACCAATTTTAGAGTATGTGCCATGTAACAATGAAAAGAGTGTATATTCTGTTGGTTTGCGGTGAAGAGTTCTGTCATGGGCACCCAACCTGAATGCTGTCATGTGGCCTACACAGAGTTTACTTCTGCAGGTGCCCAAAAGCACTCACTCAGGCTCCTGCACTCACTCACCTGTGAAGGGTGAAACACAATGGGTCCAGTGAGCAGAGTCTGATCCTGCTGGCACCATAAGGGTTCCAGCGCTCATGCACTCCAGATCCTACCTTGTTTTCTCATGTTCCCTCCTACAAGTTGAAAGTAATGGGCTGTAAACAAGCCACCCCTGTCATGAGTACCACAAAGGGGCCAGGAAAATATCCTGCTTCAATATCCTCAAATATGTTTTGCAAATTGATTGCATTCTCCCCATCTCTTTTGGGGTCACTAATGAGTCTCTTTATATAATCTCGTGTTTCTCAGAGGTTTTGTTCATTCTTTTTCATTCTTTTCTCCATATTCTTGTGTCACTGTCTTATTTCAGAAAGCCAGTCTTCAAGCTCTGAGACTCTTTTCTCCACTTGGTCTATTCTGCTATTAATACTTGGGATTGCATTATGAAATTCTTGTAACGTGTTTTTTAGCTCTATCAGGTTGGTTTGGTTAAGTTCTTTTCTGTAATAATATTTTGTCTGTCAGCTCCTGAATTGTTTTATCATGATTTTTAGTTTCCTTGGATTGGCTTTCAATGTACTCTTGTAGTGAAATGATCTTTGTCTCAATCCATATTCTGAATTCTATTGCTGTCATTTCAGCCACCTCAGCCAGGTTCAGAACCCTTGCTGGAGAGGTGATGCAGTCATTTGGTAGAAGCAAGTCACTCTGGCTTTTTGAGTTTTCAGAGTTCTTGCTCTGACTCTTTTTCATATTTGTGGGCTTATCTAACCTTTCAATCTTTGAGATTGCTAACCTTTGGATGGATTTTTTTCTTTCATTCTATTGATGACCTTGAGCGTTTGATTATAGCATAAGGTGGATTCAGTCGACTGGTTTCATTTCCGTAAGATTTTAGGGGGCCAGTGCTCAGTTTTCATCTCCTGTATTGTGTGCTCTGACTCTGAAGGACTTGTATTGGGCTCTGACTTTGTTCTCTGGTTCCTCAAACTTAAGAATCTACTGCATTGTGGGGATCGAGGGGCTACTGGATCAATAGTCACTAAACTCTGATGGGTGATGTCAGCTAAAGCGTTTCAGAGTGTGCCAACATCAGTTGTAGTGGCAGCTGTGGTAGAGTGCTAGTGGCTGTGGAGGGAGGCTACCTCCCTGCAGGAGTTCACTACATTGGTGGAGACAATGTAGCTGGAGGCAGGTTGGGGGCCCTGATGGTAACTGTGTGCACAACACTTTAGGTAGTGTTGGCTCAGAGGCAGGATACTGGCAGGCACAAGTCTGGGTGCCTTCTCTGTGCCCCACATGCAGGAGTGATCACTCAGAGTAAGGAATGGTCCACTATTCTCTGTGCAGTGTTAGCACAAAGGTGGGGTGCTGATGGGAGTGGAGCGAGATGGTCCTGTGCTTGCTAAGGCTATGTCTTCAATGGTGGTCAGCAAAGGCAGGGGGTTGGAATACACTCCTGTGTGCCGGCAGGGCAAGAAAAGCAAAACCTGCCCATGTAGGCACACACCAGTAAAGTGATATTGGGAGTTATTGTGGGTCCAGGGGAAGCTGCAGTATGTGGAGTGAGTGTGCAGGCTGGGTCTTGGCCATAAGGGTCCAGCTGAAGCTCTCTGCCATTCAAGAATGGTCTACCAGCACAGAAGCTATGGTGTGGGTCCAGGGAACCAGAGACTGTCCTGCAAGCAGATGTAGCCAGGCTGGGTCCCCAGGAGAGGCCACCAGACCAAGGGGTGTTCAGGTTGGACTGGCCCCATCTGATGGGTAAGACTTCTCTGCAGAGATCTGGTCCAACAGTTTCCCTAGGGCTAAAGTTTTTTATGAGAGCAATTTGAGCCTGGGGGAGGGCTGTTTCTGTGTTCCACTGTAGAGGCTCCTGCACCAAACTCTCTGGGCTCCACATCAACTGGCTTGCTGCCTCCCCAACTTCTCTAAGCCACTCTCTCTGCCAACTTGAATGTCCCTGTGGTGGTCAAGGGGTCTTCTCATGCAAATGTGCCTGAGTCCAGTGGCAAGAGCAAGTTGTTCCTTGCCAGTTCAACTCACTATTTCCCCTGGAGCCATGCTGAGTTAGGAATGAGTCTTGGTGTGTGGCAGCCTTGTGCAGGGTTCCCAGCTTTCTCCCCCTTCAGCCCAGCTTCTGTCTTCCCTCAGTCCATGCTTGTGCCTTCCCTCTGAAGATCTGTTAGGAGCTCACCAGTCATCTTGGTCCCTCAGTAGGAGCTGCTCAACCTGGCTGCATCTAATAGGCCGTCTCACCCTCCCCTATGTTATATGTTTGTATTCTGTCTAACTGAAACAAAATTAATAGCTTCTAAAAAGTTATATAATTACATGAAATTTTTGTGATTAAGGTAGTTCAAGTTTTTCAAATTAAATAAATTTTTAGAGTAGTTTTATGGAAAAATTGTAAACAAAATACAGACAGTTATCATATATCCCATACCCAGTTTCTCCTATCATTCATATATTGCATTAGTACAGTACCTTTGTTACAATTAGTGAATCATACTGACACATTGTTATTAACTAAAGTCCATACTGTACTCATATTTCCTTAGTTTTCATGTAATTTTCTTTTTCTGTTCTAGGATCCCATCTAGGATACCATGTTATATTTAATAGTCATGTCCCATAGACTACGGCAGTTGCTTAGAATTTATTCATTTTTGATGACCTTGATGGTTTTGAGTATTTCTGCCCAGGTATTTTGTAGAGTGATCCTGAATTGGAATTTGTTTGATTTTCTCATGATCTGAAAGGGATTATTGATTTTGAGGAGAAAGACCAAAAAGTTAAAGTCCTATTTCTATTTCTTCAAATTCTTATCAAGGGAACATACTATGACCTTAAGCACCTGGCTCAGGCACTTTTTGTCACATTTTTCATGTAACATTAAACCTCCCTTTCCACACCATATGAAGGAACTCACTATGTGCAGCCCATACTTAAGGAATGAAGAATTGTGCCTCACAGGCTTGAAGGCTGATTATCTACACAAATTGTTTGGAATATTGTTGGTTGTCATGAGTTAAAAAGGTTGTAGCAGGGGCAGGATGTAGCTACAAAAGTGTAATATAAGAGATCCTTGTGGAGATAAAATGTTCTGTATTTTGACTATATCAATATCAGTGTCCTCATTGTGATATTGTACTAAAGTTTTGCAAGATGTTACCATTAAAAAAAATGAATACAAGTTACATAAGATTTCTTTATATTATTTCTTGCAACTTCATATGGATCTACCATTATCTTAAAATTAAAAGTTTAATTTTAAAAAACACTCTTATTAGTCCTTAGTTCTATAAGTTTTTACAAATACATACAGTTCTGCAACCACCACCAGAAACAGAATATAGACTTGTTCTCTCAATCCCAAAATTTCTTCATGCTACTTTGCTATCAGTTTCTCCCTTTATTTGCAGTTCTTGGCAACCACTGTTTTCCATTTCTAGATTTTTGCTCATTTCAAAATGCTCTATAAATTGAATTATATAGTATGTTGCATTTTAACTATGAGTTTTTAAAATTAGCATGTTCTTCCTCTCTCACTTACTGTTCCCACTCACCTTCTCAGCTTGCAGTCACATTCCGATATGTAATTTATCCTTTCCTTATTCACATCCTATATAAGCAGTGGCCTCATAGGTTTATTCAAGGCCTCTATACAACACACTTTGATTTGAAATAGTGAATGAGCACATTTGCAAAGTTCACTAAAGTAATGCTGAGACATAGCTTGCTGTATATTGTTGAGATGATAATAAACTGGACTTCAATAACTTGTGTTCCTTAAGAATCCCCAAAAGACTTACTATGATTTCCCATCATGCTAAATATATTGTTGACTTCATTCTATGAAAATTCATCCATGAGACAATGTTTGCCTTTTATACGTAGGTAAAGAACATCATTTTATATTAAACGGATCCAAAGTCATACTTGATAGGAGTTAGATTTCTTAGAAATGATCCTTCTTGTCTACGTTTTTAGAACACATTGCACTACTTTATATACCAAGTTTGTTTTTCTACTTCGTGTATCCAGTTTGTTTAGTGATATTGAAATTTACGGTCTAAATTCTTAGTCAGAATGTTCCAAAAATCTATTTTCAAATATGTGACTTTAATCAAGAGCAGAGTGTAAATTGATCTACAAGTGCATCTAATGAACTTATCAAAATTTTATGAGATTTAGTTTCTAACTTAGTATTTTGAGCACTCAGCGCTACCTTCAACAAAATGCTAGGGCTTACTCACTAGCAGATAAAGTTTTCAACACTTTGATGTATAAATATCCTTGCTTGTCATTGATCTAAATGTCTTTTTAAGTCATCTTCCAAATACTCAAATGCATTCAATTTACCTTGCAGGTATTTATTAAACATCAAAATCAGTGCTACATATGAAGAAGCCTGGAGAAATAGAAACAAAAGACTCAGTGTCTCTCTTCCAGGAACTCAGCCCAGTAGAGAAGATAAACAATTAAATAAATGATTTACTATATTTTGAGTGGCAGATGTTTCCAAGGGGCTCTCAAAGAGTACAAAGGAGGGATATCTTAGATATTCTAGCTGCTGGATATTTTAGATCTGATACCCTTGCATGGAGATGTAACTAATAATACATACCAAGAAAAATTACTTCATGCAATAAAGGAGAACATGTGCAAAAGTTTGGAATTTTAAACTGGAATGTAATGTCGAGAGGACAGAGGGAATTTGATAAACAAGAGGGATGCTATTCTAGATGCAAATGGGATTTGAAAGGTACATTGAGGCCCTGGGTGAGTTTGATGTACATGATTTTGATTTGACTGCAAATTTCATAGTCATGTGAAATTTCTGCATCAGATCTCAGCAGCCAAGGCATAAGCACACAAAAGAAACATGGTTAGAAAAAAAGTAATGATTGAATTTTTATGTTAATTATTGGCTAGCTGGCCAGTTATCTAATTAGAAAGAAAAGTCAGTCCCACTGCATGCAGTCAGTCTCAAGGTGAAAGCAACCAGATCCATTTTATTTGGTGTTTTGTCTTTTTAATAAAATTATTCTTGTGAGACTGTCAATTCTATTTATTTTTAAGAAAAAACCTGTCCACACTGTTTATGTGACTAATGATAATGCAGAGATCTCTGGTTAAATGTAGAAAAAGTCAACTTCCATCCAATTTCTAGATATCATCACAACTCTCAATAACCTGGAACACAAGTGTTTGAAATAAAGTAGAACTAATTTAGGCTTTCCCTTGGGAGCCAAAAGCGGCCAAGAAGCAGAGTGTTGAAAGCAGAAAACCTAAACTCAGTTAACAGGAAAAATAAATGGAAAAATGAGTGACACAAGATAGAGATTTCTATCTACTGCAAATATTATAGTTGACTATAGAGAACATCCTATTTAAAAACTTGATTGAATATATTCTTTGATATAGTTTGCATACATAGTTTTGTTTTGTGCTATTTTTTCTGGAATCCACAGAAGCAAAATATATGAGTAGCTAAGAAAATATGGAGGATTAGAATTCTGTATACCAACATGAGACAGAACTAAGCCCACATTAGTGCCACCTGTGATCAACAATAAAAAAATTCTACTTACTGAAGAAGTTTGATATGAAGAATACAAGCATAAATGGAATTTAAATATTAGTGAATACTTTTTAGTAGATGGTCACTAGTTTATAAATCCTTACTAAATATGAGAAACTGCAAACTTTGTGGCTCCCAGTATGATTAGAAGACTCTTTCCTCCTCAATAGACTGGCTATAAGAAAAATAATAGTATATCCTGAATAGGTAATTTTAATTTTCTATGTATCAGAATATAACAAAAAAATTTAATAAAAATTACCCAGTGCTTAATGATTCAAAAGACACTCCCATCTTACATGTTTCATGTTTATTATCAGCAATATCAATTAATATTATACTGAAAAACTACAGAAGAGTTAACTCATAGAAGATTCTAATTGAGAGAATATCAGTTAAACAACATTCGATTACAAAATGTGTTAGTTGGCATGTTGAAGGTAAAAAGCAACTTAAATCATATACATCCCTGCCATGAACACTGAAATCACTGCATGCTTCCAATATACAATATAATATATACATGCTCCAAATGATTAATAGCAACTTGGTCTCCTTGTCTTGGTGCTAGACTTCTTATTGATAAGGAGTGTTTCTTACCTATCCTTATAAGACTAATGTATAACACCAAACTTCACATGTAAGTTCTTAATTAGTCTGTTGTCTTAAACTAACAAAAATCAAAGAAAAGACGAATGTTTATTTGAAAATGATATTGTCCTATCAAATAGAAATTGTTGACTAGTTCACACAATAACGTAAAATGTCCTGTAAATTTTTGTCCTCAGTGATATTATTAAGAAACAAAAGCCAGCATGAAACAAGGCTGATGTTACTTTTTATGCAGTTGACAGGTAGCATATTGAGAACCTAAACCAGGAAATGCTAATTAACCCTGGATCTAGTCTAGGACTCAAGGTAAGTTAAACCTTTGTGGTTGCATTATTTATATGAGCACTACCGGTAAAACCTCCATCTGGGAAGCCTGTGGTAAAATACTCAATCCAAAAGCCTAATGAAATCTAAAGATATCTATGAATATTCTCTTCATAATGCCTCTACAGTTTTACTTAATTCATGTGCTTTGATGTTTCCCAGGAGATCTAATTAAAACATAAAGAGAAAAATAAAATTGAAATGTTTCCAAAGAAATGCATTTGTTTCTTAAAACATGCAAACTCCATAGAATAATGTAGGTATATGTAAAATATTATTAGAGAAGGGCAGAGGTTCTCAGAATTTATTAGACATGGGTGAGAAGGAGCTTGTCATTATTTTTGCAGTTGTATGGTGGATTTCAAATTCAGGTCTAAATATATTTTAATAATTAGTAATTTAGCAAAAATGTAGGGCATCAAATGAAAGGATAATTCCTATTACGGTTGCAGAAAAAATATGGAAGTCTAATTTTGAACAATATAAATTTTGGAGCCATTCATTCTTGTTAATAATAATAATAATTATGACAATTATAAAAAACTTCTAGCTTGGAAAACTAACTGCTCTAGATCACTGACAAATCAATCTCATTTTTTTTAAATTTTTATGAGTACATGGTAGATGTATATATTTATGAGGTACATGAGATATTTGGATACAGGAATACAATGCATAACAATTTCATCAGGGTAAATGAGGTATCCATCCCCTTAAGCATTTTTTTTCTTTCTATTACAAACAATCCAGTTATATACTTTTAGTTATTTTTAAATGAACAATAAATTATTGTTTACTGTAATCACCCTGTTATGCTATCAAAGTCTAGACCTTATTCATTCTATCCAACTATATTTTTGTACCCATGAGCCATCCCTATTCCACCTAATCTACAACCCTTCCCAGGCTCTGGTAACCATAATTCTACTATCTACATGAATTCAATTGTTTTAATTTTTAGCTCCCATAAATAAGCGAGAATATACAAAGTTTGTCTTTCTGTGTGTGCTTATTTCACTTACATAATAGGCTCCAGTTCCATCCATGTTGTTGAAAATGACATGATCTTATTATTTTGTTGGGTGAATAGTAATTTATTGTGTATATGCACCACATTATCTATTTATCTGCCGATGGACCCTTAGGTTGCTTCCAAATGTTGACTATTGTGAAGAATGAGTGCTATAATAAACATGGGCGTGCAGTTATCTCCTCTATATACTGATTTTCTGTCTTTTATCTCATTTACCCTGATGAAATTGTTATGCATTGTATTCCTGTATCCAAATATCTCATGTACCTCATAAATATACACATCTACCATATATAACCAGCAGTCGAATTCCTGGCTCATATAATAGGTTCAGTTTTAGTTTGTTGAGGAATCGCCAAACTGTATGCACAGTGGTTGCACTAATTTACATTTGCACCAACAGTATATAAGGGTTCCCTTTTCTTCTTATCCTCACCAGCATTTCTTAGTGCCTGTCTTCTATAACCACCATGAAATAGTATCTCACCTCACCTAAAATGGATTTTATTCATTTTATTCTAATAAAATACTATTTCATGGTAGTTATTCTAATAAAATGAATAAAATCCATTTTAGGTGAAGTGAGATACTATTTCATGGTAGTTATGGTTAGCACTTATATGATTATCAATGATGTTGATCATCTTTTTATATACTTGTTTGCTGTTTGTATGTCTGCTTTTCAGAAATGTCTATTCAGATCTTCTACTTATTTTAAATGAATTATTAGATATTTTCCTGTTGAGTTGTTTGAGATCCTTAGGTATTTTGGTTATTAATGCCTTATCAGAAGAAAGGTTTGAAAACTGTCTCCCATTATTCTTTGCTCTGCAGAAGATTTTTAACTTGATGTGATCTCATTTGTCCATTTCTGTTTTGATTGTGCTATGCTTGTGGGGAATTATTTAAAAAGTGTTTGCCCCCAGACCAACATCCTGGAGAATTTCCCTAATGTTGTTTTGAGTAACTTCACAATTTGAGGTCTTAGATGTGAATCTTTAACCCATTTTGATTTGATTTTTGTATATGGTGAGAGATAGGTGTCTAGTTTCACACTTCTGCATATGGATATCCATTTCCTACCACCATTTATTGAAGTGACTGTTCTTCCCCCAGGGTACATTCTTTGTTGACAATGAGTTTGTTGACAATTAGTTCACTGTAGATGTATGAATTTGTTTCTGGTTTCTCTGTTCTGTTCTGTTGGTCTACATGTCTGTTTTTATGGCACTACCAAAATATTTTGGTTACTGTTGGCTTTGTAGTATAATTTGAAGTTAGATAATGTGATTTCTCCAGTTTTGTTCTTTTTGCTCAGGATACCTTTGGCAACCTTTGGGGTTCCACATAAATTTTAGGATTACTTTTTTCTATTTCCGTGAAGAATGCCATTGATATTTTGATAAGGACTGTATTGACTCTGCAGATTGCTTTTGGACATTTTAACAATATTGATTCTTCTACTCTATGAACACAGAATATCTCATTTTTTGGTGCCCCCTTCAACTTATTTTATCATTTTTTTTTAAATTTTACTTTAAGTTCTGGGGTACATGTGCAAATCTTGCAGGATTGTTACATAGATATATACATGCCATGTTGGTTTGCTTCCTCCATCACCCTGTTAACTACATTAGGTATTTCTTCTAATGTTATCCCTCCCAATCTCCCTACCCCCTGCTATCCCTCCCCTAACCCCGCCCACCAGATCCTAGTGCATGATGTTCCCCTCCCTGTGTCCATGTGTTCTCATTGTTCAACACCTACCTATGAGTGAGAACACGCGGTGTTTGGTTTCCTGTTCTTGTGTCAGTTTGCTGAGAATGATAGTTTCCAGTTTCATCCATGTCCCTGCAAAAGACATGAACTCATCCTTTTTCATGGCTGTGTAGTACTCCATGGTGCATATTTGCCACATTTTCTTAATCCAGTCTATCTTTGATGGGCATTTGTGCTGGTTCCAAATCTTTGCTATTGTAAACAGTTCTGCAATGAACATACGTGTGCATGTGTCTTTATAATAGATCAATTTATAATCCTTTGGATATATACCCAGTAGTGGGATTGCTGGGCCAAATGGTATTTCTAGTTCTATATCCTTGAGGAATTGCCACACTGTCTTCCACAATGGTTGAGCTAATTTACACTCACATCAATAGTGTAAAAGCATTCCTATTTCTCCACATCTTCTCCAGCATCTGTTGTCTCCAGATTTTTTATTGAACGCCATTCTTACTGGCATGAGATGGTATCTCAATGTGGTTTTGATTTGCTTTTCTCTAATGACCAGAGGTGATGAGCACTTTTTCATATGTTTGTTGGCCACATAAATGTCTTCTTTTGAGAAGTATCTGTTCATATCTTTCACCCATTTTTTGATGGGTTTTTTTTTCTTGTGAAAACAAATTCTTGTAAAATTTGTTTTAGTTCTTTGTAGATTCTGGATATTAGTCCTTTGTCAGATGGGTAGCTTGCAAAAATTTCGTCCCATTTTGTTGGTTGCCAGTTCACTCTCATGATTGTTTATTTTGCTCTGCAGAAACTCTTAAGTTTAATTAGGTCCCATTTGTCTAGTTTGGCTTTTGTTGCCTTTACTTTTGGTGTTTTACTCATGAAGTCCTTGTCTATGCCTATGTTCTGAATGGTATTGCCTAGGTTTTCTTCTAGGGTCTTTATGGTGTTAGGTCTTAATGTTTAAATCTTTAATCCACCTGGAGTTAATTTTTCTTTAAGGTATAAGGATGGGATCCAGTTTCAGCTTTCTGCTCATGGCTAGCCAGTTTTCCCAACACCATTTATTAAACAGGAAATTCTTTCCCCATTGCTTGTTTTTGTCAGGTCTGTCAAGGATGAGATGGTTGTAGATGTGTGCTGTTACTTCTGTGGCCTCTGTTCTGTTCCATTGGTCTATATCTCTGTTTTGGTACCAGTACCATGCTGTTTTGATTACTGTAGCCTTATAGTATAGTTTGAAGTCAGGTAGCATGATGCCTCTGGCTTTTTTATCATTGTTTTATAGTTTTCACTGTAGAGCTCTTTCACTACTTTAGCTAATTTCTAGGTATTTACTTTTATTGGTAGCTATTGTAAATGGTACTATTTTTATGATCTATTTTTCAGATTGTTTGCTATTGGCATGTAGAAATGCTGCTGATTTTTATATGCTGATTTTGTATTCTGCAACTTTACTGAGTTTGTCTGTAAGTTCTAATAATTTTTGGTTGAGTCTTCAGGTTTTTCCAAATGTAAGACCATATCATCTGCAAATAAGAACAATTTGACTTTTTCCTTTCTAATGTAGATTCAATTTATTTCTATTTCTTATCTGATTGTTCTAGCTAGGACTACCAAAATCTATCTCATTTGATTCTTCTAATGTACTCATGTAGTAAGCTAATAAAACCTTACCCTTGCCATTTTACACAACTTGAAAGAGAGGTGTAGAGGTTGTAGAGCTAGAGCCCTGCAACCACAGATCAATTTGTTAACAATTGCCTGGAAAAGTCCTTTGAGACTTCTCTATATTCTCAAGGGAGAAAGGCAAAACATTAACATTACATCTACATTTATAAGGGGGAGAAAACATTTTTTTAAGTTGGTTTTTATCTCTATATTGAAAAGTTCTGGATCCACTGCTTTTTTTCCCACAGCTTCTTTAGAAATCATTATGCTTTCTTTCTTTTTCTTCCCTCTATCAAGGTTTTATTCTTTCCTTATTAATTAAAAAGTATTCTTGAGTGCCTAGTATGGGCGAGGCACAGGTCTAGAATTCAGCACAATATTATTGAAGTTCCTATTCTAATAAAATTACAGTTCACATTAATAATTTATATTTTCTTTGCCCTCTGCATCAAAGCCCTAAACATATTATATTTTTATAACAAATATGAAAACATATTCTATTTATAGTTTTATATAAAATGTTTTAAATGTTAGTTTTAACATTGTATGTTCATGTATTTCAATATGCCTACACATGGAATAGTGTGGACATTACTTTTCTCCATCTATCTTAAAATGTTTTTCAATAAAAAAAGTAACATTTTCTCTAAAATTTTCATTAGCAATAATGTTATTATTGACAATATTTAGTATTAATAGTTATATACCTTATTATATCTTATTTACAAAAATAAAGATATAAAAATTATATATTTAAAAATATACATCACCTGGGCTTGATAGCTCAGGTCTGCAATCTCAGCACCTTGGGAGGTGAAGGAGGGGATCACTTGAGGCCAAGAATTCAAGACCAGCCTAGGCAACATAGAAAAATCCTATCTTTATACAAAAAATAATTTTAAAATTAGCTGGGTGAGGTGGCTTATACCTTTGGACCTAATCACTCAGGAAGCGGAGGCCGGAGAATTGCTTAAGCCCAGGAGTTTGAGGTTACAGTGAGCAACTATTGCTCCACTGCACTCCAGCCTGAATGACAGAGTGAGACTCTGTTTCTAAAAACAATAATAATAATAAATTAAAATGCATGTCATACATTCAGTCAGAAAACATAGGAAATAAAGAAATATAATAAATCATTCTAAAAGGAGAAAACTGTGTTACATGAAACTACTCTGTCTCCCTCTGTGTATCTCTCTCTCTGTATTTCTGCATGTGTTTGTATTATATATTGAGATGTGTGCATGAATTTTTATTTATACATATACATATATATAATACATGTGTATACATATATACATTTGTAATCTAATACATATACCTATGCAATATATATTATCTACATTATATAGACACAAATATATAAATATTCTATATGGAATATTAAATGACTAGAGGATTTTCTATTTCTATAGCAGTACAGCTAACTTGACTATTCAGAGGCTGGATATTTTATAATAGGGACTCATTTTTTTTTCCACCCTTTTTCTTATTATTGTAGGGCTTTATGTTTCTTCTCCAATCAGTAACATTTGCACAGAGAGTAAATAAAGAGAAAGAAAAAGGTGACTTTAAGATAAATCTATTTTTCTACTTCTAACAAAAGTTTTAAAAGCAGAAAACTTGAAAATTGGAGACTACCATTGAAATGTTATCTGTGGTTGGCATTTATCTGATCTCTAGTAGCTCTTGCCTTCTATGGATTATAAAAAGGAAGCCTTATGCAAAGAGTTTTGGGTACCACTCATCTTACCACTTGATTCATTGTTCTAAGATTTCGGTTTTAGAAACCTGGAAGTATGTTTTAAGATTATCCAATAATAGCTGGAGATATAGGACCACTTGTTTTGTTCATTAGATTAAAGAAGCTACAGCAAACATATGTAACCCTGAGTGGTGGGTTATATGTAAAGTGTGTGGTGACTATTATCTAAATTCATTGCTCTGAAGCGCCAGAAGACATACAAGAATGTTTTCCTAAGGAAGAGCAAGTTTAAAATTTTTATAAATATCACTATCCTGTTGCTGAGAGATTTGGTTACCAGATTTTTTTTCTTCTTCTTTAGAATTTTAACTTCTCAGAGAGTAATTAAGCCTATAGTAATGTAGTTTTATATACAGGATCTTGCACTTCTATGACTTTTCTAAATTTATCTCCATATTGACACTCAAAAGACGTTTTATGGAAGGTCCATGGGTTAATACAGGAGTACAAATTTCTCTAGCTGAAACTCTTTGAGTGGGCTTTATCATTTTCTAGAAAATAAGATATTAAATCAGATTTAATTATCAAGTAAGGTATTTAAGAATTGTCACATGTACACATTTTTTTATTTTTAAAAATTATTTGTTTGTTTGAATCAACATCCAAACAAGGTCTACACATGACCTCAGTCAACCTATTTTTTACACTTATTTTAATATTTTATTTCCTTGAAATTTATTTGTAGAGGCAAATGGGCAGTTTGCTGCCCAAAGTTTTCCACAGTCTAGATTCACTGATTGCCTACATGTAATGGGACAAAATATAGAACATATTTCTCTAACCTGTGTATCTATCATCCACTAGTAATTACAACCAGATGCTTGATCTAATTCAAGTTTTTGGTTTGTTTTTTTTTTTTAACCTTTTTGGCAGCACTCCTTCAAAGGTAAAGGTATACACCTATCTCAGGAGACATTGAATGTCTGGCTATCTTATTTTACATTAATGGTCATTATCATCACTGCTTGAATTGATTAATTCATTTTGAATTTTAAAAATACAAATATTTTGTGTCTTTTTAATCAATAACATCTCTCAATGGTGTAGGTAGTAGGACTGCACATGAAGCATCTGCTAAATTTAATTATATATGAAGAAAATTTAAACCATTTCATGCCATTAACTGGAATGCTGTGAAAAAAATATCTTTGGACTTGTGCAGAAATAGGCTAGCTTATATAATGTTTCAGTGAAAGACAACTCCATAATATGGGACAAAACATCTTGACTTGCAGTTTTTCATGAAAAATTGACATAATGCACAATCAGCATCTTTCTAGACTTTCCAAGTGCCCAAATTATATGAAGTTATTCACCGATCAAATCAGTAAATATTTAGTACAGTACTGCTCTATGCCAAGTACTGAAGCTACAAAATGTTCAGATCAAGATAGATAAATCCCCTGCCCTCATAAAGCTTACTTACCTTTGGGTAGAAGAGAATGATATAATTTTATAATTTATGTAGTTGCAAGCATAGTAAAGAATAATAAAATCGAGAAAAGAAAATATTATTTTCGGTCCAGATGCGAGGGGAGAATTCTCAGAGAGGTTAATGTTTAACAATAAAACTAAATTATATAAAAAAATAATATCTAGGGGAAAAATGTAAGAGGTGAAATCAAATATAAAATCTGCAAAGCAGGAAGAAAGTATAAATCAAGTATAATATCTGCAAAGCAGGAAGTTCAAGTATAACTTGTCTTATACTTGAACTTGTTTGGAACCTGACAAAATGGATTGCTGATAATGTCATTTATTGAGATGGTGAAAATTATAGGAACAACATATTGAAAATGGCGGAGGGAGTCCTAGAGTTCAGTTTGAGGTACCTCTTAGACATTCAAGCAGAAATGTCAAGTTGGTAACTGATATATGTGAATCTGGAAGTCAGGAAGACATACATTTAGGGCAAAGAAGAAGAGATTGAAGAGCTGTTAGTCAAAAGATCAACTGTCAAATTTCAGAGATGAAGAAGGAAGGTGGAAAAACTGTGTCTATAAAACTAATTGTATTTTATAAGTTGGACCAAGTATAATACCGCCAAACATTCCTAATAAAAAGTGCATTTATTCTTATTTCTTTCCTTAAGCACCACTTGTTTCTATATTTCCTTATGCAGAACTCTACTCCCTGGTAGGGCACCCTGCTATATTTTGAATTATTTTCTTGTCAAATGATATTCTAGATTTCTCTCTTGTCAGCAGCTAATTCATGGCTGTGCCACTCAAAGGGTGTGCTATGGAACAATTTCTTCCAAGAAATAAGAGGTTCTGTGGTTAATTTGCTCAGAAACCCTATTTACATTACCATTATTTGGAGCATTCCAGCATCTAATAGAATATTAATAAAGGACATCTCAGAAGCCCATTGAGTTTTGTCCACAAAATTTTTGCAGAAAACACCTATTAACCACTAATGGAACTAGTATCTAAAAAGCAGTCTTCAGGAAATGCTGTGGATGGATCGATGACTCTAATAGCCACATGTCTCAATCAGAAGTTCTATGAGCCGGTCCCTCTCCTTCTGATGTTTTAATTGACTGATGCTCATTGATTTGAGGAGGTGTAATAAGAATACTGCTAACATTTAAGATCCAAAATGCTGAGGGCATTTGCATAAATCACATCTGCTCCATGAAGCCTTCACTGAGTACTCTGTCCTCATTAGTTTTTCTCATTTCTAAACTCCCATAACATTCATAGCTCCCATAATGCTTAAATATCAAATGGCTCACTATTCAATATTTAATTGTACACAGGCTTGTATTTCTGGCTCATTGCTTCCATCCTCACAGCTAATCATTCTTCACTTCTACATGCATCCTCTGTATGTCTCAGTCAAAACGAAATCTCCTAGTCCTCAAGCCTGCCTACTGTTTGTTCAGTTTTATGCTTTTGAAAAAGTTGTTTGCGATCTTCTATCTTCTTCCCATCTTGGCCAATTGTTATTGGTCTTCAAAGTCTTGGTTAAGTAAAACTTCCACTGCAAAACTTCCCCTCTTCTTCTTGTTTTCATATTGTGTATAAATAGTCACACTGTCACACTTCACACACTGTGCTTTGCTATTAATGTTGGCTTCTAAGACTATGTCCCACTAATTGCGAGGAAGGGCAGAAGTGTGTCTTACTTAATTGTGTGTTTATTTTGAGAGACTTCCTAGGAGACTCAGTTCCCCAGGAACAACAGAGGAAAGAAAGAAAAAGCACATTTTGTAATATATTTATCTGTGGATGGACACCTAGGTTGTTTCTGTATCTTGCTTATTGTGAGTAATACTGCAATAAACATGGAAGTGCAAAATCTTTTCAAGATTCTATTTTTATTTCTTTTGGATGTATGCCCAGAAGTGGAATTGCTGGATCATATGGTAGCTTTATATTTCTACTTTTGAGAAACATCCGTATTATTTTCCACAATGGCTGGACAAATTTACATTCCCACCAACAGTATACAAGCATTTTCCTTTTTGCACACCCTCCTTAACACTTGTTATCTCTTGTCTTTTTGATAATAGCCATTCTAGAAGGCACAAAGTGATCTCTCACTGTAATTTTTATTTGAATTTCCCTGATTTACCTGCTCCCTGTTTGCAAAACCAAAACACAAGGACAAGGTGCGGCAGGAAATTCACTTTATTTACCAAAATAGCAGTGGGAAAATGTAATCACCCAGTGGATTCACCTTGCCTGCTGCCTAGAGAGAGCTGATTTATCAAGACTGGGGGACTTGAAATAGAGAAACAGTAATTCACGAAGAGCTGGCCGTACAGGAGATTGGCATTTTATTATTACTCAAATCAGTCACCTGAGTGAGCATTTGGGAATCTGAGTTTTTAATGCTGTTTTGTTTAGGGGACTGGGGCCAGAGGGGAAGGCCAGTGAGTCCAGAGTGCTGATTGGTTGGGTCAGAGATGAAATCTAGGAAGTTGAAGCTGTCCTCTTGTGCTAAGAGGTGAGGGCCACAAGATCAAATGAGCCCATTCATCAATCTGGGTTGTGCCAGTTGATCCCTCAAGTGCACAGTCTGCAAAATATCTCAAGTACTGATCTTAAGAGCAGTTTAAGGAGGGTCAGTATCTTGTAGCTTTCAGCTGCATGACTTGTAAACCATAATTTCTAATCTTTTGGATTATTTGTTAGTCTTACGAAGGCAGTCTAGTCCCCAGGTAAGAAGGGGGCTTGTTTTGGGAAAGGACTGTTACAGTCTTTGTTTTAAACTATAAACTATAAACCACTTTCCTTCCAAAGTTAGTCAATCTATGCCCAGGAAGGAACACGGACAGCTTAAAATTTACAAGCAAGCTGGAGTTGTTTAAGTTAGACCTCTTTCACTGTCTCAGTCATAATTTTGCAAAGGCGGTTTCAGAAATGATCTAGGCTTTGTTCCTTAGAAAACCCATTTCACATTTTCGGGCAGCATGTGAAGGCTTTAAAAGGGAAGTTTGGTATGCTGCTCATGCAGGAAGGGCACTGAGGCTTTGTCTTGAGTTACTGTCTCATCTGGTGATTGAGCTGGTGCCATTTTAAGTGTATCTAGATTATACATTAACTGTAGCCTCAAGATAATCTCCTGGTGGCTGAAAATTCCATAGGCACCTAGATTGTCTTAATATTCAGTCTCTGAAACTTGTAAGGAAACATATAATTAGATAATCTAGCAGTTCAAGGGAGTGCTTGGTGGAAAGAAGTCACTATTTTATTATTAACAAGAAAAAGGCATCAAAAAGGGAGGGAAGGAAAAACAGACAAAGAAAAACACCTTAAAAAGAGTACTCAGCCTGGGTGCGGTGGCTCATGCCTGTAATCCCAACACTTTGGGAGTCTGAGGCAGGCGGACCACAAGATCAAGACCATTCTGGCTAACATGGTGAAACTTTATATCTACTAAAAATACAAAAAATTAGCAGGGGATGGTGGCACGCACCTGTAGCCCTAGCTACTCAGGAGGCTGAGGTAGGAGAATTGCTTGAATCTGGGAGGTGGAGGTTGCAGTGAACTGAGACTGCACCACTGCACTCTAGTCTGGGTGACACAGTGAGACACCATCTCAAAAAAAACAAAAGAATACTCAGTTACAGGAGCAAGGGAAAATGAGAGATATTGGTTAAAGGTATAAAATTTTAATTATAAGGTTAATAAATTCTTGGGATCTAATGTACACATATTGATGATAGTTAATAATACTTTATTATTTACTTTGAAATTTGATGAGAGCACATTTTCAGTGTCCTTTTCATACACACACAATGATATCTATGTGTTCTGATGGATGTGTTAAGTAATTTGAATGTAGTATATTTACCCAATGTATACATAATATCAAATCATCATGTTGTACATTTTGAATATATGCTTTTTTATTTGTCAGTTAAATGTTTTAGAATAAACAAAACAGAGAAACAATTGTCTTAGAAAAAGGAAACATGGCTTATCAATACTTAATGATTTTGAGTAACAAATTCACATTTTTAACTAAAAAATGTGTGGAAAAGGGGCTTCAGTTCATTAATCTTAGCTCAAAATGCTATTTTAACATACATTTAAAAAAGTAATTTATTTATTCTTGGTTAAACTGAATTTGATCTATGTAAGTCTTCCTACCCTAATTAGCAGAAAAAAGAAACCAATAGGTAATATGGGCTCATTTTAGTCCAGTTTAATAACTTAGCTTGTTTAATGGGAGTTTTCAGTCTCTCTCAGTGCTTAGCCTCTGAAATAGCCTTCTGCTTCTCCCAGACTCTTTTCCCTGAAATCTAAATGTATGGTAAAGTAGGCTCCACATGCTTCAGGAAGTGGAAATTAGGGGTTCCCTGAACTTGTAGTGATCCTTGGATTTCCAGAATAATGTGTATTTCATAACACAGTGGTTACTGCATTCCTTACTGACATAGGCAGAGAAATCTGCAGCCAGCATAACTCATAAACTGGCCTTGCTAGGTTTTTGTGATAGTTTTCGGTTGCTCCGTTTTTAACTTCACCTCAACTCCACTTCAGGAGGTGCTTGCTCCTGGACCACCATCTATTTTGTCCTCTGGCATGGCTGTCGGCCCACAGCCTCTGATGGGAGGTCATCATTACCTTCTACCTGTATTCCTTTGCAGGAGGCCCCTGGCTCTCAAATAAGCATGTATACTATGTAGAGCTAAGAGTGGCCAGAAACAGTAAGTTGTTGCAACTTCCTCTCCTTTATTCCACTGCCCAACATTATTAATAGGAGAGGACTGATTATAAGATGATCTTCTTCATGGCGCAGTATTGGAGCACAAAAAAATGATTCCCAAAATATGGCACTTCAGCATGCTGAGTGCTTTGAAAATTGAAGGGACTTGAAGCCATGTTTGCAGAATTATGACTGTAAGAGAAATATGACATAGTTGACTTCATCTTCCTTCTAATCTCCAAGCTGTCCTTGGTCATTCTTGGATATAAGTCAAGCTAACTTTGGAAGAAACTTAGTTTGCACCTTAATCTTAAAGCAAGGATTATAATGGCCCTTCCTCAAACCAAACTCCCCATATAAAGCTAATAAGGGGCCACAATGTTGAGATTTGAGAGAGGCCTGAATTTTTCTAAGATGTAGGAATAGTTAAATAATAACCACCCTTTGTTCTGGAGCTCACAAGATTTGTAACTTCCCTAATTACTCTTGTAGATAATATCACTGCTGCAGAACCTATGGTTGGTCTTTTGAGATCTTTTTAGACTTTTGCATACTGGCAACTACTAACCCCACCCAGACTCATGACTCATGATTCAGCTGGTTCTGTGTGCCTCTATCCAGAGGTGAACTCAAGCAAACGAAAACTATTTTCTGTACAACATAATTGCATCTTCAACCAATCAGCAGCACCTATTCTCTAGTTCCTCGCCTATCAACTGTCCTTGAAAAACCCTAACCTCCAAGCCTTCCGGTAGAATCCCCTCACTTTCACAAAGAGAAGCAGTGACAAATTGGTTTCTGTCTACAAGTTGCATTAATTTCCCCTGAAAATTATTTACTCCTACATACTCCTACAATTCCCCCACCTCTTTCTCGTCTCCTCAGTGAAGAAGTATTTAAGCACTGACCTCTCCTGGTCTCTTTTTTTTCTTTTTATTTTCCTCCTCCTTCTTATCATTCTTGTTCTGTTCTTCTTCTCCTCCTTTCTTCTTCTTCTGTTTTTCTTCTTCTTTTTTGAGAAAAGTTCTCATTATTTTGCCCAGGCTGATCTCCAGCTCCTGGCCTCAAGCAATCCTTCTGCCTCAGCCTCCTGAGTCTCTGAGTGGCCCTTTCTTTTAGTATTTATATTTTGTGTGACTTCAGTGCACATATTTGCATGTAATTACCTTGTTATGCCTTCCTTTTTTTAAAATCTGTCTTTTGTTATAAGGATGCTGAATGTGACCCTTTGCAATGGGAGGAAAGTGATCACCCTCTTCTTGTTTCTACAGCAGTAAATTTCTTCTCTGTTCACATGGTCTAAGTCAGCACTTCCTTTCTAGGTTAGGCATTTACCTAGATTTTTTACTCTTCTCTCTCTTTCCTTTCCTCTTCCAATACCTAGGGGCAAGGTAGTTTTCTCCTGTTTCTTCTTTCTACTTAGCTTTCCTTCTGTATAATCCAGCCTGACATGCCTGTTAATATACTTGAAGAAAATTGAAAGTAGAATTTAGAGTCTTTTCTCAAGAAAGTAGCTAGATTGAACATAATTGTCTTGCTGTAAAATTAAATTTTTGAATGTAAGAGTTTGAATATTACAATTCCTAGTTTTCCTTCTTCTTCCCTTAAGCTCAGAGATATAAGTAGTATGGGCCAACAAGGGTAAAAATCATGTATTCATAAAAGCTAAGAAAAAACAAATTAATAATTGCTGAAACATTTATTTTACTGTTTAAAAAGTGAATCTTTTCTCTAAGGAGAGAGAATCTCTAGAAAAATGTGCACTGAGTTATTTATAATTTATTCTTCTTGAGCTTTAATGTCTTTGAATTGTTCAGGACCTGCCACTTCTTCTTTTCCATTTCTCCTTTTTGGAATGGGAATTTCTGTCTTATGTCTACCCCATGATTGTAATTTGAAAGGATATAACTTGTTTGATGTCTCAGGTTCACAGCTAGAAGACAATATGCCTCAGTATGAATATACCTTGAGACTCTATGGGGGCCATGGCCATTGGTCCCTTAAAGGTTCACTGTAAAACCACTGGCATGAAGAAGATTGGTTAACAGGAGAAAAGGAATACAAACTTATTTAATAGGTATACACAGAAGCCATCAGAATAAAAGCTCAACTTCCCAATGAGGCTTATATACCATTTCAAGGTCACAGCAATAATGGGAACTTGGATTCTGCTAAAACAGGTTTATGGAAATGGGAAAAAGAGGAATTCTATTGAGGGACAATAAATGATTACTAGGGAGATTGATTGAATCCTGGAACAGAGATTAATCCGGAAATGGTTTTCTTTGGAATTGAAATGATCTTTGGAGATGTCGATGAAAAGAGTTGAACTCTGTAAAATATTTGAAAAGATTTATTCTGAGCCAAATATGAGTGCCCATGGCCTGCAATACAGCCCTCAGGAAGTCCTGAGAACTTGTGCCCAAGGTGGTAGGGGCATAGCTTGATTTTATGCATTTTAGAGAAGCATGAGACATCAATCGAATACATTTAAGAAATACATTGGTTTGGTCCAGAAAGGCAGAACAACTCAAAGTGGGGCAGGAGGCTTCCAGGCTACAGGTGAATTTAAATATTTTCTGGTTGAGAATTGGTTGATTTTGTCTAAAGACCTTGGATAGATAGAAAGGGAATGTTCAGGTTAAGATAAAGATTGTGGAGACCACAATTCTTTTGAAGTCTTATAGTGGCTTCCCTTAGAGATTATAGGTGACAAATGTTTCCAAGTCAGCTCTTAGTTAATCTCTTTAGTATTGCGAGGGTTTGGAAGAAAAAGATCTAGCTATGTTAACAGAGATTCTTTACAGATGCAAATTCTCCCCTACAAAGGACAGCTTTTCAGGGCCATTTCAAAATATGGCAAATAAACATGTTTTGGGGTAAAGTATTTTTAGTTTCTTCTTTGTCTAACAATGTTATGCCAGAGTCAGGTCGGAAAGTATATCATGATATATAAGGTTAAATAAAACCCATCTGATGATAATTTATGATTTATAGGGCATGACTCCACAGGTCCCTTATACAGGAATTAGGGCAAGATAAAAATAAATCAGAGTTTAGTCCTGAGGGATAGTCATTATAACTCATAAAAATGTCTGCTCAGGTGTGGTCACATCTTGATCTTCTTTACTGCAATATATAATGAGATAACAGTGAGGTAAAGAAATAACAATTTTTCTTTTTGGTGGGTTTGTATCTCAGGCAGATAAAGGGAATTCAGCTTCTTTGGGAAAGATGGTGAGGCTGTTAGGTGAAAGTCAGAGAGACCTTGAGGCTTCTGTTCACCATGTCAAAATCGCATATTTTCAGTATTGATTTCTGAGCCACGGCATTCATTTATACCTGATTAAAATGACATTTAAATGAGACTTTGAACTTTAGACTTTTGAATATGTGCAAGAGTGAATTAGAACTGTTGGCACCATTGAGATGGAATGAATGTAGTTTGCATGCAAAAAGGACGTAAATTTGAGGGGATTGGGGGTAAAATGCCATGGTTTAAATGTCTGAACATTTCTATCCTCTTCAGATTTATGTGTCACAATCCTAACCACCAACTTGATGGTATTCTGAGGTAGAACCTTGGGAAGTGACTAGTTCATGAGGTTGGAGACATGAATAGGTTGACTCATGGCTGTCCTTAAAAAGAGGTCGCCAGAGACCTCCCTGGCTCCTTTCAATATCTGAGGACACAGAATGAGAGCCCCATCTATGAACCAAAATGTCGGCTCACCAGACACCCAATTTGCTGGTGTCTTGATTTTGGACTTCTCAACCTACAGACTGTGAGAAATAAATTTCTGTTATTAATAAGGCATCCAATTTATGGTATGATGTTACAGCAGCCAGAACAAACTAAGACATGTATTCAATAGGTTTTACTAAGTACCTCGTATGTATTTGAAGTGTGTTAGGTCTCACTTTAAGAACATCCATTCTATATGATTTACTCCAAATACAGGCACATTTCTTCCCTCTTACTTTTTAATCTTTAGGTAGGATTACAACAAGAGAATAGGCAGCATAAACTCAATATAACATATATTCTATCAACAGCTTTTACTCGTAATAGATATTAAAGGAATATTTTTTAAATAAATTTAAATGAAAAGACAGTTACCACGTTTTCAAGATTACATATTAGCTTAATTCCATCAATGTGTGTATTCATTCTTTGGTCTTATGTAGCTTAAGCTTCTAAAGACTAGACAAAATTTCTGTGTTATTTGGGTGGTGGCATTACACGATCCCATATTAACGCAAGGTCACTCTTACTTCCTTTTTGTCATTGCACTTAAGTGTTTGTTTATTGAATCACAGACCATAACTTGAAGGAACCTTAAGAAAGTATTACACAAAACTATCAGGGAGAACTAGTCTGTCATTAAGTTTACAAAGACGTTTTTACAGACTAAGCACTAGGCTTCTGAGGCAAACTCAACCATAATAGCTTTTATATTAAGCAAGCACTTGTTTCTGTGTGGTTTACAGATTTTTGCATATATATACCTAAATGTATCTTTGCATTATAATCCAGTTCTAGAATTGATAAAGAAAATCATTAACTCTCCACTTTCCTGATTAAAATGGAGTTTATATGCAACAAAGACACCGTTCAGAAATGTGTTAAGAATTAATTATATCTAAAAAGCACGTGAGGTAGTGCTAACAAATAAATTATGCCTACGCAGAACTTTCTCATTTCCATTTGATTTGTAAGCCTTCCAAATTCCATTCTCTTTTTTAAAAAATATGTTATCATCAAGCAATTAGAAGTGTATATTTGCAGGTTGTGAAGAAAGCCACTATTACACAAATTCAGTAGATGATAGCAATTACTGTTAAACTAGGTTATAGGGCATCAGCGTTTACTAATTAAGCAACAGCATCTTATCACCTTGATCAGCCTCCTGTAAAGCTAGAGGCAGGTAGCCTGCTGAGGAAGCCCAGCGCCAGATCAGGGAAATGTAGAAAGAAATTATCACCACCCCAAACAGACTTCTTTATCATTTTTTTTTAAACTCTGGTTCCTGGGGTATAATTACTTTACTCTCCATCTTTTGCCCCGCCTGCTTAAATCATCACATTCCTACTCAGCACAGTCCTGCTAACTCTACTTCCTCCCAGGTAAGATGTTCTTTCAGATCTTTTAACCATGCTCAAATCTCTCTTACATTTTCACCTTTTCAGAGGAGCAAATCCTTGAAGTAAGAAAAGAGGAAACTCTTGACATTGTTCAAGTTAGGGAGTTTTAGAATGAGAACAGGACAATACTCTCACTGCTTGCGGTATTACATCATGGGACCATCTCTGCATATATGCAACACAAGCCTTGATGACCAGTGGAGTTCAAATAACAATTGTTTTTTAATTACTATTATTATTTTCTTTATTTTTTTTTATTTTTTATTTTTAAGGCCTTTCTGACAAAACTCAAAAGTCTACTAGACAAATTCTAAGAGCTGTAACGCTTCAAATAACTATTCTTAAAGAGCTGTACTAAGAGTCTCTGGCCTCAAAATTAGAGGCACTCTTTTAATCCAAATCTACTTAAAATGTAGTCTGTGGCCTTGTGTCATCCTCTGAACCTTTTGCTTCCAGACTGTGTTAAGTATGAAAATGGAGAGTGTTTAGAAACTTTCATAGATATTTGATAAAATCTGTTGATTCTTAGAATGAAAATTAACATCGACCCTACATTTTTTGGTCTTTCTTAAAACTTCATTTTTTTCTAGTAATTTTTTTACTGTATTTTTAAGAACATTTGATTGGTTACAGATTTTAAAATAAACATAAAACTACGCTTCAGGCTAGATGCAGTGGGTTACACATGTAATCTCAGCACTATGGGAGGCCAAGGCAGGAAGATTGCTTCAGGCCAGGAGTTCAACATCAGCCTGGTCAATGCTGTGAGCCCTCGCCTCTACTAAAAAAAAAAAAAAAAAAGCCAGGTGTAGTGGTGGATGCCTACAGTCTCAGCCACCCCAGTGGCTGAGACAGGAGGATTACTTGATCCCAGGAGGTCAAAGCTGCAGCAAGCCATGATCGTGCCTCTGCATTTCAGCCTGGGTGACACAGTAAGAGTGCATCTCTAAAAAAAAGAATGTACTCTTTACCACTCTAAGTATGAGTATAACCAACAGTGTTTTAGACTCTTGTATTGCAAAGAGGCATTGGAATTTTAGAGTACAGCATTGACAATACTTTAATTCCTTTTTACTTCAGATAAAATAGATTCTAGTTAAATGATGATAAGAGCCCATCTCTTCAACCTCAGAGAAGCATATGACAGTATCAAGCTTGGCCTGTGAGTATGAATCTGTCTTTATTTGATATTCTGAGAAATGGTAGAAAGGGGTGGAAAGGAATAAAGGTAATTTACTGATACTAATCTATTTCAAGATGTGTGACTTTCATTTTTCTTTACTGAGACATATCCATCCCACAAATTTTTGTTATATTAGATAATCACATTAGTTTCAGTTTTGGTATTATAAATAGAAGTAAAGAAAGAAAAATATTGTAAAATTAAAATTCATAAGGAAGGAAAAATAAAATAATGAGAAAATGTGCCCTTGAGGAAGTTACAAATATGGATAAATTTTAAAAATTAAGACAGAGAAAATAATCTCTTTCAGGAAGCAATAGATGTAAGTTACTAAGTCAATCAATATACCATGTAAATTGTGATCCAATATAACTTAATTGCTCTCTGGACAAGCTAGAAATGGTAGAAATATGTGGGAAAATCAGATATCATGGTTTAATTCGAAAAAGTTTCTACATGCGTTTATTTTCTGTTGCCTGGAAATTTGTCTTTAGTATCTAATTTAAAAGTAGACATTTAACATAAATAGGACTATACCAGGAGGAAAGGAGAAGTGAAAGAGAGAGATCCTTTAAGGACAAACTGGAGGGACAAACCCTAAGGGATTTTGGATAAGAATTTTTTTTTTTTTTTTTCTGAGACAGGTTCTCATTTCGTCACCTAAGCTGGAGTACAGTAGTGTGACGCCTGGCTAATTTTTTGGCACTTTTTTTTTTTTTTTTGTAGAGACAGGGTTTCAGCATGTTTCTGAGGCTGGTTGCAATCTCCTGAGCTCAAGTGATCTACCTGCCTAGGCCTCCCAAAGTGCTGGGATTACAGGTGCAAGCCAATCATCCTTGGCCTGAAAGAGAAAAGTTGATGATAAAAGGAAAGTTCTGTTTTTGTTATCTCTTGTTATGTAACAATTTACCCCAAATCTTACTAGATTTATGTAACTTGTGTTTATTATCTCAGAGTTTCCATGAGTCAGAAATCCAGGTAAAGCTAAGCTGGGACCTCTGCATTACAGTTTCTTACTAGGCTGCACTCAAGGTATTGGGACAAGATTGACACTCTCATTTGAAGGCTTGTCTAGGAAACTGTCCACTTGCAATTTTACCTTGCAGATGGCAAGATTTTAGTTTGCTGTCACCTGTGAGAGTTAGGGCCTTAACTTTTGACTGGTAGTTGGTCAGAAGCTGTTCCACAACAAGGAAACTGGCCTCGTGAAAGTGTGAAAGACAGGAAGGCAAAAGAGAGTAAGCCTGCTAGCAAAATGGAGGTCATAATCTCTTGCAACCTAACTGTTGAAATGTTGCATTCTCCATATGCTGTATTCTACTGATCATAAGCAGTTACTCACAGAAAGGGGATTATACAGGCCATTAATGGCAGGAAGCAGGAATCAAGGGGCCAGCTTTGGAGTCTATCTACCATACTGCAAGCAATATGGTGTTGAAAAGAGAAAATAATTCACTCTTCCCTGGATTGAGTAAAATAAATAAATTGTTCTGCCCCAAATTTTAAAATAAGTAAGATCTTTCTTTATACAATTGAAAGCCAAAAAGTTTGATATAGCTTTACATCCTAGGAAGGGTGTAAATAAACCTGAAAAATACAAAAAGGAAATAATTTTGATTTCAGAGAGAGTGAAAGAACTAAATTAGGAACCACACCCCTGCCACAGGGTCAGTCATTATATAAACTTATACACGGAGTGTAAGTGGGATGTCTACATTCACTGAAGGCAAATTGTTTTTCACAGACCACGCTAGACCATGACTGTAAAAGACATTTACCTGGGTTATAAAAAATACCTATGATAATATTTTATAATATAACCATATTATTAAAACAATTGCCCTATATTGCAAATAGTGTCATCATTTAGAAAAAATATATATATCAGATTATCAATAGTCCTTGAAAATAATCACTTAGAAAAATTCTTGTAAGAAAAGATTGTGAATAACCAGTATTAAGATACTATTTTTCACTTAGCAAATCAGGAATTTTGTTCAATTCCAGGGAATAGCATATGTTTAACATACTTGTGGATGTGTAAATTGACATCATTTATAACACAATTAATATTTGATAGCATGTATCATGAATTTTAAATGTATATACTATCTAAACAAGATTTTTAAATTTTAATTGCAATGTCTGTCCTTCTTAAGGGTCTGTTCCATTTTCTGATTTTTTTTTGAGTCAGTGTTGGTAATCCTTCTAAAAATTTCCCTATTTCTGCCAAGTTGTCTAATTGGTTGAAATAAACTTGCCCAATATAATACATGAAACTCTTTTAATTTCTGTAACCTCTGTAGTGATATTCCCTTTATCCTTCTTGATTTTAAAATGTGTCTTCTCCTTTTCTTTTTTTGCCAGTGTAACTAAAGATAACTTTTTTTGATCTTTCAAAGAACAAAATTTTGATTTCATTGATTTTCCTCTACTTTTGTCTTATGATCTTTATCGTTTATTTTCTTTCTTTCACTTTCAGTTTGGCTTGCTATTCTTTTTTCAAGCTTCATGAAATAAGAGCTCATGATTTTAGATGTTGATTTTAGGTATTTTTTCCTTTCTAATAAAAGTGCTTGAAGTTATAAATTTTTTCTTAAACTCTAGTTACCTCTAAATGTTCATATGTTGTGTTTCCACATTAGTCTGGTTCACAGATAATATCTTTATTGACGACATTGAATTTACTTAAATATGTCACTTTTTTTGTTCCACTAGATTTTCTTTGCTACCTACTTTTGTGTTAAAAAATATATTTGTTATACCCTTTAATTATGTTTGATTTATTAACTATATCTTTGAGTTATTATATTAGGTGTTGCACTACGGGCATTTATATAGACTTAAATTTATCACTATCTACTTCAGGTTAATAGCTATCTAATTCCAATAATACACAGTAGCTTTGTTCTAATGAAGACCCATTTTCTCCCTCTTCTTTTGTGCTGTTATTGACATATAGTATACATAGCATAACATCTACATATGTTATAAACCCAGCAACTGAATGGGATATTTATTTTTCATAAAATCTCAGATTAAACAAAATTCATAAGAGTAATAAAAATACATTTCTGCTGTTTTATATTAATAGATATACTTGCCATTACTTAATGATCTCTATTTCTTCTTCCAGATTTAAGTTACTGTTTGGTGTCATTTCTTGGCAGACTAAAGGTATTCCTTTGCTATTGTAGAGCATGTCTTTTACAAGGAAAGGAATTCTTTTCTTTTTTTTTTTTTTTTTTTTTTGGTTGATATTGCTTTCATTTTTGAATGACACTTTGGTTGTATATAGATTTCTTGGTTAATGTGTTTCCTAAAATTGTTTTAAGCCTTTTGAATATATTATTGGGCTTCTTGCTACTCATTTTATTTCTGATAAGAAGCCAGTAATTGATTTTATTTTCATTTCCCATGTCTGTGATGTCTGTTTTCTATTGTTACATTCAAGACTTACTCATCTTTAGCTTTAATAAGTTTGGCTAGAAAGTGTCTAGTTGTAAACGTTTTTGGGTTTACTGACTCTGTTTATTAAGCTTTCTTTATCTACAAAGTTTTCCATTACCTTGAGATATCTTTGGTCATTATTTATGCAAGCATTTTTTGTGTTGCTTCCTATTATTTTCATTTGGAATTTCCATTATATGAATATTTATATGCTTCACATTGCAGCACAAGTTGCTGTAGTTCTGTTCACTTTTCAATTTTTATTATACTTCTTCACATAAAATTGTTTATATTCAAGGTAAGTAAATATTCTACTGTGTTAGTCTGTTTTCACACTGCTAATAAAGACATACCTAAGATAGGGTAATTTATAAAAGAAATAAATTTAATGGACTCACAGTTTCATTTGGCTGAGGAGGCCTCACCATCAGGACAGAATGCAAAAGAGGAGCAAAGGTATGTCTTACATGGTGGCAGGCAAGAGAGAAAGTGTGCAGGGGAACTGCCCTTTATAAAACCATCAGATTTCGTGAGACTTAAAAACTATCACAGAACAGCACAGGAAAAACCCATCCCCATGATTCAATTACATCATAGTGGGTCCCTCCCACAACATGTGATGATTATGAGAGCTATAATTCAAGATGAAATTTGGGTGGGGACATGGAAAAACTGTATCATTTAGGCCCTGGCTCCTCCCAAATCTCATGTCCTCACATTTCAGAACCAATCATGCCTTCCCAACAGTCCCTCAAAGTCTTAACTCATTGCCACATTAACCCAAAAGTCCAAGTCCAAAGTCTCATCTGAGACAAGGCAAGTCCATTCTGCCTTGTTGTCATATTTGATATGAGACTGTCAAATCAAAATCAAGTTAGTTACTTCCTACATACGATGAGGATACAGGCATTAGGTAAAAACACCTATTCCAAATGGGTTAAAGTGTCCAAATTAAGGAGGTACAGGCCACATTCAAGTCCAAAATCCAGCAGAGCAATCAAATCTTAAAGCTGCCAAATGATCTCCTTTGACTTCATGTCTCACATCCAGGTCACATTGATGCAAGAGGTAGTTTCCCATGGTCTTGGGAAACTCCAACCCTGTAACTTTGCATGGTACTGCTCCCATCCTGGCTGCTTTCATGGGCTGGCATTGAGTGTCTGCAGCTTTAGGTGCATGGTGCAAGATATCAGTGAATCTACCATTCTGGGGTCTGGAGGATGGTGTCCTTCTTCTCACCTCCACTAGGCAGTGCCCCAGTGGGGACTCTCTGTAAGGTCTTCTACCCTACATTTCCCTTCCATATTGCCCTAGCAGAGATTCTCCATGAGGGCTCTGCACCAGCAGCACACCTCTGTCTGGACATCCAGGTGTTTTTATACTTACTCTGAAATCTAGGCAGAAGTCCCAAACCTCAATTCTTGACTTCCAGATCCCTGCATGCTCAATACCACATGGAAGCTGTCAAGGCTTGGGGCTTGCACCCTCTGAAGCAATGGCCTGAGCTGTACATTGGCCCCCTTTAGCCACAGCTGGAGCGGCTTAGATGCAAGGCACCAAGTCCCAAAGCTGCACAGAGCAGTGGGGGCCCTGGGCCCAGCCCACAAAACCATTTTTCCCCCCTTGTTCTCCTGGCCTGTTATAAGAGGGGCTGTTGTGAAGACTTCTGACATTCCCTGGAAACATTTCCCGAATTTTCTTGTTGAGTAACATTTGGCTCCTTGTTACTTATGCAAATTTTTGCAGCCAGCTTGATTTCTCCAGAGAAAATGAGGTTTTCTTTTCTATTGCATTGTCAACCTGCAAATTTTCCAAACTTTTATGCTTTGCTTCCTCTTGAGCGCTTCACTGCTTAGAAATTTCTTTTATCAGATACCGTAAATAATCTCTCTCAAGTTAAATGTTCCACAGATCTTGAGGGCAGGGGTAAAATGCTGCCAGTCTCTTTGCATAGCAAAAGAACTTTACTCCAGTTCTCTACAAGTTCCTCATCTCCATCTGAGACCAACTCAGCCTGGACCTTATTGCCCATATCACTATCAGTATTTTGGTCAAAGCCATTTAACAAGTCTCTAGGTAGATCCAAACGTTCCCACAACTTCCTGTCTTCTGAGTCCTCCACACTATTACAAACTCTGTCTGTTACCCAATTCCAAAATCACTTCCACATTTTCAGGTATCTTTACAGGAACACTGCACTACCGGATACCAATTTCCTGTATTAGTTTGTTCTCATGCTGCTAATAAAGACATACCTGAGACTGGTTAATTTATAAAGAAAAAGAGATTTAGAGATTTAGTGGACTAACAGTTCCACATGGCTGGAGAGGCCTCACAATCATGGCAGAAGGCAAAGGGGGAGCAAAGGCATGTCTTACATGGTGGCAGGCAAGAGAGCTTGTGCAGGGGAGCTGCCCTTTATAAAACCACCAGCTTTCATGAGACTTATTCACAATCAAAAACAGCATTGGAAAAAACAAAAACAGCACTGGAAAACCTGCCCTCATGATTCAATTACCTCCCACCAGGTCATTCCCAGGAAATGTGGGGATTATGGGAACTACAGTTCAAGATGAGATTTGGGTAGAGACAGAGCCAAATCTTATCATCTAATATTTAAATAATTTTTTGTAGCCATGCATTGAAATTTGTATTTCAGTTATTCAGTTATTATTCTTTCCAACTATAGAGCTTTCATTCATACACACACACATACACACACACACACACACACACACACACACACATACATTTCTACTTTTCTATTGATTCCCAATTTGTTGAGTTGTCATCATAATGTTTTCCTTTAATTATTTAAGTAGGACTTTATTTACTTTAGTTTTCTTTAGTTCTTTGAATATAACTATACTTTGCTGATCTAACATCTAGGTCTATTTTTATTGACTTCTGTCCCCTGAGTATCAGTTACATTTTCCTTTTTCTTATTGTATAACTTTTTGTTCAAAACCATACATTTTATTTTTTATTTTAATTTTATGGATACATAATAGTTGTACATATTTATAAGATATGTGTAATATTTTGGTATAAAGGTACAATGTGCAATAATCAAATCCAGGGAACTGGGATACCCATCATCTTAAACATTTACCATTTCTTTTTGTTAAAAACATTCCAATTCCATTCTCTTTATTCTTTTCAAATATAAAATAAATTATTATTATTTATAGTCACTCTGTTGTGCTACTGAACACTAGATCTTATTCCCCCTATCTAAATGTATATGTTTTACCCATGAACTAACCCACCTGTATTCCCCCCTCCCCACACTCCCCACTACCCTTTCCAGCCTCTGGTATCCATTATTCTACTCTCTATCTCCATGAGATCAGTTTTCTTTTAACTTCCATCTGTGAGTGAGAACATACACTATTTGTCTTTCTATGCCTGACTTATTTTATTTAACATAATGTCCTCCAATTTCATCCATAATTTTATAAATGATGGGACTTCATTCTCTTTAATGACTAAAAAATATTCCATTGTACATATGTACTTAATTTTATTTATTAATTCATCCATCGGTGAATACTTAGGGTGGTTTCCATAGTTTGCCTATTATAAACAGTGCTGTCATATACATGGGTGTGTAAATATCTCTTTGACATACTAATTTTGTTTTGTAATTAACCAGTAGTAGTTCCATATTTAATCTCTGAGGATATTCCATACTGTTTTAACTAGAGTACTAATTTACATTCCTTCACATAGTGTATGAGCATTTTTTTCTCTGCATCTTCACCAACATCCAGTATTTTTTTCTTTTTGATAAAACTCATTTTAACTGGAGTAAGATGGTACCTCATTGTATTACATAGATTTGATTTTCACTCCCCGATATAAGTGATATTGAGCCTTTTTCATGTGTCTGTTGTCATTTGTAGGTGATGGGGAGGAAGGCATCAAATCACACTGCCACGTGTGTTCCTATGCAACAATTTTGCATGTTCTTCACATGTACCCCAAAACCTAAAATGCAATAAAATAAATAAATGGGAAAAAAAAAAGAAATGCCTATTCAGATCTTTCACTTGTTTTTAATTGAAATTGGTTTTTTTTTTTTTTTTTGCTATTGAGTTGAGTTCTTAAATAAACTGGTTATCAAAATCAGACATTTCAAATAATATAACAACTCAACTCTCATTTCCTTCTTAAGATGTGTATGCTTTTGCTGTTGTTATCTGTTTGTTCATTTAATGACTGGCCTGCATTTCAGTTCTCATGGTGTATGGCCACAGATGTGCTTGCTCAGCTCATCTTGCCCTCATTTTTATTTTTAAATCTAGCTACCTAGGGTTCACTCTTGTGTTTCTATGGCTTTGTGATCAGCCAATGATTTGGGCAGCTGTGCTCGAACACATTGATTTCGTAAGATTTCTGCCTTTTGCTGAAAGGCTTTCTCTGAAGAATATATTCAAAATTCAGCCAGTTCTCAAATACACCCTGACTTTTCCTTTCTGCTGGGCCCATGTTCGCCTTCCTTGAACATGTGTTTATCCAGTCACTCAGGAAGATATTAAGAGCTTATCAGATCCTTCTATGTCTCTCATTTCTAGGTTCACTCCATTCAATCTATGGATTATTCACAGCTCTATAACTTAGAGCCAACAGAGGCACAAGCTTCCCTATTCATTTCCTCCAAAATTGCTATTTTAACTAATAATATAATATGGTTTTGTATTTCCTGTTCAAAAAAGTCAGTGCACTCTGGCAACATGCCTACTGGTTTTGAATTAAGTTGTCACTTCACCTGAAATAGGCGAGGAGGAGGAAAGCATTCCCAGGAAAGAAGGCTGTGGATCCCACTGCCCTTATTAGGCTTCCACTAGGTTTCTTAAGAATAAATGCATCTCCATTAGTTGTTTGAGTTTGCTTAATTTCCAGAGCCCTTAAATGGTTATTTTTGACTATGTTTTTTACTTGTATATTTTTAGGGAGCTGACACTTTGATCTTTTCACTTCACAGTGCCAGAATTTCCACCCCTGGATACTAAACTTAGATTTCCAATATTTATATTTGACTAGGTTAATTTGATCATAGGAGGAGAGTGGCTTTCATAGCTCCCATTTGATTCTACAAGGAATACATGATCACAGATCTTTAAAATTACATAGAATTTACATGCATCATGAGGAACACTGACATATTTAATAAATAGCTGCTGATGAGGGTGAGGCTGAGAGAGTTGTGGCTAACCTACAGGTGAGCATGTACATATCAGATAAAATAATCAGAACATGATTCAAAGAATGGGGACTCTGAAAGGGATCTCAAACAACCTAATGCTTTTGGTTACTATTTTTTGGTAAACTTTATTTTTTAATTCCAGATGGCCACATCATAACCCTGCCTTATTCCAGACTACAGGGCTAAAGTCTCTGTAGTTAATGAAAATGCTTTTTAAATACATCTACATACAAAGCCTCTTCTCTTTTTGATTATTTTTCAGCATAAAGTTCAAATGCTGAAACACCAGCAGAGGAGATGATCCAAGATGGCCAAATAGCAACAGCTCTGCAGTGCAGTTCCCAGAGAGAACGCAGAGGTTGAATGATCACCACATTTCCAAATGAATTTTTACTGCCCACAGACCAAGAGATTCTTGGGTGGAAAAGCACCATGAATTTCCAGTATGGCTGTTTCAGCCAGCACAGTGGGTCTCCGCACACAAACTCATACAAATCTGGGCGCCATTTCAACTGGCACTGGAACACCTGGGAAAGAGAGTCGCCCATTCAACTGAAAAAAAGGGGGTTGAAACAGGGAGCCAGGTGATCTGGCTTGGTGGGTCCCACCCACACAAAAACCAGCAATCTGGAATGCTCTGGATTGAATGTTTCACAGCAAGCACAGCTGGACACAGGATGGTCCAGCTCTGTTGAGGGAAAGGCGTCTGCCATCACCAAGGCAGTCTACCACTACTGAGGCAGTCCACCATTACCAAGGCAGTGCGCCATTACCGAGGCAGTCCACAATTACCGAGGCAATTCACCATTACTGAGGCAATCCACCATTACTGAGGCAGACTGCCATTAATGAGGCAGTTCTAACTATAGCTCTATAAACAAAACTGCAAGGAAGTTGACATAGCAGCTGGCCAGAGCACACAACAGTTGAGCAATGCCTCTACTGGCAGACTGTGACTAGTCTACCCGCTTGCTGGGCAGGGCATCTCTGAATAAAGGCAGTAGCACATCAAGAACTTATAAATAAAGCCCCAACTTCCCAGGGCAGAGCACCTGGGAAAAAAAAGCCAGTTATGAGTTCCACTGTAGCAGACTTAAATGTACATGCCCAGCAGTTCTGAACGGAACAAAAGAGCTCACAGCTCAGCACTTGAGCTCCTATAAGGGACAGATTGTCTCCTTGGTAGGCACCCCAAACCCCATATACCCAAAGAGACACCTCATAAAGGAAAGCTCAGGCTGACATCTATAAGGGACACTTTTGGGACAAAGATAACAAGAAGAAACTGGCAGCAACCCTTACTGTTCTGTAGCTGCCGAAGGTGATCCCCAGGCAAGCAGGATCTGGAGTGGACCTCCAGCAGTCCTAAAGCAGAGGGGCCTGATTGTTAGAAGGAAAACTAAAAAACAGAAATAACTTTATCATCAATAAAAACGATGTCTGCTCAGAGACCCCATCCGAAAGTGATCAACTACAAAGACCATAGGTAGATAAATCCACAAAGATAGGATGAAAACAGCACAAAAAGGATGAAAACACCCAAAACCAGAATGCTTCTCTTCCCCAAGGGATCACAACTCTTCACCAGCAAGGGAACAATGCTGGATGGAAAATAAATCTGATGAATTGACAGAAACAGGCTTCAGAAAGTGGAGAATAAAAAACTTCTCTGAGCTAAAAGAACACGTTCTAACCCAATGCAAAGAAACTAAGAACCTTGAAAAAAGGTTTGATGAAATGCTAACCAAGAATAAACAACTTAGAGAAGAATATAAACAAATTGATGGAACTGAAAACACAACAGGAGAACTTCGTAAAGCATGCACAAGTTTCAATAGCTGAATAGACCAAGCAGAAGAAAGGATATCAGAGACTGAAGATCAACTCAATGAAATAAAATGAGAAGGCAAGATTAGAGAAAAAAGAGTAAAAACAAGTGAACAAAGCCTCCAAGAAATATGGGATTAAGTGAAAAGACCTAATCTATGTTTGATAGGTGTACCTGAAAGTGATGGAGAGAATGAATCCAAGCTGGAAAACACTCTTCAGGATATTATCCAGGAGAACTTTCCCAACCTAGCAAGACAGGCCAATATTCAAGTCCAGGAAGTAGAGAGAAAACCACAAAGATATTCCTCAAGAAGATCAACCCCAAGGCACATAATCATCAGATTCACCAAGGTTGAAATGAAGGAAAAAATGCTAAGGACAGCCAGAGAGAAAGGTTGGGTTACTCACAAAGGGAAGCCCATAAGACTCAGGCAGATCTCTCAGCAGAAACCCTATAAGCCAGAAGAGAGTAGGGGCCAATATTCAACATCCTTAAAGAGAAGAACTTTCAACCTAGAATTTCATATCGAGCCAAACTAAGTTTCATAAGCAAAGGAGAAATAAAATTCTTTATGAACAAGCAATTGCTCAGAGATTTCATCATCACCAGGCCTGCCTTACAAGAGCTCCTGAAAAAAGCACTAAATCTAGAAAGGAACAATCAGTACCAGCCACTCCAAAAACGTACCAAATGGTAAAGAGCATTGAGACAATGAAGAAACTGTGTCAATGAATGGGCAAAACAACCAGCTAGCATCAAAACGACAGGATCCAATTCACACATAACAATATTAACCTTAAATGTAAATGGGCTAAATTCCCCAATCAAAAGACAGAGACTGGCAAAATAGATAAAAAGTCAAAACCCTTCTGTGTGCTGTATCCAAGAAACCCATCTCACATGCAAGGATACATATAGGCTCAAAATAAAATGATGGAGGAAGATTTACCAAGCAAATACAGAGAAAAAAAAAAAAAAAAAAAGCAGGATTTTCAATCCTAATCTCTGATAAAGCAGAATTTAAACCAAAAAAGATCAAGAGAGACAAAGAAGGGCATTACATAATGGTAAAAGGATCAATGCAACAAGAAGAGCTTACGATCCTAAATATATATACCTCCAACACAGGAGCACCCAGATACATAAAGCAAGTTCTTAACAACGTACAAAGAGACTTAGACTGCCATAAAATAATAGTGGGAGACTTTAACACTCCACTTTCAATATTAGACAGATCAACGAGACAGAAAATTAACAAGGATCTCCAGGACTTGAACTCAGACCTGGAACAAGCAAACCTAATAGACATTTACAGAACTCTGCACCCCAAATCCACAGAATATACATTCTTCTCAGCACCACATCACACCTACTCTAAAATTGACCACATAATTGGAAGTAAATCACTCCTCAGCAAATGCAAAAGAACAGAAATCATAAAAACAGTCTCTCAGACCACAGTGCCATCAAATTAGAACTCAGAATTAAAAATCAAAAAATAGCCAGGCATGGTGGCACATGCCTGTGGTCCCAGCTACTCGGGAGGCTGAGGTGGAAGAATCACTTGAATCTAGGAGGTGGAGGTTGCAGTGAGCCGAGATTGCACCATTGCACTCCAGCCTGGCAATACAGCAACACTCTGTCTTAAAAAAAAAAAAAAAAAAAAAAAAAAACTAACTAACTAAGAACCACACAACTTCATGGAAACACAACAACTGGCTCTTGAATGTTGACTGGATAAACAATGAAATGAAGGCAGAAATAAAGATGTTCTTCAGAACCAACGAGTATGAGGACACAATGTACCAGAATCTCTGGGACTCATTTAAAGCATTGTGTAGAGGAAAATTTATAGCAGTAAATGCCTACCAGAGAAGCAAGGAAAGATCTAAAATTGACACCCTATCATCAAAATTGAAAGAGCTAGAGGAGCAAGATAAAAAAAAAAAAAAACTCAAAAGCTAGCAGAAGACAAGAAATAACTAAGATCAGAGCAGAAATGAAGGAGACAGAGACATAAAAAACCCTTCAAAAAAATCAATAAATCCAGGAGCTGGTTTTTTGAAAAGATCAACAAAATAGACAGACTACTAGCCAGATTAATAAAAAAGAAAACAGAGAAGAATCAAATAGATGCAATAAAAAAATGATAAAGGGAATATCACCACAGATTCTACAGAAATACAAACTACCATCAGAGATTACTACTAACAACTCTATGCACATAAAGCAGTAAAGCTGGAAGAAATGTATAAATTCCTGGACACTGGCACCCTCCCAAGCCTAAACCAAGAAGAAGTTGAACCCTGAATAGACCAATAACAAGGGCTGAAGTTGAGGCAGCAAATAATAGCCTACCAATGAAAAATTGCCCAGGTCCAGGTAGGCTCACAGCCAAATTCTGCCAGACATATAAAGAGAAACTGGTACCACTCCTTCTGAAACTATTTCAGACAATCCAAAAAGAGGGAATCCTTCCCAAATGATTTTATCACACCAACATCATCATGATACCAAAACCCAGCAGAGACTCAACAAAAAAAAGAAAACTTCAGGCCAATATCCATGATGAACATAGATGCAAAAATCTTCAATAAAATATTGACAAACTGACTGCAACAGCACATCAAAAAACTTATCCATCATGATCAAGTAGGATTCATTCTGGTGATACAAGCCTGGTTCAACATATACAAATCTATAAACGTAATCCATCACATAAAGAAAACCAAAGAAAAAACCACATGATTATCTCAATAGATGTAGAGAAGGCCTTTAACTAAATTCAACAGCTATTTATGATAAAAACTCTCAATAAACTAGGTTTTGATAGAACATATCTCAAAGTAATAAAAGCTATTTATAACAAATGCACAGCCAAGATTATTCTGAATGGGCAAAAACTGGAAGCATTCCCTTTGAAATCTGGCACTAGACAAGGATGCCCTCTCTTACCACTCCTATTCAATATAGAATTGGAAGTTCTAGCCAGAGCAATTAGGCAAGAAAAAGAAATAAAGGGTATTCAATTAGGAAAGGAGGAAGTCAAATTGTCTCTATTTGCAGATGACATGATTGTATATTTAGAAGACCCCATCATCTCAGCCCAAAATCTCCTTAAACTGATAAGCAACTTCAGCAAATATCAGGATACAAAATCAATGTGCAGAAATCACAAGCATTTCTATACACCAGTAACAGACATAAAGAGAGCCAAATCAAGAACGAACTGCCATTCACAATTGCTAAAAAGAAAATAAAATACCTAGGAATACAACTAACAAAGGATGTAAAGGAGCTTTTCAAGGAGAACTACAAACCACTGCTCAAGGAAATAAAAGAAGACACAAATAGATGCAAAAACATTCCATGCTCATCGTTAGGAAGAATCAATACCATGAAAATGGCCAGATTGCCCAAAGTAATTTATAGATTCATCAGTATCCCCATCAAGCTACCTATGACCCTCTTCACAGAACTGGAAAAAATCACCTTAAATTTCATATAGAACCAAAAGAGAGCCCACATAGCCAAGTCAATACTAAGCAAAAAGAACAAAGCTGCAGGCATCATGCTATCTGAATTCAAACTATACTACAAGGCTACAGTCATCAAAACAGCATGGTACTGGTACCAAAACAGCAATAAAGCCCAATGGAACAGAACAGAAGCCTTGGAGGCAATGCCACATATCTACAACCATCTGACCTTTGACAAACCTGACAAAAACAAGCAATGGGGAAAGGATTCCCTCTTTAATAAATGGTGTTGGTAAAACTGGCTAGCAGTGTGCAGAAAGCAGAAACAGGACCCCTTCCTGAACACTTTACACTAAAATTAACTCCAGATGGATGAAAGACGTAAACATAAGACCTAACACCATAAAAATCCTAGAAGAATATCTAGGCAAAACCATTCAGGACATAGGCATAGGCAAGGACTTCCTGACTAAAACACCAAAAGCATTGGCAACAAAAGCCAAAATACACAAATGGGATCTAATTAAATGCCAGAGCTTCTGCACAGCAAAAGAAACAATCATTACAGTGAACTGGCAATCAACAGAATGGGACAAATTTTTTGCAATCTACCCATCTGACAAAGGGCTAATATCCAGAATCTACAAAGAACTAAAACAGATTTACAAGAAAAAAACAAACAAACCCATTCAAAACTGGGAATGGATATGAACAGACACTTTTCAAAAGAAGGCATATATGAGGCCAACAAACATATGAAAAACTTATCATCATCACTGGTCATTAGAGAAATGCAAATCAAAACCACACTGAGGTACCATCTCACACCAGTTAGAATGGTGACCATTAAAAATCTGGAGACAACAGATGCTGGAGAGGATGTGGAGAAATAGGAACACTTTTATACTCTTGGTGCTAGTGTAAATTAGTTCAACTATTGTGGAAGACAGTGTGGGAATTCCTCAAGGATCTAGAAATAGAAATTCCATTTAACCCAGCAATCCCATTACTGGGTATATATCCAAGGGATTATAAATCATTCTATTATAAAGACACATGCACATGTGTGTTCATTGTGGCACTGTTTACAATAGCAAAGACCTGGAAACAACCCAAATGCCCATTAATGATAGACTGGACAGGGAAAATGTGGCACATATACACCATGGAATGCTATGCAGCCATAAAAATCAATGAATCCGTGTCCTTTGTAGGGACATGGATTAACCTGTAAACCATCATTCTCAGCAAGCTGACACAAGAACAGAAAATCAAATACTGCATGTTCTCACTCATAGGCGGATGTTGAACCATGAGAACACATGGACACAGGGAGGGGAGCATCACACACTGGGGTCTGTTCCGAGGGATTAGGGAAGGGGCAGCAGAGGGTAGGTAGTTGGGGAGGGATAACATGGGGAGGAATGCCAGATATAGGTGACAAGGATGGAGGCAGCAAACCATATATATATAAAAGAAAGAAACACCGGCTGAAAAGATATCAAATGAACCTGATGAGAGAGTGTTTCATTGATGGGGATAGGTAGAAAAAAGATATATCACAGTTTGGAAAACTAAGATGAAGCGGTTAAAGCAATGGACTTGAGCCTTAAAAGACCTATGTTTAAATTAACCGCTTGGAAGCTGCATAATATTGGAAAAGGTAGTTAACTTCCCTGAATCTCCTTTTTTTTCCCCCATAGAAATTTGAAATAATTGTATTTATTTTATGGGGTCTTTGTAAAGATAAATGAGTAAGGTTTTATAAAGTATCACCTGTATCATGTTACGACCTCAATGTGTAATAACTATCACTCCTAAATTTCTTAGTGGCCTATGCCTCATTCTTTATTTGTTAATTTGTTACAGCCTTGGTGAGGAAGGACTGTGGCATTCAGGAAGTTCTGTAGCATTGATGAACACTTGAGGAATGGAGAAAGCTCAGAGAGTAGACAGAATGCCTGGATTCTTTTTTGAGACATTTCTCTCTAGAAATTCACATGCTGAAAACACCCATAACATTTAGCATTTATTCGAATCCTCTGAGAGGATGAAAATGCTTTTAGTATAGTGGAATCTTGAGACCTCTTTGTCAAAGAAACTCATTGAGATGTAAAGAGCTGAATAAACTAACTTCTTGCTGTTGGTAATGACAGAGGACACAGAAAGAGGGAAAGATGAGACCTACAAATAAAATAGCTCTTACTCTGGCCATCTGTTATAAATCATTTTTTTAATAAATACATGTCTGCAGTATGTATCTGTATGTGTGTGTGTGTGTGTGTGTGTTTGTTTATTGAAGCATTTCTGCTGTAAAGTGTCATGGATTTTTTGTTACTTCATCCCCCAAACCTGAATAATTTAATTTGGGTGCTTTGTAGTAGTTTTTACTGCCTCTAAAATAGAGCTATACTTCTAAAAATAATCATCATCATAATTATTATGATATATGGAGACTTTAGTTTTCCTTCTTCACTTCCTCGCCAACACTTCTATACTCTCCTGTAATGGGCAAGTTGATGGAAATTAAAGCTGCTATCTTTGAAATATAAAATAAAATTGCATTCAGTGATGCCTCTGTATTTATCAGGGATTGATTGCAGGACCCATGCAGACAACAAAATTCAGTAACTCTCAAGTTCCTTACATAAAATGGCATAGTATTTGCATATAACTTAGGCACGTCTTCACATATACTTTAAACCATTTCTAGATTACTTATCATACCTAATACAGTGTATATATGTAAATAGTTGTAATACTGTATTATTTCTATTATTTTTATTGTGGTATTGTTATTTTTATTGTTTTTCATATAGCTTTGATCCACAGTTGGTTGAATCCATGGATGCTAAACTAGTTGATGTGGAGGGCTAACTGTATTTAGTTCTTTGCTTTCACTTTTGGTATTGCTTTAGAATCATATTGATGTTGGCTTATCTTCTCTCTGCTTTAAGCTAATCGCTTAGAATTAATCTTCTTTCTCGTAGTGTCAATGAACAGCCTTCTAAAGCACAATTAACGTATTAGTTGACTTAAGCTTATTTTTTACTTTGCTTCCTACTTTCATCAATATTTAGCAGAAGTGTTATAGTGAAATATGTATTATTTCAGTTGTCAAATATCCAATATTCCTTCCTATTTTACAGAAAGTCCCCATTGTTTGTAGTATTAGTGGGACATATTGTCTTACCTCCCACAATAGAAATCGAAGATGGGTGTTTTTGATCTCTCCACTCCCAAAGAAGCATTTGATTCTTGCCTAGCCAGCCCATCAGCCATTTGCTTCATGGTCTTTGAATCTACAGCATGCACCACAGAGGTGAGTTGATGGCTGAAATGTATTTTCTACTGCTGTGGAGCCAGTCATGGAAGCAGCAGTGAAATCCTAGCTCAACTGCTTTTGTTGCCAAGCTCTAGAAACCCTAGATCCTATTTTCCAATCCTCCCACCAATTTTACGTTCTTATGATAAATCTCCTTTTTATCATACATAGCCACAGATGGATTCTGTTAAAAACAAACAAACAAACAAACAAAGCAAAAATCCTGAATGATAAAAGTGTTCTCAAAAACTATTATCCTGTGCTCAATAAAAATACCGTGTGATTCATAATGCTACTGTGTAGCTTCATATATTTATTCACTCATTCATCTTTACAATTTGATTCATTCATTTATTATCACTATAATTTGGCATAAAGTACATGGATTTTGCCATCAAGCCAACCTGGGTTCAAATTTCAACTTCAACAGTTGGTATGCAATCTTAAGTAATATGTAATATAAACAAAAAATCCAGTTCAAAATTTAGTGCATAAAAGAAAGATCAATTAATTCAATATCAGAAAATGCATTATTAGCTTTGCCACTAAGCAACTTTGTAATCTTGGGTAAATAGCAAGTTCTAATCTTATTTGCTCAGGATTATTTGTAAGGGCATTTCTCGTTCTAAGATTCTATAACCTACACAAAATTCAGTTTCACGTTTCAAAATCACATTTTGCAATCTCGGCCTGTGTGTGTACGTGTGTTTGCAGGCACTAGGGATTATATAACATTAGCTCATTCCTTTTTAAACAAAATATTAATTTTTGTTATATATTAATAAATTGTGGTTATTATTAGTGTATATATTAGTGGGGTAGAAAGTGTTATTACGATTTTGATACAATGTGGAATGATTAAATCAAGCTAATGAAGATATCCATCACTTCAAATATTTAACACTTTTTGAGATAAGAACACTTGAAGTTTACTCTGTTGTATTAAACCATACAGTACTCAATTATTAGCTATATTTTCTGCGAGTCTGTTGGGCCTAGAAAAGTGTCACTATCATGGCATTTTATGGAAGAAATAATCAGCTTTGTTGGCCCATAGACCTTGTGTAATCTGGGTGTGCCAATCACACCTGACAGAGCTATCCCACATGCCGTTCTTCTGCCTAGACTCTTCTACATTCCTTTCATTTTGTCCTGACTTAACTTGTCTTTAACTGACTCTTTACTATGTCAGCTTAAGTTTTACTTCCTTTGGTGAACTTTCCTAAACCTCTCTTATCTTCTACTCTTAGCCTTGATTGGGTTTTCTCATGATAGGCATTTACCACATGCTCTACTTTTTCCGTGTAACATTCACTACAATTGTAACATAAAAATTATTATTATTATTTAATTAAGCTTCATGAAAGCAGAATCTTGGTCTTAATTGTCTCCCTAGTACCTTGCACTGTGCAAAGCCCACAGTGGGTACACAATAGGTGGTTATTGAATTTGAGGAATGAAAAATATTACCAAAACACAAGCCTAGGTGTTTGATATTAACTTCTGGCTCTCTCTACTCAACTATGCCGACCAGATAAAAGAGCTTAAGCTTCAGAACTGTATCATGTGCAATAAAGCTGTTGTAAGACTTGCCATGATTTTGGATCACAGTATCTTTCTTTTCCTAAAATCCTGAGAATCACATGTTATATATATATTGGTCAGAATCTCAACCTGCTACTGCCTACACTGTTCACTTAGGGTCAAGCTCATCCATCTTTTGATGATTTGCATAGGCTATAATGGTTTTGTTTTAGATAATTAGTGATATAACATTTAGGGACATCCTGGGGTTATAAGCTAACACATGAGAGTAATTCCAGAGTCTTTCACTCTTATTAAATGAATAATTATCTAAGGGTACAATTTATAATTTCCAGCCACTGATGGGTAACATTGGCACTCAAACTAGAGTTCATGGGCAATGTAAAAATGAAAGTCAGTATAAATCATCCCTCTATGAGAAAATAAATAGCATTGTCAGGCAAATAAAGGGCGCATTTATAAGTGATTTAAAGTGCCAAATGATTTGTCAGGTTCTCAACTTTTAGAAAACAACTGGAGGGCCTAATACTTAGTCGGTGCTATTGAATTATAGATTGACTGTAATAGTTATACTTAAGAGAGACATTTCTCTGCTATATAGCTATTATTGAAACTCAAGGCTTATAGAAAGAACATAAATTTATTTCAAAATGTTGAAAGAGAGAAAGCATATATGTGATTATCAAAGAAACAAAGTTCAAGATACACAAAAAAGTAGTTAAAGAGTATTAAACAATTCTAATGTCCATGGATAGAATGAAGGATATCTGGGTGACTAGATGGTGATAGTGAAGGGCCTGACACACAGTGTATCTGTGCTGGTTCATTCAGTAAAATGTGATGAATGAAGGTTCACTTATACTTGGGGTGATTGGAAGGTTCACTGTCAGTGTTCCATATTTCTCTCCACCAAATATAAACACATATAGACAAAATGGAGAAAAATAGTAATAAAATTACAGTCAGACCCAAATACAAGATGAACCTTGGTGATGCATAAATGTGGAGCTGAAGTGAGAGATCTGCTTGTCTGCGGGCCTGAAACTTGCAGAGACAGCTAGCGTTAGCCCATGCTCAGTATTAGGAGTAAAGATATTCCCCTCAGAGGAAAGGATAGGTAAAGTCTCACTATGTATATGGCTAGCGCTGGATTCAGTCAAGAAAAGAATTTGAGTTAGGTCACAAAATGTGATAGTGCCAATATCATCATCTGGCTCTTTGTTGATGTCTCTGTAACTGGCATCTTTTTGTTTTTGTATTCTTACCCTTTTCTCTCATTCTCACCATTGTTTCTCTCATTGTGTCTTTTTCCCCCATATCTATCTCCCGTTTTCTCTTTCTCACAAAATTTCTCACATTTGCTAAAAGAAACACTAAAAAAAATTGCGAAGAAAATATTTTCTAGAGAAAAACACAGTTATCTGACCCAGGAAAATTGGAATTAGAACTAATGATAACAAAATAATACATCAGAATTGATGAATAGAAACAATTTATTTTTGTCAGAAAACTGATTAATAAATTAAATTTTGATTAGCAATGTAATTGAGAAAGTAATAGTACTAATATGAAAATCAGCAGAATAAAAAAAAATTGAAATGTTTTCACTGTGGTATGCAGACAACCAATCAATGAAATAAAATGGACTAAAGAAATTTTTTGATTACTGTAGCCTTGTAGTATAGTTTGAAGTCCGGTAGTGTGATGCCTCCCGCTTTGTTATTTTTGCTTAGAATTGACTTGGCTATGCGGGCTCTCTTTTGGTTCCATATGAAGTTTAAGGTGGTTTTTTCCAGTTCTGTGAAGAAGGTCATTGGTAGCTTGATGGGGATAACGTTGAATCTGTAAATTACTTTGGGCAGTATGGCCATTTTCACGATATTGATTCTTCCTAACCATGAACATGGAATGTTTCTCCATCTGTTTGTGTCCTCTCTTATTTCCTTGAGCAGTGGCTTGTAGTTCTCCTTGAAGAGGTCCTATACATTCCTTGTTAGTTGTATTCCTAGGTATTTTATTCTCTTTGTGGCAATTGTGAATGGAAGTTTATTCTTGATTTGGCTCTCTTTCAGTCTGTTATTGGTGTATAGGAATGCATGTGATTTTTGCACATTGATTTTGTATCCTGATACTTTGCTGAAGTTGCTTATCAGTTCCAGGAGATTTGGAGCTGAGACGATGGGGTCTTCTAGATATACAATGATGTCATCTGCAAATAGAGACAATTTGACTTCCTCCTTTCCTATTTGAATACATTTTATTTCTTTTTCTTGCCTGATTGCTCTGGCTAGATCTTCTAGTAGTATATTGAATAGGAGTGGTGAGAGAGGGCATCCTTGTCTGGTACCACATTTCAAGGGGAATGCTTCCAGTTTTTGCCCATTCAGTATGATATTGGCTGTTGGTTTTTCGTAAATAGCTTTTATTATTTTGAGATACGTTCCATCAATACCTAGCTTATTGAGGGTTTTTAGCATACAGGGCTGTTGAATTTTGTCAAAGGCCTTCTCTGCATCAATTGAGATAATCATGTGTACTTCAAACTATACTACAAGGCTACAGTAATCAAAACAGCATGGTACTGTTACCAAAACAGAGATATAGACCAATGGAACAGAACAGAGGTTTCGGAGGCAACGCAACATATCTACAACCATCTGATCTTTGACAAACCAGGCAAAAACAAGCAATGGGGAAAGGAGTCCCTGTTTAATAAATGGTGTTGGGAAAACTGGCTAGCCATGTGCAGAAAGCAGAAATTGGACCCCTTCCTGACACCTTACACTAAAATTAACTCCAGATGGATTAAAGGCTTAAACATAAGACCTAACACCATAAAAACCCTAGAAGAAAATCTAGGCAAAACCATTCAGGACATCGGTGTAGGCAAGGACTTCATGACCAAAACACTAAAAGCATTGACAACAAAAGCCAAAATAGACAAATGGGACCTAATCAAACTCCACAGCTTCTGCACAGCAAAAGAAACAGTCATTAGAGTGAATCAGCAACCAACAGAATGGGAAAAAATTTTTGCAGTTTACCTATCTGACAAAGGGCTGATATCCAGAATTTACAAAGAACTAAATCAGATTTACAAGAAAAAAACTAACAAGCCCATTCAAAAGTGGGCAAAGGATATGAACAGATACTTTACAAAAGAAGACATACATGAGGCCAACAAACATATGAAAAAATGCTCATCATCACTGGTCATTAGAGAAATGCAAATCAAAACTACATTGAGATACCATCTCACACCAGTTAGAATGGCGATCATTAAAAAATCTGGAGACAACAGATGCTGGAGAGGATGTGGAGAAATAGGAACACTTTTACACTGTTGGTGGGAGTGTAAATTAGTTCAACCATTGTGGAAGACAGTGTGGCGATTCCTCAAGGACTTAGAAATAAATTCCATTTGACCCAGCAATCCCATTACTGGGTATATATCCAAAGGATCATAAATCGTTCTACTATAAGGACACATGCCCACGAATGTTCATTGCAGCACTGTTTACAATAGCAAAGACCTGGGACCAACCCAAATGTCCATCGATGACAGACTGGACAGGGAAAATGTGGCATATATACACCATGGAATATTATGCAGCCATCAAAAACGATGATTTTGTGTCCTTTGTAGGGACATGGATGAACCTGGAAACCATCATTCTCAGTAAACTGACAGAAGAGCAGAAGATCAAACACCGCATGTTCTCACTCATACATGGGTGTTGAACAATGAGAACACATGGACAGAGGGAGGGGAGCACTACACACTGGGGTCAGTTGGGGGGAAATAAGGGAGGGACAGTGGGGAGTGGGGAGCTGGGGAGAGATAGCAAGGGGGGAGATGCCAGATGTAGGTGATGGGGAGCAAGGCAGCAAATCACGCTGCCACGTGTGTACCTATGCAACAATCTTGCATGTTCTTCACATGTACCCCAAAACCTAAAATGCAATAAAATAAATAAATAGGAAAAAAAAAGAATTTTTTTGTAGAAAAACAACTTTCTAGATAACATTTATTTGCATTTATATTATTTGGACATTTTTGTTTGTTTTTTCTTTTCTTTTTCAGACAGAGTCTCACTCTGTCACCCAGGCTAGAAGGCAATGGTGCAATCTCTGCTTACTGGAACCTTCATCTCTTGGGTTAAAGGGATCCTTCCACCTCAGCCCACAGAATACCTGGGACTATGGGACTACAAGCACAAGTCACCATGCCTGGTTAACTTTGGTATTTTTAGTAAAGATAGGATTTCACCATGTTGTCCAGGGTGGTCTTGGACTCCTGGCCTCAAGGAATCAGCCTGCTTCAGCCTCCCAAAGTGCCAGAATTACAGGTGTGAGCCACCGTGCCCGGCCTTATATTATTTGAAATGTTTGGTTCACACTTCTCTCTGAGTTAAAACATTTGCAGCATCCAAATTCATCAAAATTATTCAAAACTTATTTTACAAGTTACACCAAATGATTTCTGAAACTATTTTTTATTTTTAATGCCTTGATTTTTCTATTTCCCACTATTCCAATAAAAAGTTTCTCATGAGATATAAAGGCAACTCTCCTTGGTAGATCAGCGCATTTTATAAGCTAAAACATTTTTAAACTTTCACAGCTCAGTGGTAGGAGACTTGAACACAACCTGATCTTCAAGGAAATCAGGAGCATATGGGATTTTGCAGTAAGGTTTGCAAACTTATGTTGCCATAGAGTCAACAAAAACTGTCTATAAAAGAGAAAGTAGCTTATTATAGAAAGAAAAAAAAAGATTAGCTAACTTTATCCCCATTTGGAAAACTGATATTTTTAAAATCAGATCACAGTTTTCTCTTACTTTGTCTGAAAATCTTCAACCCTAGTGGAGTAAATGAGAATATTTCAGCCTTTTAAAGATGGACAGCTGCTCATGCCAGCATTAGTTTTCCCTGCTGGGGAGATTCAAGGTGCATGATACAGTCAAACCATCACCAAGGCCCATCTGTGATTATGTAGAAGAAACACATGCCTGGGAGGTCTGGGCTTTTCTCACATATTTACAGAAAGTAAATTTTTTCTTTTCAACTGAAGAACAAAATTTTCAACTATTACTTTTACCCAGGAAGTAACTGAGTAGATGTGTTGGTACTTGGGAAAAACTGAAGTAGATTTACATGGAGAGAAATGCCAGTCATATTTTTGAACTCCATGCCAAAAGTTAATGTATTAGACAGAGTTCTCTAGAGGGACAGAATCAATAGGAGATATATATATATATATATATATATATATGAAGGGGAATCTGCAAAAGAGTATTAACTCACATGATCACAAGGTAAGGTCCCACAATAGGCCATCTGCAAGATGAGGAGCAAGGAAGCCAGTCCAATTCTCAAAGCCGAAGAACTTGGAGTCTGTTATTCCAAGGCCAGAAGCATCCAGTATGGGAGAAAGATGCAGGCTCAGCGGCTAAGCCAGTCTAGTCTTTTCACGTTTCTCTGCCTGCTTTTATTCTTGCTGTGCTAGCAGCTGATTAGATTGTGCCCAGCCAGATCGAGGGTTGGTCGGCCTTTCCCAGTCCACTGACACAAATGTTAATCTCCTTTGGCAACACCCTCACAGACACATCCAGGAATAATGCTTTGCATCCTTCAATCCAATCAAGTTGACACTCAGCATTAACCATCACAGTTAATGTATAGGCAAGAACCAGCTTAAAACATCTTTTTTAATACTTCAGATGAGAAGGACAGCCTTGCTGAAGATAAGTACATTCCAAGGCCTTACTCCTTTGGAATGCCTGTCTAGCCTTGCTGACCCATCTCTCTTCATGGGAGGCTCTTTTCACCCATCTCTCCCTCCTATATCCAACAACTATCAATATATGTAATTTGCATCCTTTTTTTGTACACACATAAAAGGAAACTTCTGGATAAACATATCTTGTGCAAGGTTGTTAATAAGGAAGTTGTTACTTAGGCAAGGATTGTATTTATAGTAGTGTTATGTTTGTAAGCAAGGTCATTACATGTTCATGATGGGCCAGAGCATCTCAATATGGTGAGATATTTTTATACAGTAAAGCATTGTTATAAGGAATATTAAATCTACTGGGATAGTAGATGTATAGATGAATATGAATTAACCTTCCATAAAGGATTAGTGGATGTCTTTATGTATATGGATAACTAGCTCCTTAACATAAATAAATATTTAGTTTAAAAGCAAAAGTTTGTAACATTCGACATACTTTAAAAAGAAACAGAGATCCTATCTTTGTTATATTTGTGTCTTCTGTAAATAGAAACTATCATGACTCCAAGTACATTAGAATTCTCAGTATTTGTTATATGGCTAGAATATTTATCAGCCACTACTACATCTGGTTTCAAGAAACAGAAAACTGAAAAACTATGGCCTAAATGAGTAGCAAGTTTTTTTTTTTTTTACTTGCAAAGAAAAAAGCCCAGAAAGAGGCGATTCAGGGCTGGTTTGCTGGTTCCATGACAGGATCTAAACATCTTCTATTGGGCTTTTCTGCTCCACTGGTCTTAGTAGCAGCTTTCAGCTTTATGCTTGCATCAGTGAAAATTAAGTCTGTTGAGGCAGAAATCATTTGATAAAGGTTTATTGGAAGCCAAATAAGAGAATCAACCCAGGAAGACTCACAAACAAAATTGAGTGTGTTCTACAGTCTGTCACAAGTTGGAAGGCTTTTACGGAAAAGTAAGAAGAAAGGAAGAGGACTCCTCACATTGGAGTCATCCCTTTCATTAGAGGGTACAATACAGGTGTTACAATCCCAGGCTACAAATTACAACCAACAGACTAAAATGTTTTACATGCAAGACAATCAGTAAAACTTCATGAATCAGAAAAACTTCGTGATGCAAAAATAAGTCAGTCTCCCTTTCAATGTCAGTAGGTTATGTCTTAATCAGTATGCCAAAAGTTTGAGGAACTCATGATAAGCTTTGAGGAATTTGTGTTAAGATCTTTATCAGGAATAGGATATAAGCCAGGAATCATAAAACCTCCCCTGGGCAAGTGAATTTGGAAGCCTGACAAATGTGACCTGTAGATTATCACTTGCAAAATGGCAGCAACTACTCTTAAGTATCATTATCATATTCCAGGCAAGAGGAAGGCTAAAAGAAAAGGTAAGGAGAAATAAGGTATATACCAGATGATTTCTCATCTTTATCTGGAATGCAATAGCTTTCCCAGAGGCTCTAACCACTAATTCCATTTATATTTCACCTTCCAGAATGGGGTCTCATGGCCAACTCTTGCTGCAGGACAGTATCTAGAAAAATCATAATTGTATTCACACACATTACCTTTCCCCAAATGAAAGAGGAGCAGAATGGCTATAGGGAAGGCAATTATCAGCAGCCTTTGGAGAGAGACAGAGCTTCCCATGTACAGATGACTAGTGGGTGGGTGGCAGGCTAGAGAAGCACACTCTTACACTGCAGAAAAGGCTCTTCATTGTCTGGTCTTAGGAGCTTAAATTTACCCACCTTTCACTACAGAGATCATTTTGTGTTAATGCTGTCACAAGTACTTCCCTTTACCTGTTTCTCCTTGTTCATCTAGAAAATTATTTGCCATCAAGATTTAGATAAGACGTCATTACACTTACATGGAAGCCTTATTCTGCTCCAGCAGAAAAAAATTTGTTGAATGTCTACTAGGAATTGAGCTCACTGAAAGCAATATCTCCATCTTCTTTGCAGTTTCAACCCTTAGACTAATGCCTTGGTGACTTACTTAATTTATATACTATGTACGTGGAGTGCAGATATTACCCATTTCCAGTTAAGGTGCATGAATGATTGGCTACCTCACATACTTTCCTGGGGCTAATCAGAAAAAAGATCCAACTATTTCTTGCTAGTTTGGAAACAGTTCAAATACATAGATGAAAGAGAATCTGTGCTTTGGTGTTGTAAACCATAATGCAAAATACACAAAATAAATGCCCTTGAGAGAATGAGACCTAATCAAATGTACAGAGAGACTGAGTCCTTGCAATAGGTTAACCAGTGGATACACGTCACTCCTAAGGACATGCCAACGTTAGAATATTTAACTATTTTGCAGCCAAAGAAAACCCATTTTTGCTTGAATTTGATCAATGGGTCAACAATGTAAACATTTGGCAAAGGACATTACATTAAAAAATATGTCAAAAATTATAAATTTTTTAAAATATTTATTTATATATTTCTAATTGATAAATAATAGTTGGATATATACTATGAGGTACAATGTGATGTTTCGATCTCTGTGTGAAAGAGTACATTAAGCTAATTAACATACCCATCACCTCACCTCGTTATCTTTTTCTTTTTTTGGTATGTGATAGAATGCAAAAAATGGATTCTGTCAGCAATTTTGAAAGACACAATAAATTATAATTAACTGTGATTACCATACAGTACAGTAGATATGGAAACATTTCTCTTGTCTAACTGAAGCTGATCAATATCTCCTTTTGTCCCCATGCATCCCCAAAACCCTCAGCCTCTGGTAAAATCCTTTCTATTCTCTCTTTCTATGAGATTGACTTCTTAGATTCCGCATATGAGATTTTATAGTATTTGTTGATATGGTTTAGCTGTGTCCCCACCCAAATCTCATTTTGAATTGTAGCCTCCATAATCCCCACATTCTGTAGTAGGGGCCCAGTGGAAAGTAACTGAATCATGGGGCTAGGTTTTTCCCATGCTGTTTTTGTGATAGTGAATAAATCTCAGGATATTTGTTTTTATAAAAAGCATTTCCCTTGCACACACTTGTTTTTCCTGCCACCATGTAAAATGTGTGCTGCTACTTTGCCTTCTGCCATGATCATGAGGTCTCATGTGGAACTGTGAATCCATTAGACCTTTTTTTTCTTTATAAATAACCCAGTCTCAAGGATTTCCTCATGGCAATATGAAAATGGATTAATATACTTGTCTTTCTGGACCAGTTTATTTCACTTAGCATAATACCCTCCAGGTCCGTCCATGTTGTTGTAAATGATAGCGTTTTCTTTCTTTTTAGGGCTTAATAGTATTCCATTATTATAAAGGTGGTACACACATTTTCTTTATCTTTTCATTTGTTGATGAATAATTAGGTTATTTCCATATCTTGGCTATTGTGAATAATGGTACAATGAACATACGAGTGCAAACTTCTCTTCAACAAACATAGATTTCATTACCTTTGAATATATAATCAGAAATTAGATTTCTGGATCATATAGATAATTTTGCTTTTAGTTTTCTGAAAAATCTTCACCCTAGTTTTCAAAATGGCTGTATAATTTATGCTTCTACCAACAATGCACCAAGATATCCTATTTTCCACATCTTCACCAATGCTTGCTAATTTTGTCTCTTTTTTTTTTTTTTTTTTTTTTTTTTTTTTGAGATGGAGTTTTACTTTTTGTTGCTCAGGCTGGAGTGCAGTGGCACAATCTTGGCTCACTACAACTTCTGCATCCTGGGTTCAAGCAATTCTCCTGCCTCAGCCTTGCAAGTAGCTGGGATTATAGGTGCATGTTACCACACCCAGCTAATTTTTGTATTTTTAGTAGAGACAGGGTTTCACCATGTTAGCCAGGTTGGTCTTGAACTCCTGACCTCAGGAGATTAGCCGGCCTTGGCCTCCCAAAGTGCTGGGATTACAGGCATGAGCCACTGCCCGGCCACTTTTGTCTTTTTGAATATAGCCATTCTAATAGTGTGGGGCGATATGTAATTATGGTTTTAATTTGTATTTCTCTTATTAACAATGTAGAACATTTCAAAATATATTCCTTGGCCATTTTATTATATGCTTCCTTTTAAGAAATGTCTTTTTGGGTCCTTCTTCAATTTTCAATCAGCTAATTTATTTTCCTCCTATTGAGTTATTTGAGTTCTTGTACATTTTGGGACATTACCTTTTTATCACATGTATGGTTTGTAAATATTTTCTCTCTCAGTCTATGGATTGTTCTTCACTGTGTTGCTTCCTTTGCTGTGCAGAAGCTTTTTAGTTTGCTATAGTTCCATTTATGTATTTTTGCCATTGTTGCCTGTGCTTTTGGAGGCCTTTCCAAGAAATTACTGCCCAGATCAATGTTATGAAGCTCTTCTATGTTTTCTTTTAGCAGCTTTATAGTTGCAGGTCTTATGTTTAAATCTTTAATTAATTTTTAGTTAATTTAGTTAATTTTTGTATGTAATGTGAGATAAGGGTCCAATTTCATTCTTCTGCATTTGAATATCCATTTGTCCTGACACCATATATTGAAGAGACTGTCCTTTTCCCATTGTGTGTTCCTGGAACCTTTGTCAAAAATCAATTTATCAAAAATACCTAGGTTTATTTCTGGGTTTTTATTCTGTTCCATTGGTCAATATTTCTGTTTTTATCCCAGTACCAGGCTGTTTTGATTACAATGGCTTTAAAATATATTTTCGAATAAGGCAGCATGATGCTTCCAGTTCTGTTCTTTTTGTTCAAGGTTGCTTTGGCTACTTGAGGTCTATTATGGTTCCATACAAATTTTAGGTTTTTCTTTTCTGTTTCTGTGAAAAATGACACTGGAATTTTCATAGGGTTACATTTCATTTGATGGGGTTACTGCACATTGCTTTGGGTAGTATGTACATTTTAACAGTATTAATTCTTCTAATCCTTGACCACAAAATATCTTTCCATTTCTTTGTGTCTTGTTTTTTTTTTTTTTTTTTTTCATCAATATTTTGTAGTTTTCAGTATACAGGTCTTTTATCTCCTTGGTTAAATTTACTCCTAAGTAATTTTTTGGAGCTATTTTAAAATTGTTTCCTTAATTGATTTTTAAGATAATTTGTTGTTAGTGTATAGAAATGCTACTGCTTTTTGTATGTTCATTTCATAACCTGCCACTTTACTGAATTTGTTTAACAGTTTTGGCAGGATTTTGGTGGAGTCCTTAGGGCTTTCTCTATATAAAATCATGTGATCAGCAAACAGAGACAATTTCACTTCTTTCTTGTCTATTTGAGTGTCTTGTATTTTTCTTGCCCAATTGCGCTAGCTGGAACTTATAGTACTATGTTCAAGAGTATTGATTATAATGGACATTCTTGTCTTATTTCTGATTTTAGAGGAAAAGTTTTAAATTTTTCACCATTGAGTATAATGTTAATTGTGAACTGATCATGTATGGCCTTTATTTTGTTGAGGTACAGTTCTTCTATATCTGTTTTGTTGAGAAGTTTTATCATGAATGAATGTTAAACTTGCTAAATGACTTTTTGCATATATTGAGATGACTATGCAGTTTTTGTCCTTCATTTTGTTAATGTGGTGTATCAAACGTATGAAATATATGTGTTGAACCATCCTTGCATCTCTGGGGCATATCTCACTTGATCATGGTGAACGATCACTTTTATGTGTTATTGAATTTAGTTTGATTGTATTTTGTTAAAGATTTTTATAATATGCTCATCAGAAACATGGGTCAGAGATTTTCTTTTCTTGTAATATCCTTGTCTGACTTTAGTATCAGTGTACTGCTGGCCTCATATAATTAGTTTGAAAGCATTCTCTCCTTTTCAATATCTTTAAAAAGAAGTCTAACCAGTCTCATCTACTACATTGATAGATAAACTCATAAATCATCTATAAAAATATTTACTTTTACTTAATGTACAATCCTGGTGAAATCTCTAAAAGCAATCATTTGTTTGCAAATCAGATATCTATGTCAGTGAATTAGTTCATCTACTATAGAGAATTGTTGGGTATAAGACAATTAAATTTTGGAGAACATTTACCAAATAACATGGCATATGATAGAGGCTTAAAATAATTTTTATTGATTGCATAACTAAATGAAATAATAACTATGATGTTTTTAGAAGCAAGGTCAGTCACACACTAACTTTACAGAGCATACGATTTTATTAGTACTTGTTTGTTTGTTACTACATTATTGAGTAAATCAATGCATTTTTTACACATTTAACCCTATGATTGGTTATACACTAATTCACATGAATTCATGATACTGGTGATAGATCAAACGATTGCTTCACTTATTTATGTCTCTAGGCAACTATACTCTCTCATGTCTCACTGTGGGTATCTGTGCTGTCCTGATCCCTTGACTTTGGCCTCAGCTTTTTAAAAAATCTGCTTTGGTCAGTGGCATGAAGGCAGAAGTGACAATGTGCCCGTTCTGAGCCAGTGCCATGAAAGGTCAATACGTTTCTCCTATTTTTTCTATGCTTCTGATACTTATATAAAAGAAAAGCAAACAAAAAAGCCTAACCAATATATAGTAATTTGGCTAGTTTAAGATAAGTATGTCTTTCTTTTCTGAAACTTTAGATTTTAATGAAACTCCAGTAACATTGAAAAAAAATCCCTACATAAATATCGAAACTCTTGTCCCATTAAAGTGTTAATAAAATTTTAATAATTTTGTTTCCTATTGAATTTTCTTGTGAGGATTTTTACATTAATCTTATTATTTGACAACCAAGATATTGTGAAAAAAATAATTTTAGAGCATACATAAAAAAATTAATGAATTTAATTTATCTTACATTTTTCATGCTGAAAATATCAAAGGCCTCTAAATATTCTATATTCTTGCAAAGGAAGGACACTCAGTCCTCTAATAAAAAAGGATACTTTTCCCTTGACCACTTTTAATAGAAAACAATTTAACTCCCTTCCTCCTGTTCCAGCCATATGAAATGCTGGCTTCCCCTTCAACTTTCACCATGATTCTAAGTTTTCTGAGGCCTCCTCAGAAGCTAAGCAGATGCCAGTACATGCTTCCTGTACAGCCTACAAAACCATAAGTCAATTAAACCTCTTTTTTTTATAAATTACCTAATTCCAAGTATTTCTTCATAGTGATGCAAGAACAGACTCATACAGTAAATTGGTACTGAGGAATGGGGCATTACTATAAAGATACCCGCAGCTGTGCAAGTGACTTTGGATCTGGATAATGGACAGAAGTTGGAAGAGTTTGGAGGGCTCAGAAGAAGACAGAGGATGAGGGAAGGTTTGGAACTTCCTAATGACTTGTTGAATGGTTGTGACGAAAATGCTGACAGTGGTCTGGACAGTGAGGTCCAGGCTGAGGACGTCTTAAATAGAAATGAAAAACTTACTCGGAACTGGAGCAAAGGTAACTTTTGTTATGCCCTACTGAAGAATCTGGCTGCATTTTGCCCTGCCCTAGAGAATCTGTGGAACTTTGAACTTGAGAATGATTATTTACAGTATCTGGCAGAAGAAATTTCTAAGCAGCAAAGCATTCAAGACTTGGCCTAACTGCTTCTAAAAGGCTATGCTCATATGCATGAGCAAAAAAAGAATATAAAACTGAAACTTATATTTGAAGGGGAAGTAGAGTGTAAAAGTTTGAAAAATTTATAGCCTGGCCATGTGGTAGAAAAACAAACAACGCCCATTTTCAGGGGAGGAATTTAAGCAGGTTGCAGAAATTTGTAGAAGTAAAGAGGAGCCAAGTGCTAATAGCCAACACAAGGGAGAAAAGTCCTCAAAGCCATTTCAGAAACCTTCAAGGAGACCCTCTCATCACAGGCTTGAAGGCCTAGGAGGGAAGAATGATTTCATGTGCCAGGTCCAGGGCCCCACTGCCCTCTGCAACCTCTGGACACTGCTCCCTGCATTCTGGCCACTCCAACTCCAGCCATGGCTAAAAGACACCCAGATACAATTTCATCCACTGCTTCAGTGTTCAAGCCATAGGCCTTGACATCTTCCATGTGGTGTTTAGCCTGCAGGTGCACAGACTGCAGGAGTTGAAGCTTGGGAGCCTCTGTCTAGATTTAAGAGGATGTATGGAAAAGCCTGTATGGCCTGGTAGAAGCCTGCTTCAGGGGTGGAGCCCTTATGGAGAACCTGTACTAGTGCAGTGCAAAGGAGAAATATTGGGTTGGAGTCCCCACACAGAATCTCCACCAGCACACTGCTTAGTGGAGCTGTGAGAAAAGGGCTATCATGCTTCAGACCCCAGAATGAAGTGGATTCACTGGCAGCTAGCACCCTGTGCCTGGAAAATCTATAGGTACTCAATGCCAGCCCATGAAAGCAGACACAGGGGCTGAACCCTGCAAAGCCACAGGAGGAGAGCTGCCCAAAACCTTGAGAGCCCACCTATGGCATCAATGTTCCTTGGATGTGGGACATGGAGTGAAAGGAGATTATTTTGGAGCTTTCATATTTAATGACACCCCTGCTGGGTTTTAGATTTGCATGGGACCTGTAGTTCCTTTTTTTGGCCAATTGCTTTATTTCAGATTAGAAGTATTTATCCAATGCCTATACTCCCATTGTATCTTGGAAATAATTGACTTTTATTTTTTATTTATTTTGCAGGCTTTCAGGTGGAAGGCACTTGCCTTGTCTCAGATGAGACTTTGGACTTTTGAGTAATAATGGAAGAGTTAAGACTTTAGGAGACTGTTGAGAAGGCATGATTGTATTGTGAAAGTGAAAAGAACATGAGATTTGGGAGGGGTCGGGGCAGAATGATATGGTTTGGTCTATGTTCCTCCATAAAATCTCACGTTGAATTGTAATTCCCAACGTTGGAGGTTGGGCCTGTGGGAGGTGACTGGATCATGGAGGTGGTCCTTTATTAATGGTTTAGCACCATCTTCTTGGTGCTGTTCTTGTGATAGAGTTTTCATAGGATCTGATTGTTTAAAAGTGAGTAGTACCTCTCCCCTCTCTGTCTTCCTTCTGCTCTGGCCATGTGAATTTCTGGTTCCCTTTTTACTTTCTGTCATGATTGTAAGTTTTCTGAGACTTCTTCAGAAGCCAAGCAGATGCTAGCATAGGGTGTCTCACACACCATGTGGAACCATGAGCCAATTAAACCTATTTTCTTTGTTGAAACAAATATACATATATATACACACACATATATATATATACACACACACACATATACACATATTTAGATATATATATACACACATATATATACATATATATATACACACACACACACACACACATATATATATATATACATACACACATACATATATGTATGTATATTTGAGATGGAGTCGCTCTCTGTCACTCAGGCTGGATTGCAATGGCACAGTCTCTGCTCACTGCATGCAACTTCTGCCTCCCTTGTTGGAGTAATTCTCCTGCTTCAGCCTCCTGAGTAGCTGGGGTTACAGGCACCCACCACCACGCCAGGCTAATTTTTGTATTTTTTAGTACAGAGAGGTTTCACCATGTTGATCAGGCTGGTTTCAAAATCCTGACCTTAGGTGATCCACCCACCTCAGCTTCCCAAAGCGCTGGGATTACAGGCATGAGACACTGTGCTTGGCCAAAAAATGTTAGTTTAAAAGGGAAACAGAATTAGCATTCTGTGAGACAAATGCAATATAATACATTGTTCATAGTTATTTTACTCCATTCTTTGCTGTAAGCAATATAATGAGTAAGCATTGTTGCTTTTACTTAGAAATGCAAAAACTGAGACTCAGTGAGTTTGCGTAACTTGCCCTAAATGATTCAGATCAAAAATGCATAGGTGAAATTTGAAATCAGGTCTGCATGAAAACAAGTTTTGTGCTCATTTAGCTCAACTGAATCAGAATGTCAGAAAATGAATTAGGAATAAATGATACTTAAATGCTAAAATAATTTTAATCATATCAGAAAGCATGTAATCTCTGTCATGAAGATGTTTGGATGAGAAAAGGGTTAAGAATAAACAATTCTGGTTAAGAATAAACAATTCTGTCAACCTGTGTTTAGAAGATGGAACGTGAGGAAAGTATTAATATTTTGGTACTGGCCTAGGATAAGAAAGACTCCAGTCCAAGAAGTTCATGATGGTGTGACACATGTTCTACATCCCCAGATGTTGACAGGGATAAACTTTCAGCTGTTATGCTATGTCCCATTGTGTAGAGACAAGACAATTCCAGGTGATGCAAAGATGTAGCCTTGAAGAATGTCGAACTATATAATTGAAGAAGTTATGCCCTCATACTTTTTTTGAACTATAATACAAAGAAGGGAAAATTAAAAAATTATAGAATTACAACTCTGAATACTTACAGAGTTGTAATCACAGATGAAATGTGATAATTGACAAAATCAAGAGCAGCAATGTCATCATCTCCTGGTAAGCTCCAGTTTGGGTCTCCTATCCATGTTTAATTTTTTCTTCTTTCCAAAGTTAACCATTAATTTCACTTCTAAAAGCAAATTCACGTTTCCCGTTTTTGAATTCCATGTAGATTAAATCATAAAGTATGTACTTGTGTCATCTGGCTTTTTTCACACTCCATCATGTAGATCCCTTCAATTATCTTCTGGCCCAACCCTCAGACTCTTGCCTGAGATCAAGAGTATTCAATGAAGAATAACAAAATATTGTATTTTTTAAAAAAACTTTCACAAAGAATATGTACAAAATCTTCTTCAGGGCTGACCAGCGGTGTTGAAGGGGGTGTGCTTGTTACACACATCTACAGATTTGATATAAAAATGCAGAGCTTTGCCCCAGAAATGGGTGAGCACCAGAAGCAGTGGGGGTGGTATTAAGATAGGCAAAACAGCAATATTGGCAACTTTGAAGGAATTAACTCTATAACTGGTGGCCTAGGAGAGGTCATCACAGTGAGCCAAAGCCAGAGATAGAAAAGCAGTGTATGCCATGAGTCAGTAAGATGGCTAACCTCTTGGGGGTTCTCAGAACTCTTAGGAGGAATTTGAAGGAAATAAAGTTTCTTTAGAGCTGAACCACAGAAACATAATATTATTTATTATTATATTATATATAAATATGTTACATTTATTATACACACATGTATGCTTCCTCTCACACACACACACACATACACACACACACACTCACACAGCTGGAACTGCTTTGGAAATTGTTATGTATATTTTGAGATTGGGAGATCTAGGGTAAGTGTTTAGCAGTTGAGAACAATAAAGCTAAATGCTTACTCCTAATAAAAGTTTTTTTTTTTAATCTTAAAAACTTAGGCTTTTGTATTGGTATGCTAATGATGCAAAATATTTGAATTTTTCTTTAATCTAAATCATACTATTTTTCATGTGCATGCTACCAATATTTTGATAATAAATTTTTAAAATCACTCCTGTATTTGCTTTCTACCTGGGTTATTTAAAACAAAGGTTTAAAAGTGGATAAAAGTATCATAAACTGAACTGATTTCTTTCTATTGTTTCTCACAATATCTTAGCATCTTAGACCACTAAAGCTTGTTTTTCTATTGCAAATTTTGTAGCATTAAAAATGTGTTTTATACGTAAAGAGAAATATCAGATAAGAAGAAAAATAGCTTACCAAAAGAAAGGGTTTTTTCTTTTACCTTGATTTTGCATTTCCTTCTATCTTTAAAGCTTCATAAACTGATCATTACTAAGACAATGTAGTTAGAGACTAAGTGTTAATAACACAAGTACTTGGTTAATCATTCTTGGTGATTAGGTTTTACGTACTTAAGTCTTTATGGAAAAATACCTTTATTCCCTTAATTTCTCTAAGAACAAAGCTATTATTATCACATAACATAAAATGAAAATTGTGATGGGCTGCTCAAAAAATTGATAAGAAATCAAACTCATTTCAGAAAAAGAAAGCACGGCAGCAGCAGAACCATCACAAACATTACTCAGTTTTAAATTTGATTTTCAAAATAATGCAAGTCAAACCATTCTCCCAAATATGTAACAACCACACACAGTAAAACTCATATAGTTATTCTACAGTAGACACATCAGTCACTTCCACAGACATTCTCCCCAGGTTGCTATAAAATGAAAGATCCAAAACAGTTTAAGAAGGGCAAAATTTCTGGGAGATATTTGAAAAACAGCATAGTAATACGTTTTGCTTTTGATTTGCTGACTTGAAATTAGAGATATGATTTTAAATTATGAAAAGTACACCAAATTGTACCATAACTGGCAACTGTAGCTCTGAAGGGAAGCTCAAGAAATCCTCTTTTTCATGATGGCAAAGAAGCTAAAAATATTGACCCACAGTCACTTTAACATACAATAGAAGTGCTTGCTGTGGTGTGCTTTGGGCTGCACCCTTTGTCCCAGCATAGTTTTGGCAGGTCATTGCATTTTCAAAAAGTGGCTAGAAAATACTAAGTTAAATTATTATGATTAAGCTTTGTCTCATATGATTCTCCAACTGCTTCACATCTGTTAATCACATCTATCCCTATAGGATTAAAAATTCTTGGAAAACAAGACCTAAATTTTTTGTTGCTTGTTTATTAGATGGAGTCTGGTTCTGTTGCCCAGGCTGGAGTGCAGTGGTGCAATCTCTGGTCACTGCAACCTCCACCTCTGGGTTCAAGACATTCTCTGATCTTGGCCTCCTGAGAAGCTAAGATTACAGGTGCCTGCCATAACGACTGGCTAATTTTTGTATTTTTAGTAGAGATGAGGTTTTGCCATGTTGGCCAGGCTGGTTTCAAACTTCTTACCTCAGGAAATCTGTCTGTCTTGGCCTTCTAAAATGCTGGGATTATAGGCATGAGCCACCTGGCTTGGAAAAAAAGTCCTAAATTTTTGATATTTCTAATTATGTTTGACGAGATACATACAGCACATCTAATCCTTCCTCTCTCCTCTTTGTTTTACAATTTTTCATAATCTGATTAAAATATTAGTATTGGAAATTATAGAAAATGAAGAAAGCATAGAACAACATGAGGAAAATAAAACAAATATTGCCTGTAATTTTACTATCTAGAGAAAGTCCCTGTTAACATATTAGTGCAATTCATCCCAGTTCCACACCTACACCTTTGACACTTTTAGAAAAAGCATGGGTTTAAAAATTATATTTGTATGTTGTTTTTATATAATTGAAATCATTCTAATTTTATCACACATCATTAAATGTTCTTTGGTACCATAATATTATGGCTACATGATTATCCATTTGCAGCAGAGTTAGCTAGCTCTTTATTAAGGACTCACACTTCTATTTCATGGTATGGAGACCAAAACAGAACCACATTCTTCAGCCCTTTTAAAATCTGAATTGTGTCATATGATTGCATTTTGACTAATAAAATATGTACAGAAATGTTTAGGCCATTTATAGTTTAAGTACATAAGAACTTCTTTCATAAACTTCCACTTTTTCTTTTTCCTTTATCTGCCAAGTTGACATCAATGCTAAGAGATACCTGGGAAACCATATGTTGTGAATGGCCGGGCTCTTATCTGGTTGGATCTCAGAATGACTGCATGGAGTAGATTCCTTTACTTCCACTTCACCTGCTATTTATATACTATGAAAGGAAAAAATGCTTTCCACTTTGCTAAACCAGTAAAATGTTGGATTTATTGTTAGAATAGCAAACATGACTTTAAACAAGACACTATAATCTATAAATAAGTCACAATTTAACTTCTATTATTGAGTGGCTTTCAAAATTTTATACAGTAGTTATGATATTTAGAAATAAATCTTTGCACACTATATCTTCAGGACAAGTTCATAGAAACTGTATTGCTGAGTTTCAGTCAAGGAACATTATGGCTCCTAGTACAGATAGCGCCTGAACTAAATATAAAAGTTAAAAAACAATGTACACTTTCACAAATTGTTTGTAAGAATTCTTGGTTCCGTGGATTCTCAATCATTCCCAATAACCTTCCATCATCATAGGTAAAAATTACTTTTATTTTTTGAATTATGCCTGTGGTTATATATTTTTTCCATTTGTTCTTCCTTTTTCATTATAGCTGTGTCTGTTTCCCCATTTATATTTAGTTATAAGACTAATATCTTTATTGTGCATGCCCTAATTCAAACTAGACCAAGACTGCCAGTAGATAAACATAGTCACTCACGAACTTGTGTGTTAGAGTTGCTTTTGCTACTGTAGAATATTTTCCATGCCATTATGAACCTTAGCACCACGGTTTTCTATGGCCTATTCTTACTATTTCTGGGGTGTACTTATCAGCCTAGACTTTACTCAAAAGTGCTTAATCTCTACCTAGATCATCTATTGGAATAGAAGCCCTCATCTGAACTCCAGGCCTCTGAGATAATGTCCTGACAATTTGACTGGTACTTCTAGCCTTTCTTTTTAGTAACCCTTTCTATATTCTATGGTATGCACTCCTGGTAATTTACTTTGTTTATAGTGACTCTTGCATCATTGCAAGTCTAGTCACTACTTGGAGACACCTGGTGCTTTTATATTCATTAATTTAGTCATTCTAAAAGTAAATGTGTATGGAGTGCCTCCTATGGTTAGGCATGTAAGAAGTATTTGTGGCCGGGCGCGGTGGCTCACGCCTGTAATCCCAGCACTTTGGGAGGCCGAGGCAGGTAGTTCACGAGGTCAAGAGATCGAGACCATCCTGGTCAACATGGTGAAACCCCGTCTCTACTAAAAATACAAAAAATTAGCTGGGCATGGTGGCGCGTGCCTGTAATCCCAGCTACTCAGGAGGCTGAGGCAGGAGAATTGCCTGAACCCAGGAGGCGGAGGTTGCGGTGAGCCGAGATCGCTCCATTGCACTCCAGCCTGAGTAACAAGAGCGAAACTCCGTCTCAAAAAAAAAAAAAAAAAAAAAAGAAGAAGAAGTATTTGTGTATTTGTGTTACTTTAGTAAATAAAAGTACATGGTTCCTCCCCTCATAAAGCCTAGAGTCTAGTATATAGGAAAAGAGAAGGAGCAAATAAATAGTGAGAGGAACATACGAACAAGAAAACACATCAGTAATTATATGATTGTTGAAAACTAAAACAAGATAAGAGATGGATTTTATCCAGGTAATTATATTAGAGAGTGCCTCCAGATTCAAAGATTAGAGTGTTTCACCAAGGTGGTTTTGCCTTAGATTTTTATCAGGAGAGATAGATAACTTGCAGACAGGTGGTTTAAAGTCTGGGTTGTTTTGTAGGCAGGGGAAGCTGAAGTTAGCTATTTGAACAGCACGTGTTTTTCTTTGTGGGTGGCTAGTTTTAAGATAGTTTAGAGCAAACAGTTCTAATATTAGCAATCAAGCATGACACAAAAAACAGGAAGTGGAGAGAGAGTTCTCTGTCTGGCCTAGCCACAGAAGAACAGAATAGTCAAAGAAATTGAAAAGCCCAATAGAAGTGAAACAAGTACAAGGAAGAGAGACAAGAGATGTAAAATTAGAAAATAACATCCAGGATAAGGTAGTGAGTTTTTACACTATATTGAGAGCAGCGAGGATTCACTGAACTACGCTGATGAAAGAAGTACTATGGTCTCAGTGATATTTAGAAAGATCACCGTAAGTGCTATTTGGAAAATTAATCAGGTCAGCAGGAGGTACAAAAATAAGGAAAGGGATTGGTGATAAAGCTATTACAGTAATCCAAATAAAGAAAGTTGATAGCCTGAATGAGGCTGTTATCCATCCATGAACTAATCAGATGCCTTGCTTATTCTCATTACTATATTGCTATATTTTTACACCTCTTTGGAGAAGGGAATTTAGAATTACATCCATGTCCTCTGCCCACTATACAGCTATGAGGACAGTCCTCAAGGTAAAGTCCCACTGGGCCTCAACTTCCCTTTCACATCAATTGTGACGGTCGCACTGTAGCTTGTAGTCACACTGGATATGGTTCCTACTGTCATCTTTCTGTACCTTGTCCCACAACACTCTGCACCTGGATTATGATTTTTTTGTAATAAATAAACTTTATCTCTTTCTCAGCGATGATACCAACAGTCATGCCTTTGCATACAATACAGTTATGTATTGGCTATTTATGATTTACAATAGTGTTTTTTTCTCCAAAAAATATAATTACAAAAGCTAAGTAAATAATGAGGTACTGCCATCTAGGATTTATTACATGTCTTAGAGTAAAGAACTGGTCTTTAGCAAATATTAAACAAATCAACCTGAATAAAATAATCAATTAAATGCTCTGATTTGTCATAAAAAATCCACTGTTTCACCTCAAGATGTATTGCACAAGTCTTTTTAAAAAAATCACTCTGAAGTAAATAAGAAAAGTAAGGAGTTCTTTAAAAAGAATGGACGAAAAGAATATTATATAAGCCTATAAAGCAGGTTAAGTCATTCAAAATATCTTTTAAATAACATAAAACTCTTCCCAACAGAAAACTAAATTAAAAAACTATCACCATTTCTCCACTGATAAAATCTATTTTAAAGGCAGTCTGCAACATATTTGTGGGTCAAATTTTTCTTGGTCTTTTGGCTACATGAGGGGCCCTGAATGACAACTTCATTCTTAAAGAGTAGCAAGCATGGACAATTTCCCCAGCAGCTGTAGTCCAATGTCACTCTTCTTCAAGATGAAGACCAGAGCCATGAAGACTCAGAAGATACCACTACATGGTGAAGTAAATGTTAGCTGAGCATTTTCTTTTCAAAATTTTCTAAGTCTGATCATCAGAGAACTTCAGTACAGGGGTTATAACTTTCACCATGGTCTTAGTCTCAGGATCCATCACATACTCAAAAAGCACTTTTTGTAAATACTCAAACTTGGTGGGTTCTCCAAAGAGTGAGACACCAGTGTGGTACAAATTGCTGTCTTTGTAAGGTGTCCCCACAGTTGTTGCATCTACATTCTTTTCATATTTCTTCAAACGGTCTTCTGCATAGTGAATCTGTTCTCTAAACTCTTGCTCTTTCGATTTGGAATCACTGATTAAAGTCACCTTCTTGCACCCGGTTTATTGTGCTTGTTGTCACTAAGTCTTACACACTGTTCCTGAAATTGTTGCTATGCAATTTTCATATCACTGTTCTTAACCCAAACAGCTTGATTATCCCCCGACTAATTTTATAGTCAAATCTAAAATCCTTAAAAATCCCTTCAAAAGACCCAATTCTATTTTATCTGTAATCTTAAAAAAAAAAAAAATCTCTGGATATACATGATCAGTTTACACACTCATGTCTAAATATTTCCACTGCAAGTTATATGTATATATAGACATCTGTGTATATGTGTATATGTATAATACATATATACACACATATATATAAATTAAGATATATACCTTAATTTTTCTACTAACAAAAATTCTGCTTTTTAATTAACAAAATTAAAATTTCACTTTCTCCATGGGAAGCACCACCTTATTCTGAAATGTATTCTCCTCTAAATTACTTATTATTTTAATCTTATCAATAAAAAGTTGTAGTTACCATTTAGTGATTACTGTGTCACAGAATCTATAACATCCCATAATTCTGTATATAGAGAGTTATGTAAATAAACCCAACTTAGATTCATATAAATAAACCTAAGCTAACTTAAGTTACCTATATCTTTATGAAATATTTATTTATATTAATGACATTTAATATTAATCTTAATTTAAATTAATTGTTAATATTTATTAATTCAAATTTTAAGGATTAATTTTATGTATAAATAATATATAATTATTAATCAATTTAAAGTTAATAAGAGTAATATAAAGTATAATTAATATAAATATAAATATAAAATATTTTATAAATATTAACTTTATTAATTATTCATATATTTATAAGTTAACCTAAGTTATTTATATAAACCTAAGTTGGGTTTATTTATACAACTCTTTATATACAGAGTTATGGGACATTATTATAGATTCTGCGACACAGTAATCACTATATAAATGTTAACTACTTTTTATTGATATGATTAAAACAAGTAATTGATTTAATAATTGCTTTGATTTTTAATCTTATCAATTATTAAATAATTGATAATATTAAAATAATAAGTAATTTATAAAATTTACTTAGGTTAATTTTTATAAACCTAAGTTGTATTTATTTATATAACTGTAGTTATATAAATAACTTAGGTTTATATAATTCATATAACTACAGTTATATATAAATTTATAAACTACAGTTATAAAGTTTTATATCTATAGTTATACAAATTATATGTATTATAACCTGTCATTTATATAACTGTAACAATAAGAGAATTCCACAACTAATGTATGCAGCTACCTAAGGCAACAGGTGCTAGTTGTAGTCCCATTTTATAGATGAGAAAACTAATGTTTAGAAAGAGAAAAAATAAGTTATCCAAGGCTTTTCAAGTAGCAAATGCCTTAGCAGAGATCTAAACTCAGGTATCTGACTGTGGAGTTCATGCTGTTATTTAGTAACATCACTTTGTAACCAAGGGGCTCTGAATTCTTTTGGTAATTTTTGTATAGTAATAATATTTAATGCATTGTCTCAGCTTAATATTGCATAACTTAGTGCAATTAACGGTTTCAAAATATCAAATGTGATCATGGTTATCTGGGCATGATCAAGTTTGAGATTTTCAGGAACAAAGATAATATCTTGTAGCTTTTTGAGGTTACTGTAATTTTCACATTGCTTAATGTGAAATAGAGCGAATGGTAGTGAGTCAAAAGTATTTGTTCCATTGTTTATATATAAAATAACATATTTGAAAGATAAAATTGCTGTCACATGGATTGACACATTTGCTAGTTTGGCTTTGACTTGAATTCAGTGCAGAGTAACTCATTAAGCAATTCGGAACCAGAGACTCTGCTTTCACTGGCTCCAGAAAAACAAAATCTTACTCTTGGAAAGTTCACACTCTGCTTGGAGGAAAAAGACAAAGGGTATGCAATAAATGCTGGGATCAAGTATCAAGGTTCATGCACCATGCTATGAGAGCAGTGACAGAAGAAACAGAAAACTCCAGTTTGTAATTTTATTGAACTCTGGTTCAGTGAGTTTTGAAACAATTATTTCCTCAAACAGTCACAAGAAACATTGACCACTGTGTTAAGGCTGATGAAAGACACTCTGCTAAACGTTATGGGAAATATAAAGTAGTATTAGCCAGGGTCCTGCCCCCAAAAATCTTGAACTCTTGTTGGAGAGAGAATGATGAAAAGTGTAAGATCTTAAAGTGCCAACACAGAGGACAAACAGATTTCTCTAAGTTGAAGTGATCAGTAAGTGCTTTAAAAACACAACGGATTTTTGTTGTCACAAAAGATGTAGAGAATTTAAGAAAGCATTTGTTTCAAAAGATTTGATCACTAGATTGAAGAAAGAAGTGAAACTGTGGCAGCATCTTCAGCGGAGGTGGGATGAGTATATCCAGAGCATGAGTCTCTGAAGGACCCAGGAAATGTGGTTTGGAAAATGGCTTCTGGCCATTTTGTAGGAGGCATAAAAGGCCACCATGGTCTGTGAACTGACCAGGAAATGGAAACAGAGTGGAAGGCCAAGGTTCTTCCCCGTGGGAATTCAAGTCAGAATTCTGACCACCAGACCTAGATATATTCCTTGAAAGCTACTCAGCTTTCATTCCTAGGGGCATTGTGATCCATCCATCATTGCTGAGGATCTCTGAGGGTCAGAGCATTCTGAGCACACCCCTACCTCTGCTGCTCATTAAGGTAAATGTGCCCACTTGCCTCTGGAAGTCGAGTGCTGCCACTTGTCTTCTGCTGTCTTGCGATAAGATTTTCCCCTTTGACATCAGCAAGCCTGTTTCATAGCAGCATTTCCAACAGTCACAGATGGTCTACAAGGAAACTGCTCTACCAGAAAAGGCTGTGGGGCCTTTCAAGAAAACCTGCTCCCCTCACTAAAGTATTGCTGCAATCTTAGTGAAGGAAGTGCCTCTGAAGTCTCTCAGGAAGTGGGTATGAAAGCTGATAAGACTCAAAAATTTCTATCCCTTAAGCCTTTAGATCACTTTCCTTATGCTGGAAAGTTCCGAGATTTCGGGCTCATTAAGTGTAGGCCACTGTTGAATTCAAGTTTTAGTCAGCTATTGACAAACTATTAAGCTCTTCCAGCTGCACAAGCTACACATTAAATGAAAAATTTGTTAAATACACTCATGAATATATTCAGCAAAGATACTGTATTGTCTCATTTCTCTAACTCTCTTTGATGCCATTTACACACATATTTACACACACAGATTTATATTGATATAAATTGGAAAACTCTAGTAATTATATTAGAGTATAAATTACTTTTTTCTTAGATGGAGTCTCATTCTGTCACCCAGGCCGGAGTTCAGCAGTGGTATGCTACTGGCTCACTGCAACCTCCACTTCCTGGGTTCAAGTGATTCTCCTGCCTCAGCCTCCCTAGTAGCTGGGACTATAGGTGTGTGTATTTTTGGTAGAGATAGGGTTTCACTGAACTAGTCTTGAACTCCAAACCTCAGGTGATCCATCTACCTCAGCCTCCCAAAGTGCTAGGATTACAGGTGTGAGCCACTGCACCTGGCCTGATAGTCAGAGTTTGAACTTTTCCTCTAAGTTCAGGATAAAACATGATCTAGTTATGAGACTGTGAACTAAGGGTAGTTGAGGTGTCCTCAGAAAAATAAGTACCCTTTGAATGAAACTGCCAATGGAAGTTTACTACAGGACCTCAACTAGGAGAGAAAAGCACCTTCTGATACAGAAAGGCAGGTTGCTTCCACTGACAAAGGATGCTCATGTGATTTAACGGTTGAGGACTCTCTGCTTCATTCATACCTAGTCTCAGGATCCTGCTTCTTCCTAATTCATACTCCTCTGTTTGTCTTGAGAGATGTTGAAAAGCTAAGAATCAACTCATGCTATAATTCTGCAGCCTACACAATTCACTTTTGTGCTTGTTTTTTTTGAGGTTGACCCTTTAGCTTAAGTAATACAATATTCTTAGGGATACTATAGAAGTTCTTTGATTCTCTGTTTGTTGATTGATATGAATTTTTTTAAAACCTGTCAGTCATTGTCTTTTTGTAAGCACCCCAATGCACTCAGCTACAACCACTCCACCTCACAGATTTGTGGTCTTTGAAATAATGTCCAAATGCCATTATTAAAAGAATTGCTGGTCTGGGGGTGGTGCCTCAAGCCTGTAATCCCAGCACTTTGGGAAGCCGAAGCGGGAGGATCAACTGAGGTTAGGAGTTCAAGACCAGCCTGACCAACATGGTGAAACTCCATCTCTACTAAAAATGTAAAAATTAGCCAAATGTGGTGGCAAGCACCTGTAATCCCAGCTATTCAGGAGGCTGAGGCAGGAGAATCACTTGAACCTGGGAAGCGGAGGTTGCAGTGAGCCATGATCACACCACTGCACTCCATCCTGGGTGACAGAGTGAGACTCAGTCTTAAAAAAAAAAGAAAAGGAAAAAAACAAATTATGCACTTGTCCTCCAAGGCACTAACTTTAGCAGGCATTTCGCTATAATTAACCATACATTTGATTTGTATTAATTTGATTAATTATGATGCTACAGCATTTCATAGATTCTACTGTTCCATCACTTGATAAAACTATAGAATGGCCTACTAAGGACTTAGTTAAAATGCCAGTAGGGAACCAAAAAGATGGAGCTCATGATACAGGATGCAAAAATATGTGTGAATAAAAAACCAGTAGATAGTACTTGTTCTGTAGCCAGAATACATGGGTCAAAAAATCAAATGGCAACTGCAGAAGTGCCTCCTTGCACTATTATACTGTCTAATTTATGAAAAGTTTGCTTTTTGCTCATAGAATATTAAACTTTTTGATTTGGAGGTCTTGGTTCTCTAGGAAAACAGGGTACTACTAAGGGACACAGCAAATCCACTGAATTGAAAGTTAAGATTGCCACTTGGCCATTATTACCACATTGTGACACTATCTATAGACAAAGCTGACTGGGATGACTGATTCAAATTACTGTTACAAAAAGAGGCAGGAACTCGGGTGATTGTCTGAGATAACACTTAGCGCTTTCATATTGTATAGTAAAAGTGAGTTAAAACGTTTTAGTAGTAACAACAACAAACAAAGGCAGAACTACTGAGTCATTCACTACAGAAATAGAGATTTAGGTCACCTCAGAAAGAAGAGATCTCAACTATCTGAAATACTGACCAAAGTCAAAGGAAACATGGAATGGTTAGTGAGAGAAAGAAATTATAAATATGAACTATGGCCTCATGATCAGTTACAAGAGCAGAAACTGTAGAAGAAATGGATATATTTGTGTGTATGAAATAATTTATTCATGTTTTTCTCCTTACTGTTAATATTTTATATAAAACATGGTTGTTATCAACTTAAAATTTAGTTGTTAGGCAAGGAAATACTCAGATGGAACGGTGGCTGACTTCCAGAGGTGAATACAAATGCTGGTACTTTGCATCTCCTCATTTTAAGAAGATACTTGAAGCAGATTTGTTTATAACAAAGAAGTTGCAACTTATTAGGTGGAAATAGAAAGTTATTTTTGTTTTATGGAAGTTCAAATGTGTAGAAGGGTCTGAATGAATGCCAAGTAGTTGAAGAGGTGGAATGTAATTTTGTTTCTCAGTTTCAAACTCACCTTTCTTTACTTGATGCTGGGGCTGAAACTCTGCAAACTTCATTTCTGCTTTGTCTTCTGGGGCTTGTTAGGCTATGTCAATAGGGTCTCTTGAGGTTGACTGGAAGGCTGAAGGAGGGAGAAAAATGTTGCATCTTTCTGCCTGCTCCCTATGCCTGCCTATCTCATTGCAACAACCAACTTTCACTCTGAGAGTGGTTAGTGGTGGTGGATTCTTATTTACAATTTTTTCCATTCTCCAAAACAGCTTTACAATTCTTGAGGGGTACCAGCCCTTCAGAAGTGTCACCCACTCCTCAGGGTCTGGCCTTGGTTCTTCAGGGTCTGGCCCCAGTTCTATAGGGTCCCTCTTCCCAGATGCCTACCTCTGTGGTTGCTCCCTGCAATTCCTTTATCTGTGATACTACCATGTCCCCTTTTAGCATTGTTAGTTGTGTAATAATTGGTTGAAAATTTATTTACAATCATCTCTGCTAAAATAACTGGTGCCATTTCTTTTTTAACTCAACTCTGAAAGGATATAGTAAGGTTATTTTGTAGTAAGAAGTTACTTAAATTTTAATCCTGTCCCTTGAAACTGAGCCTTAGAATTACCCTAGGGATCTCATGAATGAGACTAAGTAGTGATCCAATATCACCATTTTAAGCAACTTTACTGGTTTTTATTATTAGGCAATTCACTTAACCTTTAGTGTAAGTGTTTGGGAGGGAGGAGCAGTGGTCATATCCCTAATGCTTACTAGCTGGTGAGCTTGGACCAGTTGACAGTCAAAACATCACAGATGATGAATACTTGTTTCAAACTCCTCACCACCTGGGTTTGAACCATACTTCCTCCACTTCCCAATTCTGTAACTATGGGCAAGTGACTTCACCCCTCCACGTCTCGTCTGTGAGATGAAGGTGATTACTGTAGCTAACGCATAAGGTTATAGTAAGGATTAGATAAAGAATTTATTAAAAATTCTTTGAAGTGTACCTGAACCATAAGAAGTACTCAGTGCATTTTGTTTTTCCTATTGCTGGTGAATCATGTGAATCTGTGAATCTGGAAACTCACAATAGTTTACTGCTAACACATATTGGTGAAGTTGTGTGTATTTCTCATTACAGTTTGACTGAGTTCATGTAACCTCTCAGCTGCAATCTGGCAAATCATCTTTTCTCATGGAACCAAATCCACATGTGCTTAAGATAAGGCATGTGCTGTGAACCTTAATTAGTGTCAGCAGTTCACTCTTGGTCTGCAGATAGGGCAGTTCTTTCATTCAGGGGACATGAACTTACTGTTTTGATTTATTCTGCATATGAAGCATTAGTAAATCAGTAGGGAAAGCATATGAAATACAGGAAGTAATTTGTTTGTTTCAACGTATTACATTTGGACATGTGACATGAAACTTACAATATGACCCTGGTCTGTTGCTGTCAAATTACCTTCCAAAAATGAAGTCTAGACTGGTTGACCAATCTGAGATCAGAGGGCAAGGCCAAAAGTATGTACAGGGTACAAATTTGCCTAATGTTGCCAGCAGGGCCATCCTCAGGAATATCGTGAAAAAAAATATTCCCCAGGGCTGTCCCAAGAACGTGTCTCTCCTTTGCTTCTCTACTCCATGTAACCTACCTGCCCATTTCCACTTTTCATCTCACAAAGATCAAGAAGGTGTAATGTCAGCAGATGTGCTTCTCTCTTAGGAAATTGTGCTCTAAAGCTGATTACTTGCTGATCACTTTGATATTGTGAACACATCTATGTGACCTCATTGTGAACATTCTTATTATAAACTTCAGATTTTTGGAACTATAAATATCAAAAATTGAGATATCATTTTTCAACCATCAAATATACAAACAAAGAGATTTATAGCAACCAGAGTCAGCAACCACGTGGGAAAATGGGCTGTCTCTTACATTGCTGCTGGATATGCAGAGCAGCATGAATTTTTCAAAGGTTATACGTCAATAAATATGAATATTTAAATGTTCAGAGTCTTATATTCAATATTTACACTTCTAAATATTGTACTAAACCGATCAAAGAAAAAGAACCAGTACTTAAGAAATTAATTCCAAGAATATTTGTTTTAAAACTTTTTGTGGTGGCAAAAATTGGGAAAATCTAATTTCCCATAAATGGATAGTATGCGAATATATTCTAGCCATGGAGATTTTGAAATGTTTTAGAGCTACTAAAACAGAAGGGTTCCTGAGAGGGCTATGAAAGTTAAGTGAAGAAAGTGAGCTGAAAAGACAGCATATAGCATACCACAATTTTATTTAAGGAGAAGGCGAATAAGAAAATAGCTACATATGCTTTATTCCTGTGTATATTTAAGTTTAGAAGCACAAAGAAGGCTATATCCATGTGTGTAGGGTAGGGCCCGGATGGAAAGAGTTTTTGGAGTGATTATCAATTTTTTAATTTAAAAATTTTAATTTTTAAATTATCAATTATAGTGTTAAGATTTATAATAGCCATGCTTTTTATTGATAATTTTTAATCAACAAAATAAAAAAAAAATAACCATCACATATGGAAGGAATTAAGCTACAAACTTTTAAAATGTCCACATCTAATAGGGAAATAACTAATGTGGAATTTGAACCCAGAGCTGTGTGATCCCCAAGCTATCCTAGTTGTTTTATACACATTGCCTTGGGCCTTGTGAAATACACATTCAAGTGAACAGGTGGAATCAGTAATTTTTGGCTGAGAGAGCATTCCCAATTTATTTGGAAATTAAACCTCACAGGAAGCAGTTTGTTTCATGCAGGGTTCATCATATCTATTGGTAAGAAAATATGCAGAACACACTAAACCTGGTTCTGGAGTCTTTCTGCAACATTTAGCCACAATTGGACACTTTCAACACAGTCCAAGAATATTGGCACAATACAATGGCATCATTTGGAGCAGCTAAAGAAAACCCCTGCACAGCACTAAGGAGATAAGAGAAAAAGATACTGCTTTTTGACACTTCAATTCATTTTACAGGAGCTTTTTTGTTTTGGCTTCCTTTTGAGAAAAGAAAGAATGGTGGATTTGCAAGGCAGCTCAGCAGGTTGAGCCATGAGCTTGGGTATGTGCAATATGTAAAGTGCATCTAAATGCACATCTGTCAACTTTCTACATGTGGCGGTTAAAAGGAATGGTAACTGGTGAAGTGCTGTGTATCCAGTGGTTTGCTTTTTAATGCAAATGCTGTTCTGTGGAAAAAGAGGAGCCAAGGCAGAATTCATAAGCAGCCTGAGAAGTTGGTGAGAAAAGCAATAAACTGCTTTGAAAAGCCCTACAAGGTAACATTTCCCTGGGGACCTCATTTTTAGAGCATTACTATGCGATCTGAATTAAATCCTCTGCACAGAGCAGCCGCCTGGTGCTTCAGAGTTGATTACCATCATCCCTGGAGGCCAAGACTTTCTGCATTATCAACCTAGCATCATGGAATCAACTTATGGAAACCATGTGACCTTTCTGAGCTCAGTGCCAGCAGAAGTAGGCATGCCCTTTGGGTGAAGGCTGAATGTTAGTATACCAAGATATTCTCTACTTATGAAAGTCATGGGCTAAATTATGCTTACATTGATTTGTATGGTCCAGAAAGCACACAGGGGTGGGAAGACATGAAGGAAGGGGGTTGTCACATAAATGATTCTAAAACCATGGTAACTAAATATCAAAGCACTAAATCAAGGGCAGCAGACATCCATAATGAAGTGTTCATAGAACCAGAGTCCAAAAATGCAGAGAGGACTACACAATCCATTGTGGAAACTGCTATACTATAAATTCAGAATAAGAAAATGAAAAAGGCAAAATAAATCCATCAGGACTGAAGGCCCTCCAGCCCAAATATAAAATATAAGAGATGGAATTTCATTTTCTCTGTTCCTTTAATCAAACCAATTCACTTCTTTTTGAATTAGCATTTTATAAATTCATATAGACACAGGATCAGAAGAAAATTGCAAAAGAAGCAAAGTCCTATCACATAAAAATAAGCTTTTGCAGTTTACTTTTTTCTGAAATAATCCAGATATAGTTCCTGTGGTTAGTCAGGAAATGAAATTGTTACAAGCATTAAAAAGCACCGAAAATATCAAACCCAGCCAAATATTTGGCTCACTTAATGACTTTTTTTAATGTCTTTGCTTTTGTCTTTAAGATAAAACTCTAAATGTCAACAAATGTGTTAGTCAGGACTTCAATAATTAAGCAACTTTTAGCCCAGTGTCAAACATCATCTGTATATATATAGTTATAATTTTCATAAAATTTTTCTTCCATCAAATAACTCCTGCCCTTAAAATTATAACACATTCACATCTCTCATTTAATGTTTTAGTTTAGTTTTGATTTAACTGAAATTTCCTCATCCAATCTTTCCAATAGAGAGAATAGCCAGTGTGTCTCCCCTTCCCACACAGGGACATGCACATGATGCAAGGAAGAAACCACATCGCGAAGATCCATTAGTGAACTGGTGTTTGAGCAACGAAAGGAAATACATCCTAGGGCAAGTTTTCTCTTGAACATATTCACCTTGCAGTCCACAGAGACAATAGGGAGGAAGCTGATTCTAAACGTCACAAAAGGGCAACCCAGGGAAAAAGGCTCAAAGTGCTCCCAGGATAGCAGGTCGCACAAAGCTCCTTGTCGCCCTTTGCTTGAGCTGCAAAATGACCAGCAGGATTATCTATCTGTGTTCAGAGAACAGTTTCTCCATCCTTGGGGTTCAGGCCTGGCTGTGGCAGGTCTAACAACACTGAAGCGGGCCTTCAAATTGGCTGCTTCGATGCAAAAAAGCAAAGAGAAAGGCTAACAGGCCCAGGCACATGGCAGAGACGCTCAGTACAACACTACCCAGAATGCTGCCATTTGTTTCAAAAGTTCTCTTTATCTCAGGGTCAAAACTCTCAGGACATAAATGAAAAAATATTCTTTTAAGCTGTTGTTGCCTTTGTCTACATAAGTGGATTACAACCTTTTCAAGTATAAAATGTATTAAATTAAAAAAAAAAACTTATGAACTTTTCTATGTCACTATATTCTGCATTGATTCATTGAGAGTATAATGACCAAATAACTACATACATCCAATAATATTTTGAAATCAGTGTTGTTAAAATGTATCACAAGAACATCTACATACATTTGATAAACTGAACAACGTTGGCATGAGATACCGCATTTATTCAGAGCACAGAGAATGTTCTGTTCTGTTTCAACGGAAAAGAATGAAATGGAAAAACATATGTAGTAGATGAAATTCTGAACTTTTCTTCATTATTTTTTTCTTTCCTGTATTCCTTTACCCACTAGTCCCTGCTGCCATGGGATGCCAGCGTCACATTGAGGGAAGGAGTATTGGTGGAATAGAGACAGCTGTGAGATTCTTAGGTTCTAAGTTTTACCATTTGACCTTTTCACTACAGAAATATTCCAATGCTTACAAAAAAAAAAAAAAAAAAAAAAAAAAAAACAGGGCATACAATAATGTCCCTTCTATAGCCATCACTACTTAGATTCAGCAACTAGATACACTCGCCAGTCTTATATATCTCATCCAATACTTTTTTCCATCTCATTATTTTAGAGCAAATTCAAGATATGTATTTCTTCTGTAAATATTTTTATTGCTGTTTTGTTGGTCACATAAATACCTAATTATTGTTATCATACCTAACCAAGTTAACAATAATTCCTTAATATTTTCCAATACTCAATCTATACCCAATTTGCCTAATATTGTCTGAAAATGTTTTTTATATTGCTTTGTTTAATTCAGGATCTAAACAAAACCACACAGTACTTTTAGTTACCTTTTAAGTCTCTTTTAATCTCTAGCAATCTTCCTCTTTTAAGTCATATATGTATGTATTTTTTAATAAACTGACCCATTTGCCTTGGAGAATTAGTTGCGTTTTGGACGTGGTTGATGCTTCTCTGAGATATCTTCATCTTGTTCCTCTTTCCCCAGTGACTTCTGTAAACTGGTAGTTAGATTTAGAGGCCTGAATAAGTTGAGTTTTTCTTTGCAAGCACAGTTGTACTTCTACTTACATCATATCAGGAATCATGTATCAGTGATGAATCTTTTTTTTATTATCATAAGATTGAGTCTTAAGTATCAGGAAGCAATAAGACAAGAAAGCCTGGAATAAATGCATCACAAAGGATAGTGTTTTTGCTGTCCTCTTTGTTTGAATTGAGAAGGAAGAGATATTAACAGAGGAAGCTAGAGTGTGATGGACCAGGGTAGAGCTGATTGAACCTTACCCTCTTCCTCAGGCTGAAGTTATAACAGCATCAAACATCAAAGCCCACATCAATTCAGATTCTGAGGATAAAGGTGGCGTACACACTGCTTTCCACATTGAATGCTGAGAAGACATATCATCCCAGACAAAACTATGATTATAAGACAAGTGATCTTCCCCGACTCAGCAGCAAAAAATTCTGGAAGCCAGCCTGAAGTTCACCCAGCTGAGTGTGGAAGTTAGCAAAGAGAATCCAAACACTGCAGAGAGTATGTGGAAGTCTTCTGATAAGTAGTCTAGAACCAGTGCTTAGAGGACAGAGGGTAGTGAGTGATCTCAGCAGATGTTCACATGGAAGAGTGATAACAGCCAGGAATCACAACTTCCTAATTTTACTTCCCAGCAAATATTCAGTGCAAACTAGTTCCTACTCATAAGTAGCATCATTGCCCAAACACAAGGTGATACCCATAGTGAGGTAAGTTTCCTGTTTCCTCGGTGAGATCATTTTGTTGTTGTTTTGGTTTTTTGTTGTTGATGTTGTTGTTGTTTTTGGTTTTGGTCTTTTTGTTTGTTTGTTTTTGATACAGGGTCTGGCTCTATCACCTAGGCTGGAGTACAGTGGCACGATCTTGGTTCATTGCATCTTCAACCTCCCAGGCTCAAGGGATCCTCCAACCTCAGCCCCAGAGTAGCTAGAACTATAGGCATACACCACCATGACTAGCTAATTTTTGTATTTTTTGTAGAGATGGGGTTTCAACATGTGTTGAACTCTCAAGTACAAATGACCCACCTGCCTCAGCCTCCCAAAGATCTGGGATTACAGGCATAAGCCACAGTGCCCAGTGAGATCATTTTTAAAAAATGAATTCTGGTTAATTTAAACACAGAAATATAATTTTGTGTGGATACAGAAAAGGAACTACCAAATATTCACTTATAATAAAGATTAATTCACAAGTTACACATGCACGTTTATAATCACATACCATAATTTTCCATTCCTCTATTTCACTAAACAGCTTATTCAATTCTTTATTCACAGCCCTGAATGACCATCTGTGGTAGTCCTACTAGGTGATACTCTGTGTGGGATTTCTCATTTACCCCACAGAAGAGTTTTCTAAGAAAGGCATTATGAGTTCCCTTTTACAAATGACCAAGGGTAGGCTGACAAAGGCTGAAAAAGGATTCCAATGTTACATGAAGTAAGGGGTAGGAAAGAGATTACAGTTCTGACTCTCATCATAATATGCCATTTAATCTCAATAGGAGCAATGTCACCCAGAAGGGGCTAAAAATTGTTTTAGGGTAGTAGAGGAGGGGGAGTAGACATTGTAATAGTTTGTGGCCCTGTAAAGATTCCCAGTACATAGACAAATATGCAGTATATTTGTGTTATTAAAATGTCAAATTCTGGGCAGAATGAACTGATAAGGAAAAATATCTTAAAAGCCTCTTTAGAGGGCCAATAATGAAAGAAGACTGAGAAACATTGCATGTACCTAGACACCACTTCTGCTGATGCCCCACTAAGTAATGAACTCTGGTGGCACATTGCCGTTTCTGAAGTCTAATATTGTATTCCTCGTTACATCACTCTCACCCCATCTAAGGCCCTTGAATTGTGCATATTTTGAATTTTGCACAATAAGACATAGCAAGCTCCAAGTGTTAACATTCTTGGTCTCTTACACATAACTACTTATGCATTTTCATTTTAAAGTTTTTTTTTTAAACTTATTTACTATAAGCATTAACTTATGAGGTAATATTCCCAGGAAATTAAGATAAATTTGTGTTGCATTTATTTGCTGATTTTTAAAAATCAACTATGTGGGGTGACCTCCATAAACACCCTGATTCTTACTTTTAGGCTTATATGTCTCTGCAAAATTAGTAATATGCTCTTTAAGACACAAGATAGAAGAGGAGGGAGAGAGGGAGAGAAGGAGTGGGTAAGAGAGAAGGAAACAGAGAGACGGTCTCCATAGTATCAAGGAATTTGTGAGAAATGCAAAGTAGGAAAAGTCACATTTTTCTGAGTATAAGTTAAAAGAAAAAAAAAATCTTTCTTGTATTGGGTACATATAATGATGTCTTTACCCACCAATCATGTATAAAAATGGGCAAAGGAATGAAGAAAATATAAAATATTAAATTTGAGTCATTTTTTAAGTCTGAACTGAAGAGGAATCACCAATTTTTCTCAGAAGTCACTAAATTAAATATTTTGCTATTAGGCAAAGTAGAGACTTTATATATAAATTATGATACTAAGAAAAAATGTTAAATCTTCACCAATGAATACATGGTTATAAAATCTGTCACTATATGTAGCAGGGTGATTATAATAAGGAAATTAATACTATTTGATTCTGTATAATAAAGGTATATTGAGTTTTCCTCAAGCCCCAGACACTAGGCTGAGCACTGGGCATGGAAATATAGCAAGACAGGTCTGTCCCTGGCAAAACTCCCTCCATTCAAGTTTTTGTTTTGTTTACTTTTTTATTTTAAGTTCTGAGGTACTTGTGCAGGATATGCAGGTTTATTACAAAGGTGAATGTGTGCCACGGTGTTTGCTGTACCTGTGAAGCCACCACCTAGGTATTAAGCCCATTACATATTGTCTTCCCCGACATCATCTTAATACCAGATCCTGATTCTAGATTTATTCATTTGGCTGCCTTCAGGAACATACCGCCTCTTTAGTCCCATCCCAGTCTTATTCATTGCAGCCATGGCTGATTGGGTGGAGAGAGCAATTAATTACATCAAGACTTCAATTAACACAATAAGTTAAATCATTAGCTCTTTAGCCCAAGTTTATTGGAGACAGTATTACTCCTGCAAATAATGAAAATGAAATACTGATGGAGTTTTTTTTTTTTTTAGAAGCTAAGTAATATGTTAGCGAGGCCTCAATATCCTCTTCTTTAATTAGAACTAATAATAATACCTATAATTTAGAGAATTATTTAGAGGGTTTAACGAGAAGATGCATGGAAAGCACTTAGCCAACCGCCTACATGGTAGTGTTGTGTTTTTGTAGGTGGTGTTGTCTGGAGTAGCAGATTGTTGCTGGTGTGGCGACTGCTGTCACTCAGATTGCCATCTTCCTGTAATCCATAGAGGTTTTTGTGAATCCAGGATCCTGGGTGCGTGCTCATACTTGGAGCTGCTCTATTTCTCCCTGGCACTTGGATCAGTTCATGAAACCACCTAATTTCAGTCTGCCAAATCAACCATTAGCATACTAAATCTGTCCTTGCTTAAAATGAGGAGGCTATTTGGAAGTTTAATTAATGAAGGCATTTCCTCTGTGGTCAAAGGAAGTGGAGCTAGCATATTTACTAAGTAAATATGCTAGTAATTTACATAAATTACTAGCATATTTACTCCAGGGATGTGAACTTCATGTTTTCATTCTTAAACATTTGTGGAATTGATAATGAGTTGGTAAGATTATGTAAAAATATAACTTCAGCCTCTGATAACTCTAATTGTTTCTTAAAAAGAGCAGCATTAACTTAAAAAACTGAAAAACGTCATATAAAGAAGGATATAATAAATAAATGTAATAATTTCACTTAAGTTGATCAGACTTGTATTGAGTACTTAATGAATGCCAGACACTGCCCTGCACACTACAAGGAAAAACGTAAAGCAGGAAGAAAGCCTATCATTAAGTAACTCTGATAAACTGCTCAATATATTTTTCCATTAATAGTATTATTTATGATAAATGAATGATATTCCTGTTTTCTTTTCTTTTTTTTTTTTTTTTTTTGAGACAGAGTCTCACTCTGTCACCAGGCTGGAGTGCAATGGTGAGATCTCGGCTCACTGCAACCTCTGCCTCCTGGGTTCAAGTAATTCTCCTGCCTCAGCCTCCCGAGTAGCTAGGATTACAGGCACACACCACAACGCTCAGCTAATTTTTGCATTTTTTAGTAGAGACAGGGTTTCCCCATGTTGGCCAGGATGGTCTCGATCTCTTGAGATCATACCCACCATCCCCGACCTGTTCTAAGCCAACAGAAATAAAAACATTCTTTCTCACATGCTTTCAGAACTTTGATTTCACCCTATTTTTCATGACCCAACTCCTCTGATTTAGCTTTCCTAATTCTATGAATCAACAGAAATTTATTAATAAAAAGTTGATTTTTGTATAACTCATTACTACATGAAGACATCAGTGCAGGTTGTATAGAAATATTACTGTTCTAGAAGATAAAGTCACATAGTTACTTATATTTTGCCAAGATAATTTGTAAAAGTCCGTATTTTTCAAATTATGATAGCTTTACAAAGACACTAATTTGGAAATAAAATAGCAAGAAAGAACAAAACAGATGGAGAAAAATAATATTCTAAAACAGATAATACTCTTGTTTGAAAGAGGAGAAAAACGTGAGGTACTATTTTCTAAAATATTATCCCCACTTCTGCTGTCTTCATCCATAGCTTAATCCCCACAGCCATGGCACATACCACATGTGGGCCACTTTTGGAGAAGATGAAGCTGAGGCCCAGGAAACATAAGTGCCTTAACCTAAGTCACACGACTGAGGGGCAGACCCTCAGCTTCTGACCCAAATCTATCTGCCTCTAGGAAACACTGTTTTTACACTCATGGAGTGATTATAAAAATTCAATTATTTAACTTTGTAGCACATTTTTTCTAATAAACTATTGTAAAACCACTTATTTATTTTGTGCTTTAAAATTATTTAGTGAGACCCTGTTAGTCCAATCCAGGACCTCATTAGAGAAGACTTTAGTTTAAGGTAAAATCAGTCTCCTTCCCTCAGACACTGTGGATACCAAGAAGCACACTGTGTTTCATTGCATTTGTATCTATGAGGAGACATCAGAAATGTATAAAAAAAAAAAAAAGAGCACAGCCCAAAGAAAAGGTATGCCAATCAGCCAAGTTCAAATATAAAAGCCTTCAATCTAAAAGATTACCGTGTGCAAGGCACTAGGGCAAAAGTCAGTCTCTTCCATCCAGAAAAGTAAAAGCTGATTGGGCTGCAAGCTAAGACTAGAAATTCTGAATTGCAATACAAGAAGAAGGAAACTTTGAAGTTTGAGGGAATAAGTTGTTGCAAATAAAGTAGATATTATGTAAGTAACAGGGAAGTACATTTCTATAATAATATCTGTCTATGAGTTAGCACAATCTAAACACATAATGAAGCATTTTGGATGTGTATAAAGGTTCATGAGTGATAGACACATATAAAATTATTATAAAAAGATTATCTGTATGGCATGACCCTAGACCTTGGAGTTAATATTGTGAAGGGAGGATGTTTATTTTTCTAATGTGCTCTTCTGCTTTTGACTAGAGGTAGAGTCTGGACTGTATTTGTAATGGCATTATCCTAATGTATTACTCCTATGTTTTCATTCATTTGTTCAGTCATTATTTGTTGAGCATCTACTTGGTTCATGCAAAGATGCAACAGGTACAGACTGAGCATCTACTTTTAGGACATGCATCAAGCTAACTGGAGCATAGACAGCTCCTGAAAATATGTCTTATGTTCAGACATTCATCTGCTGATCACACGTAGGATGTAGACATTTATCTACTGATTATACAATTAATTACTTATCTACAACAGTAAAAGGTGCTACAAAGAAGAATTAAGTTCTAAGAGAATACAACTGTATAGTTTCATCTGATCCAGGAAGTTAGGACTTGCTGAGAAAGTGAATCTGAAATCTGAACTAATCAGGCAATGAATGATGAGCTGGGGAGGACTACAGGCTGTGACATGTGTTGAAGTCACCACATGAAGACCAGTATTACTAGAGCACACACACAGAGAGGCACAGGAAGGTGGGAAGTGGTGCTGATGAGATTAATTTGCATTCTCATAGGCCACAATAGGAAGTTTAGAATTCAGACTGTGGGTAGTAAGAAGCCATTGTGTTTCCTGGATCATGTTACAAAGCAAACATACTTTTTCAGCTACCTGTTTTAGAATTCCTTTTCATAAACATTTGCTCACATGTACTGACTTCCTGATTAGATAGCTGTCTTTTTAAAGGCAAGGTACATGTCCTCAAGAGTCTGTAGTACAATGCCTATCACTGCAGATATGTATAGGTGTTTGTGATCTCTTAAGTTTCTCAGAAATGAGGATGGGAGAAAGCCATTTTAAAAAAAGAGACTAATATGAATGAACTATTTACAATGAGTGAGGCACTAAACATCTTTTATTTATCCAATCCTCACAGTAAATAATCATAATTCCCCTTATATACATGAGAAAACTGAGGTTCAGTAACTTGGTCCAGATCTACAGGTGAGTTAGATATAATTTAATTCTGTTCTGCTGACGCCAAGCCTTGCCTTGTTTCCCTCTGTCTCTTTTTGTGCCCCTTTCTTCTTAAGAAAAATTTCTACTTCCTGTCATCTCTTACTCTCTCTCATATCTTCTTCACTTCACTTTCATACCAGCCATATTCCTCATGAAAAAGGGGTACTTGTTCTACTTTGTTTACTGCTGCATTTTTGCACTGCGATGAGTCCCTAATATATGGCATATGTTTGATAAATATTTGTTGGATGACTTCCAACATTCTGTCCTTCACCATCTGCTCTTCTCCCATTCACTCTGTGTTACTTGGCACTTCCATGCTAATGACTTCCAAGTACATGTTTTTATTTCCAGCCCCTAACTGGGGTTCCAGACTGGAATTCCTGGACATCTTTTAATGTTTTGCCAGTGCTTCAAATTGAACATATCCCTCTTCTTGCTTCAATAACATTTTCTCTTTTTTTTCTAATTTATTAATATATGAACTACCTTTGCCCCAAGAACTTAATCTGAAAACCTGAGTTATCTTTGTAGCCTTTTTTGCTCCTTATCCCACAAACCAAATAATTCAGAAGTCAAATGGGACTTCCTCACCTCTAGCATATGGACTCGAATGTAATCTGAACTCTTTCCTACCAACAAACATAGTTAAATATCTCCCAATTCTTTGTTCCAATTTCAGAGTACACTTCCCAATGTTCTTTTTTCTTCTGCATGTGTTATTGGTTTCATTCTATATTGGTCCTCAGTCACTCACCTAAAAATATCCATTCACTTCAGCATCCTGTAAATGTAGTAACTTTCCTATTTGGGAAGATCACATTGAAGAGACCATATTCAGCACCAACCAGGTTCCATACCCTGCTGTCACTCTCGCCTCCCACCTGGCCCCTTCCACAGCCCATGTCCTGAGATTGGCAACATCTCCGCATTCGGCACCCACATCCCACTCTTGCTTCTTGTTCATGGTGAGTAGCTCCACCACGTCAGAGTGTGTTCTCTAGATTCCTGGAATTCCAATGAATGATTTTGTTTTTCCATTTTGTTACAACCACTTAGTTATGAAGTCCTTCTTATTTCTTATCCATAATATTGGCTCTCAGAGAATCTGTGTCTGAATATTTTCATATCTCCTAACTCTGCCCTCTGATTCCACCATCTGTAGTGATAACTCTGTCCCAGAGTTGGCATCCTAATATAGGTTTGCTCAAAACATCTGCAAATCTGGACTCATTAACATGATATTTAAGCCTTTCCACAGACTGACATTACCTTATGTCTCCCCATCTCAAGTATACATCCCTATGTATGCACCTGCTTACACAACAATAAATATTGGTCATCTCAAAGCCACAACCATTCTCCTTGAAACCAATATAGTCACTGTCATCTTTGTCTCTCTTTCCAAAATGTTTTGTTTTCTTCAATTTATATCCATACACTAACATTATTTATAGCCTTTTAAAAATGCTGTTTCACTCCTTCATAAAATTGATCCTAAATCTACCCTGGTTCAGTTCCCACTTAATTTTTCATCATCAGCATCTGTGTAATCATCTCTATTACAATACCCCCTCAGCTACCTTAAAGTCCACAGTACCTTAGAATTCACACTTTGCGTTTTTCTGCTGTATTTTAAGACCTGTGAAGTCGAGAAAGTTATTTTATTGCTTTTTAAAATCCTTATAATCCTTGACACATACTAGGAGTTCAATTATTTTCAATAGTATTTGATTAAAATACACAGGAAATAATTTTCCTGAGTCCTAATAGCTTCTGTAAGAATAGTTTCAACTCAAGTTGCTTACTTTTGGGACAGAATTGTTCCCCATAAAATCAACTTTAAAGGTTAATTCGATGTGACCTTGGCTGTGTTTCCATCTCTTGCTATGCATCTGAGGGCACCTGAGTCAACAGGGAAAATTTGTTAGGCCACAAGGACTTTGCAAAGGAGCTTCAGTGGAAATGTCTTATCCTCCCATTGGTTGGAAAATCCAACCTAAAAGGCTACTCTGTAGCTCAGCCAATAATTAACAAATGTGAAGATGGTTGCTGACAAAATTACAAATCACTAAACAAAAGTATATATAGAAACGTGCTAGGAACAAGTGAGCAGTTTGCAGTTATTTTCGGTAGTGGATAAACTGTACTTCTGCTTAACAAGATTGTGCTCATTGTACCCAATTTGCTCTTGGTTCCCCGTAGACAAGCATACTGTGTATATCATATGTTCACTGCTCATTGAATCACATATGAATTTTCAATTTCCTCTAAAGCCTCATTTACAGCCCAAACTTATAACCAACTGGATACGTTTTCTCAGCTCTTCCTGACTCCCATGGCTTTCTGATTTCACATGCACTGTAGGTTGAGTAAATGATGAATAGGTTACAGAAGTTTTGATTTGAGCTCTTAAAATTTTCCTCACTCTGAATCTTGAAGATCTCTACTAGGCAAGAGTGGCTTGGGTGGACTAAAGATTTTAAACTTGTTTTCCCATTTTACCTATTAGCATATTTCTAAGCTGGGGTTTTTAACGTAGCTTGGACCACCTACTCATAGTCACTTTCTGAGTGGCCTGGGCTTACTCATTCTTATATGTGGTGTCATCAAGGTGGTGAGAACACACAATTCTTAAAGGAGATGTTGCACTCATTTGTGGTGTTAGGAACTTGTTTTTCTCCCCAGCTTTCCTATATTAAAATGAGAGAATAAATTAATTTACCTTATATGAATATAATCATTCAAATTTTATGCACATTTTTCATTTCTACATTTACTCCAATAAGTTATTTCTCTTTTTCTCTGAGGGGAGTAATAGGATGAGAGTAGATGAGTGACTATTTGGGGTCTACTGTGTCTTTAACTACATGCATTTAGAAACGTGATAATTATTCTGATAGATTAAGGGAAAGCAACATTCCAGAATAGCAGATTAAGCAAGAGTGAAAAGAAGGTTAATGCTTTCTTCTACAAGTTGCTTTATTCTAAAGCAAAAGACAGCTTTAAGATAGGCAACTTAGTCTGTGAGTAATGGATCCAGGCTAAGAGGAGAGGAAGAATATTTTCAAGCCACTAAAACTTGGTGCAGAGTTACAGGCAGCATATTGCTCCTTTTAAGTTCCCTGTTTGAAATACAAGTGTATTTGACATGGGAATAAAGGAAATATGAGGCTGATACAGTTTAAACTCATTGGTAACATTTTTTCATAGGATTCAATATACATTACGAATCTGTTTTTTTCAATATCAAAAGAGTATTTTAGCACAGCAGGGTAGGAGAATACAGGACAGCTTAGATGATGAGAAATTGCTACTTCTCTCATCATCCACAATGAGCAGCCGCCATAGGTATTAAGTGTGGACTTTAGGAAGATTATTATGATAGATTGTAAGAATAGAAGGCAAAACGTCTTTCTCTCTCTCTCTTTCTCTCTCTCTCTATCATGCTCTCACTCTCACTCTAGCTCTGTATGTTTTGTGTGTGTTGCTTATAATCCTTAAAAGAAAGATACCTATCTTCAGTCCCTTTAACATCTGAACACAGTCCTCCCACACAGCCCTCCCACCACTCCCCTGCTGACACACAGAGATGTGACTGATCTGTTTATCAATGTATGGCTCATGACTACCTGTATCAGATTTACTTTCAAATTTTGTTAAGTAAATTCCTTAGTTCTGTTCTATACACAGTATATTAGAATATCTTCTTCTCTACCTTTGTGATCCTCTGACTTAAAATTAATAATAATCTCGTCCTATCCCTGATATGTACTAAAGAAGATATATATCCATTTCTCCTAGTTGATTAAAATCTTAGCAGGGTTCCACCGCCATACTCTGTAGCATGTTCCAGACTTTAAATTCACATATTTTTACTTCCTCCAATAGAATTAACAACAGTTGGTTTCTACTTTCAGCATAACGAATATCCTTTCTGCACCAGAAGATGTTTTATATGTTCTGTTTGAGTTATCTGTTATGAGGAAGAGCACGTGCATCTTGGGACAGTCTTTTGAGATACCGGTTCAGGTGTTAAAATTTGCACTCATGTCAGGCAAACAGGCACTCTGGAAGTGAACGTTAGGGTTTATGTCATTCATCCTTATTCGCTCTGTACATCTATAAGCACTCCCTTAAAAATATCATAGCCTCCTACTCTTTAATATGTGAGCTGAAAGAAAAACTGTGTGTGGGTGTTGGTATGTGTGTGTGTATATATATATCTATATATAGATATATATAGATATGTGTATATATATATCTATATATAGATATATATAGATATGTGTATATATATATCTATATATAGATATATATATACACACATACATATATATATACACATATGATATAGATATACACACTCATAGATAGATAACTGTATATAAAAACTATATACTGTTTTTATATCTATTATATATACACCTGGTTTTATATCTATTATTACATATATGTACACCTGTTTTATATTTATTATATATACACCTATATATACACATGCATTCAGTTATAGATACATATACATATATATATATATACACATAGTGTTGTTACTGACTTACTAGCTTATTCTTCTCCCCACTATATATATAATATATACATATAACTCTAATATACATATGTGTGTGTGTGTATATATATATATATATATATAAACAGTAGCAAGAGAATGGAGAGTATAACAGCTGTTGAAAATTAGATCCCTGATATGCCAAGGAACAGTTATACATGTATATAATATATATATATATAATATCTGTCATCTACATATACAAATAAGAAGATTTTAAATATGTATATGTCCTATTGCTCAACAGAAAATGCTTTTATAGGACCTTAACTAGAGAAACATAAATGAACCTGATACATATATTAATCTCTATATTTACTACACTGAAAATCCAAATAATTACTCTGGAAGTCAAGACATGTTCATCTCATCACTTGTGGGGGCCTTGCAGAAAAAAAAAAAAAATTAGCTATCAACAGAGATAAAAAGTAGAATAAAAGCCACAAGATGTCCAAGAATCTTGCTGAGAGCCTCTTTCAATTATATAGAGTGGAACAATGAGGGCATAGACAGCAGGGATTTTAGACACGAGCTATTCAGGACCAACCAGAGTTTCACAAAAAGACTCTCCTTCAAGAATAGGTATCATTACCAGCCCCAGGGTGGGAAAGGGAAGAAGGATGGGTTGTGGAGTCTTTGAAGAAGGAAAGTACTACAGAAAGGCAACCCTTTGAGCTTTGGTGAAGAAAGGTATGGTCCAAGCATAAAGTGCTTTCCCAGCCATTCTACCAGTAAGTCATAAATCTTCTGAAGGCTGCAAGAGACTGGAGAGCATAACAGCTGTTGAAAATCAAACCTTTAATATACCAAGGAACAGAAGCAATATGTCTCCTCCTGATATTTCCAGAGACATTCAAAAATTAACCTATAGTTGAATAAGCAGCAATTTCCAGAAAAACAACCATAAAGGGCCATGAGGAAAGTCTCTAAGGTGAAAAGAAGATTTGGAGTGTTGTTTATGATAATAACCAGGGTGAATAAATTTGTCAAAACTTGGTGAAATGTACACTTAAGAGCTCTGTATTTTACTTTAAGTAATTATATCTATAGTTTTAACAATTGTGTTGAATGTTTTTGTAAAATGTAGAAAGGCTGCTTTTTAACATTTTCCATGAAACCGCAATGGAACAAATAGATTCCAAATAATTTTGAAGAAGAATAGATTTGAAGAGTTTACTGGATAGGAAGTTTTATTATGGATATAATAATTTAAATGCCGTGGTTTTGTACAAAGAAATATAAGCATGAAATGGAGTTCAGAGAAATACAAGCAGAGAATATAGGCGTGGTGCAAAGAAATATAAGCATGGAATGGAGTTCAGAGGGAGAACCTCACCTATGTGGATATTTGATGTATGAAACAATGACACTACAAGAGAGTAAAGATAAGCTTAGAAAAAATTAATGGAGTTGGGCGTAGTAGCTCATTCCTGTAATTCCAGCAACTTTAGAAAAGAATTACTTGAATCAGAGAGTTCAAGACCAGCCTGAGCAAAACAGAGAAACCCTATCTGTACAAAAAATATTTTAAAAACTTAGTTGGATATTATGGTATGCCTGTAGTTGTAGTTACTCATGTGACTGGGGCAAGAGAATTGCTTGAGCCCAGGAGTTTGAGGCTGCAGTAAGGTAGGATCACCCCACCGCATTCCAGTCTGGGTGACAGCAATACCTTGACTTTAAAAGAAAAAATAATAATTTTAGTTAACTGAATATCTACATAGAAAAAGAAAGACTTTTTAACTTCACCTCACATCATATTCAAAAATACATTGCTGCTGTATTGAATAATTTAATGTGAAAAGGAAAATAATAGAATATTTGAAAAATAATACTTTAAAAAGCATTTATAATTTCATGTTTTACAAAGATTCCCCTGTTAGAAAAGAAGAAATTATGAAAATAATGAGCTAAAAAAATCCAAGTTAAAAAGTGAGGAAAAGCTGGAGAATAAAGCCAAAGATAGCAAGAGGAGGAAAATACGTAAGAACCAAAATTAATGATTGAAAAATACAATGGAGAACATCAATAAGTCCAAAATTTGATTCTTTTAAAAATCAAATAAGATGGATAAACTGCTAGCAGGAATGATAAAGACAAACATAAATGAGAAAGTCAAAGTAGCATCCTCAAAAGAATGTTAGAAATAGAAGAAAGCTATAAATGCAGATGAAGCAAAGATTAAAAAGAAAGATAAGGACATACTGTAAGCAGTATTTTTTCAATGAATAAAAGACTTTGATGAAATAAACTATTTCTGAAACACATGAATTACCAATTGTGACACAGGGAAAAATTAGGCCAAGATAGTTTTCTTTATGAGTTCTGCCACACATTCAAGAATCTTATGAATTCTCTCTCATAATCAAGAAATAGATCATTCAAAATTGGATAAGCTTTATTGTAAAAGTAGTAAGAGATATAGCAATTCTCAGATAATGCTGTGCATCTAATTTGTCCTTGGTAACAAAATCAAAGATAAAATGAGAAAGGCATATTATTGTCCAAGCTTACTTCTGAATAGAAACACAAAATTTTTTTTAAATAGTATATAAAATGCAACACTCTTTTTTAAGAATTTAACTACAACATGTCTAAGTAGGTTTATTTCATAAATTTAAAATTAATTTCCCTATAATTCAATGTATTAATTTTTCAAAATAACATTTCCAAAAAGAAAAACTACATGATTATCTAAATAGATGCAAAAGGCAAACTAAGAATAGAAAGTAATTTCCTTCCATGACAGAAATAGGACTTTTTGGTATTATTATTCTCCTCTTATCCCAGCACAGAATTAGATGACCACTGGAGCCTCTTTTGCAGCTAGATGTGACCACATGGCAGAATTCTGGCCATTCCAGTGCAAGAGGAAGAGATGTACATTGTTTCCAGACTCAGACCATGAAAATCTCCAACAGGATTTATGCAATCTCCTCCCTATCTGCCTACTAAATTGACAGGACTCTGAGGATTAAGAGCCACAAGACAGAAATTACTGAATGACTGTGTGTAGCAAAATATTCATTTCCATAGCTAGCAACAAGTACTGTCTGTGAAAAGAGCAAGAAACATATTTTGAAGAATTCAATTGTGAAGTGGTTTGTTTTAGGAGCTAAAGTTATCCTGACTAATACATTTGATAAAGGATTTTTACCAACAGTTCACAATGAACATACTACTACATGTGTATATCAAAGATCATAGCCTGCACAATAAAAATAAGAAAATAAGTAAAAAGGTATAGGGACTAGAAAGGAAGACACAGTATTAGTTCTAATCACAGAATATGTGATTTTCCACATAGCAAATCCTATCAACTTAATTAACAAGTAACGAGAATGCCAAAGAAGACATACAAATGGCTAAGAAGTATACAAAAAGATGCTCAACAAAACTAATTATCAGAGAAATGCAAATCAAAACCAAGATGAGATATTAAGTCACACCTGACAGGGTCACTATTATCAAAACCACAAAAGACAATATTTATTGACAAGGATGTGAAGAAATTAGAAACTTTGTACATTACTGGTGGGACTGCAAAATGGTGCAGTCACTATTGAAACAAAATGGAGGTTTCTCAAAACACTAAAAATAGAACTATCATATGATCTGCAACCACTTCTCGGTCTTTATCCAAAAGAATTGCTATCAGCATCTAAAAGTGGTATTAGCACTCTCATGTTCATTGTAACATTATTCACAATAGCTAAGAGATGGAAACAACTCATGAACTCAATAAGAATCAAGAGCAAACAAACCCCAAAGCTAGCAAAAGACAAGAAATAACCGAGATCATAGTGGTACTGAAGACAGAGACATGAAAAATCTTTCAAAGAAAATCAAAGAATCCAGAAACTAGTTTTTTGAAAAAATTAATAAAATATACCACTAGCTACACTAATAAAGAAGAAAAGAGAGAAGAATCAAATAGACACAATCAGAAATCATAAAGGAGAGATCACCACTGACCCCACAGAAATACAAACAACCATCAAAGAATACTATAAACACCTCTATGCAAATAAACTAGGAAATCTAGATGAAATGAATTAATTCCTGAACACATACACTTTCCCAAGAGAGAACCAGAAAGAAATTGAATCCCAGAATAGACCAATAACAAGTTCTGAAATCGAGGTAGTATTAAATAACCTACTAACAAAACAAACAAACAAACAAAAAGCTCAGGACCAGACAGATTTACTGCTGAATTCTACCAGAGGTACAAAGAATAACTGATATCCTTTTTTCTGAAACTATTTCAGTGAACTTAAAAGACGCTTCCCTAACTCATTATATGAGGCTGGCATCATCTTTATACTGAAACCTGGCAGAGAGACAACAACAACAAAACAGAAAGCTTCAGGCCAATAACCCTGATGAACTTGATGCAAAAATTCTCAATAAAATACTGGCAAACCAAATCCAGCAGCACATCAAAAAGCTTTTCACCATGATCAAGCTGGCTTCATACTTGGGATGCAAGTTGGTTCAACATATGCAAATCAATAAATGTAATTTGTCACATAAACACAAGTAAAGACAAGAGCCACACGATTATCTCAACAGATGCATAAAAGGCCATCAATAAAATTCAGCATCCCTTCATGTTAAAAACTCTCAATAAACTAGGTATTGAAGGAACATATCTCAAAATAATAAGAGCTAGTCATAACAAACCCACAGCCAATATAATACTGAATGGGCAAAAGCTGGAAGTATTCCCCTTGAAAACTGGCACAAGAAAAGGATGTCCTCTCTCACTATTCTTATTCAATATAGTATTGGAAGTTCTGGCCAGGGCAATCAGGGAAGGGAAAGAAATAAAGGGTATTCAGATAGTAAGAGAGGAAGTCAAATTGTCTTTTTTTGCAGATGACATAATCCTATATCTAGAAAACTCCCTTGTCTCAGCCAAAAAGCTTCTGAAGCTGATAATCAAGTTCAGCAGAATCAGGATACAAAAATTAATGTGCAAAAATCATAAACATTCCTACATGCCAACAACAGATATGCAGAGAGCCGAATCATGAATTAACTCCCATTCACAATTACTACAAAGAGCAAAAAAATATCTAAGAACACAACTGATGACAGAAGTGGAAGGACCTTTTCAAGGGCAACTACAAACCACTGCTCAAGGAGATAAGAGAGGCCACAAACAAATGGAAAAGCATTTCATGCTCATGTATAGGAAAAATTAATATCATGAAAATGGCCATACCACCCAAAGTAATTTATAGATTCAGTCCTATTCTCATTAAACTACCATTGATATTCTTCATAGAATTACAATAAAAACTATTTTCAAATTCATATGGAACCAAAAAAGAGTCCATGTAGCCAATTCTAAGCAAAAAGAATTGCTAGAGGTATCACACTACCCAACTTCAAACTGTACCACAAGGCTACAGTAACCAAAACAGCATGTTACTGGTACAAAAACAGATACACAGACCAATGGAACAGAATAGAGGACTCAGTAATAATTATCCGTATGTATATATCTGTTGATGAACATTTGAGTGCTAATGGAATTTGAAAGCCATATTCTAATAACTAAAATCTAAATATATGTGGAAAATAAAAGGGCCCAAACAGCTGATACACTTCCTAAAAGAGCAACCAGGCATGAAAATTGCTTAAAACACTATTCCTTCACTTTATTAATTGACAGTGTGGAAGTCACCTGGAGAGAGACTGATAACTCAATGAAAACAGATTAGACTCCAGAAACAGAGTAACACACATATATAAACAGAGTCAAAATGGGAGATCATTAGCTATAGAGTAGAATAACTTATTATCCATGTTAAAATTTGTTTAAACAGGGTCCTTTATATCACACACACACACACACACACACACACACACACACACACACACATTCTAAATATAAGAAAGACTTTACATTGACAGAAAAAAACATGAAAGCTAAAAACTTTTAGGTGGAAATCTAAAACAGTTTGGAATTTGGACTTAAAAAGCACAAATCATGAAGGAGGAAGAGCTTTATACCTTCAACTCTATAAAATATAAACAATTCTGTTTATTAAAAGACACCAAAAAGTGAATATATAAAGAAGCTACAGCTGAGAAAAGATACTTTCAAAACATATGACTGAAAAAGTTGTGTGTCAAGGCTTTCAAAATATCCTATCAATCAGTAGAGAGTCAACCTAATTAAAAATGGATAGAAGATGCAAGCTATTTTCAGAGAAGAGAAAAGATGAGAAAATATGAATAAGAATATAAATGTAAATGATCTACTTATTATTCATCAGGAAGATATTAATTTAAAAAGCAATAATTTTACATTTATCTAATTTGGTAAAAAATGTAAAGGACTGCCAAAGAGCGTGGAGAAAGGGAACTGTCACTCACTTCTGGAGAAAATGAAAATTTGCATAAAAATTATTTAAAAAACAATTTAATAATAATCAAACTAAACATACACATAACCTATAAATTAGCAAGGCACACTCAGAGATCATAAAAGCATGTAATAAAACACATGCACACACACACACACACACACACACACACACACAGAAAACTGGAAGCAAGCTAATATTCATGAATGGTAGCTGGACAAATAAATTGGGATTATTCATGTAATAATATATCCTACAGCTATGAAAATGAATTGCCTGCAAAAAGAGCAAAGAACTGAACACACAAAGCATGTTCCATTTGTTTACATTTGAAAAAACCAGAACTAGAAAATAAATCGTTTATGAATATACATGTGGTAAAATGATAATGGATGTGACGGACATGAATTAAACCACAGTAAGGTCAGTGGTTGCCTCTAGTAGTGATGAAGGAGGACGGGAATGCAGGAAAGTGAGCAGGATTTCCAAAGACATGAATAACGTCTGAAAGCTGGATAATGGGTTCATAGAGTTCATAATATTAATATTTTTAAAATGATATCTAGTTCCTTTTTATGCTTTTCATATGATATATTTTAATATTCAAAATATTAATGCCGCCTTAGCACTCAACTGCATTCTTTCCCTTTTTTTTTTCCTGTTCATTATGCTTTAATTCTGAGAACCACATGAGGGTAGAATATGTTATCTTTTAAAAATTACAAAAATTTGTACAGGCAAACCATTTCTTAAAGTTGATGGCCAAATTTTAAAATGTTATTTTTCGTATTATTTATAGTCTTTTCACAATGCACCTAAAGAAGTTTGGTTATATTTCAGTGAAAATTATCTACCAGAGTAGTTTGTTTTTTTTTCCACCCCCGGGATGGGGGATAACTTTACTACAATTAGTAAGTATGGTGCAGAATTTCATGCAAATGAGGAGTGCCAGCAGTGTGATAATTTAACCATATTTAAACAAAAACAAAATGAATGCACTAACTTGCTGCTGCTTAGATCACTGTAGCTTCCAGGACCCAGTTTCTTTTACTGATTAAAACAAAAAACAAAAAACAAACAAACAAAAAAAAAAACACAGAAAAAATCAAAATAAAAAATTGTGCCTGAAATGAATCTTTTTTTTTTTTTTATAAGTAGCCACCTGGTTACTGTGTCCTGTAAAATAGAGACACTTGACCCTTGGTGTAGCTTCTGTTCAACTTTATATCAAGGGAAAGGATGGATCTGATTTCTTGCCCCTCTTCTTGAATTGGCCATATACAGGGTCCCTGGCCCATGGACTGAAGGCTTTGTCTAAAATGACAAGGGTCAGCTCAGGGGATGTGGAGGAGGGTGCTTTTATCTTCACTCTTGTCTTTCGAGGTTTTGATCTCTGGGTAAAGAGGGCTTTTATCTTTGTAAACACAAAACCTTTTTGCTTTCTCCAGTTTTCTGTTGATGGTGAAAGAATGGAAGCGAATAAAGTTTTACTGACTTTTGAGACACTTAAAAAAATTAACGCAAATGAAAGCCCAAAGTATATGGAACAAAAGTTATTACTCTATTCATATCACCAAGAATTTTGGGTTTTTAAACTAAAAAAAAATTTTTGAATTTTCTGTACTAGTCCGATTTTATTTCATTTTACTTAAACTTCTATTTGGTTGATGTATAACTGGACATGCAAACAATAGTTTAAAAAGTATGCTTTAGGCTCATATGCACATTCAATAAAGCATACTTCTTGAATTCTTCCAAACAAGCATTTTTAAAATCTCTGTTTTTAAAACCTCTGTCTTAAACCTCTGCTTTTGACAGGTACTGTATAGAATATTGTTGATTTTCTACATTATTTTCAAGTAACCTGTAATTTTTGTGCATTCAAATTTTCCCACTCTGCTTAAAATATTCCTATAAACCCTCATCTTTCAGAGACACATTAAATAAGGCCAGTCTCTCAATGTGGCCCAGGAGGGCAGAATTACCAGGGTTTGTGCAATTCTTTTCAGATTGCATATATTTGAAATGTTACAGTAACCACCACAGCACTGGATGCCAGAGCTGTGCCAGTCCCACAGCTTACTGACTAACTTAATTTCTTTTATGTCCACAGGTGCCTGTCTCATTCTCAGCTCTTTGTATTCTCCAGAAACACTGTTATGCCCCATTCATTCCGCTGTGCCTTTGTGCCTGCTATTTTGTTTCTTGGAATTCCCTGGTTTGGTGTTTTGTCTGGCTAACTCATTCATTATTTCAAACTTGCTTGGAAATCACCTACCCAGAAAGCCTTCCTTCATACCCTTAATTCATAGTGGAGTCTCTGTACCTGCCACGGCTGTGTGCTCTGGAGGTTTCTTCAGAATGCAAACTCTTGGGCCCAACCCCAGATGTACAGAGTCAGGCATTTTGGGGGCAGGTCCAGCAATCTGCTCTTTTCTTCCCTTTGCATGACTATGACCCACACCAGTATTTGAGAAGGTCTGGAGTAGGAAAAACATCTGTTCTTTGTGTCTCCATGTGACCAGCCTCTACTCACAGTGTCACTGCATCCTCACCATACTATGTTAAAACTCATTTTTCACGACTCAACTCAGCCATCATCTCTTTGCTGAAGCTTTTCTGACTCACCCATCCTTTTTATATATAAAACACGGATTCTTCCTCTTTCCTCTGTACTTTTGGTTTATTCATGACCTGCCCTGTCTGTGTATGGGAGTCTCATGAGACTCAGAGCAGGAACTGTTCCCATCTTGTTTGTCACTATATCTTTGGTGCTTGGCACAGGGATGGGCATATAATAAGCTATCAATAGTTTTTGTTGAATGAATAAATGAGCAAACATAAGATGCTAATATGAGGTGTTATTTGAATTAGTGTAAAACATTGCTTTTAAGCAGGACATAGGCATGAGCAAGGGCTTAATGAATAAAACACCAAAAGCAATGGCAACAAAAGCCAAAATAGACAAATGGAATCTAATTAAACTAAAGAGCTTCTGCACTGCAAAAGAAACTATAATTAGAATGAACCAGCAACCAACAGAATGGGAAAAAATTTTTGCAATCTACCCACCTGACAAAGGGCTGATATCCAGAATCTACAAAGAACTAAAATAAATTTACAGGAAAAAAACAAACAACCCCATTAAAAAGTAGGCAATGGATATGAACAGACACTTCTCAAAAGAAGACATTTATGCAGCCCAGGATCATATGAAAAAAAGCTTATCATCACTGGTCATTAGAGAAATGCAAATCAAAATGACAATGAGATACCATCTCACACCAGTTAGAATGGCAATCATTAAAAAATCAGGTGACAACAGATGCTGGAAAGGAAATGGAGAAATAGGAACACTTTTACACTGTTGGTGGGAGTGTAAATTAGTTCAACCATTGTGGAAAACAGTGTGGCGATTCCTTAAGGACCCAGATCCAGAAATACCATTTGACCCAGCAATTCCATTACTGGGTACACACCCAAAGGATTATAAATCATTTATTATAAAGACACATGGACACATATGTTTATTGTGGCACTGTTCACAATAGCAAAGATTGGAACCAACCCAAATACCCATCAAAGATAGACTGGATAAAGAAAGTGTGGCACATATACACCACAGAATACTAAGCAAAAGACCGGAAAGGAAACTAGAAGACTAATGAATGGTTAATAAAAAACAAATAAACTGGAAACATAAATAAATCAGCCAGACTTGATCCTGAAACTTTGAATTTTTATAAACCAAACCACAGTATCCAAAATGGAAGTCAGCCAGTTTCTTTCTCGTTTTTTTTTTTTTTTTTTTTTTTTCTTAGCCGTTTTTTTTATGTTTTTTTTTTTTTTTTTTTTTTTGCATCAGCCGTATTGTTAAGGATGTCTCTTTTGTAGCTTATTTCATTTGTTCCTGAATTAGTGACGGTAAGTTGGGAAGTAACAGAGGATTGTGGTTGTGTTCTTGTTTTAAACTGTAACTACCTAAGAGGCAGGAGGCTAATAAAGACCTAATATAATTATATTATGTAAGATTATACATATATATGTATTTAAATAGATTCCATTGTGTATATTTAAGGAATTCAACATGATGTTATGAGATAATACAGAAATCTTTTTTGCTTTTGTTTTTGTTTTGTGGCAGAAGCAGCTAAAATCCACTCACATAGCATGAATTCTGATGCAGTACGGTTTTATTGCCCATGGTCCTCATATTGTCTGTTAGAGCTCTAGTCTTCTATATCCTGCATATCTGCTGTTCCAGGACCCAGGTTGTACTGTTGTCATTTTTTTTTTTTTTTTTGAGAGGAGTATCGCTCTTGTCATCCAGGCTGGAGTGCAGTGGAGTGATCGTGGCTCACTGCAACCTCCGCCTCCCGGATTCAAGCAATACTCCTGCCTCAGCCTCCTGAGTAGCTGGGATTATAGGCTCCTACCATCATGCTGAGCTATTTTTTTTTTTTTTTTTTACTTTAATGGAGACATGGTTTCGCCATGTTGGCCAGGCTGGTCTCAAACTCCTGGCCTCAGCTGATCTGCCCGCCTTGATCTCCCAAAGTGCAGGGATTATAGACGTGAGCCACCGCACCCGGTTGTCATTTCTTAGTACAATTTCTTTTTTTGTCTGCATTCAAAGTTCATTTTAACTTTATTATGCTAAATAAATATGTTCAGAAATGGGAAGGTGATTTTCTGAAGCTCCACACTTCTCTAGAAATAAGGGAGTTATTTTAATTGGCCCTTCTGTATCAGTTACCATAGAGACCAGATAAGTCCAGGATGTCACATAGGTTAGAGCTTTCCATGTCACAAAAGATAAAAGTATAAATATTACATCAACACTCTTACTCAACAAGCTACTCCTGGTGAAAGCCCTGGGCTCGTCTTCTGTAAGTTGGTGTCCTGGCAGTATAAATATGATTCAGCACTATAGAAGGAGTGGTTCCAGCCTTTCCGGAATTCTGATATTATAAAACAACAGCTGTCCATACACTCGCTCTAATTATGCTTAAGTATATTTGGAATTACACTTATCTCTTTGAATTTCTTTTGCACAATACATACACTTAAAAATCTTCTGTATTTCATTTTAGCACTTTTCAGTGAGAACACACCATGTCTCCACTATTCATATTTGCCAAAATATATGGACATTAAGGATGGCGAATTACCAAGTATCAGCACTGTCTAGAAGAAAGAAATGCTTTAGAGAAATTATTCTGTAGGTTTATCTACACAAAAATACTTAGAAGAATTTTATTATCAGTTTGAAATAACTTACTCATACACAAAGTTGTTTCCCAAAGAATGGTGCTATGATTAAACCACGAATTAGTAAAGTACAGCAGGTTACCAGAATGAATAAATAATACTTGGAATAAGAAAAATGATGTGGTCTTGTATGATCCCTAGTAATTAAGTATCTCAATTCTAGATTGAAAAGATTCAGGCAAATGATACATTTTCATTCACAGGCAAAGACAAAATACTGAATATAATTTACTAGTTCTGGTCTACTCAAGCAAGACTAGATAACATATGGTTGTAATAATACATTTTCTAGCATTGAAACTTTTCAAGATGAATTATATAACAATTGCAGAGTCAAGGATTTCTAATATATGGATTCCTAAGGCATAATCTGTTCTAATTGTACATTAATGGTGAATGTAAAAAGCAGCAAATATGAAATAGCTATATTAAAATCACCAAATTACACTTTCAGACTTCTAAAATATATCTGAGTTGTGCCTTTTCTGAAGTAGATAATTTTATTAATTTTGTTTCCTCTGAAGATATAACTGTGTCAAATAAAATATATTTCAAAGACAAAATTTATTTTGTTGAGAATTTTAGGGGGTCAAATTATCTATTCCAATTTTCATGATTTTGCCAAATGAAGGTAAAGCACTATTTCTTCTCCCTAAGGCCCCTGGCTTAGATAAGCTTTTTTAAAACCACAGAGTATTTATGTGGTTAACAAGCATATGAAGAAAAGCTCATCATCACTGGAAATTAGAGTAACGCAAATCAAAACCACAATGAGATACCATCTCATGCCAGTTAGAATGGTGATCATTAAAAATTCAGAAAACAACAGATGCTGGAGAGGATGTGTAGACATAGGAACACTTTTACAGTGTTGGTGGGAGTGTAAATTATTTCAACCATTGTGGAAGACAATGCAGTGATTCTTCAAGGATCTAGAATCAGAAATACCATTTGACCCAGCAATCCCATTACTGGGTGCATAACCAAAGGATCATAAACCATTCTACTCTAAAGGCACATGCACATGAATGTTTATTGCAGGACTGTTCACAATAGCAGAGACTTGGAACCAACGCAAATGCCCATCAATGATAGACTGGACAAAGAAAATGTGGCACATATACACCATGGAATACTATGCAGCCATAGAAAAGGATGAGTTCATGTCCTTTGCAGGGACATGAATGAAGGTGTGAACCATCATTCTCAGCAAACTAACACAGGAATGTAAAACCAAACACCTTATGTTCTCACACATAAGTGGGAGTTGAACAATGAAAACACATTGACACAGGAAGGGGAACATCACACACCAGGGCCTGTTGGGAGGTGAGGGGCTAGGAGAGGGATAGCATTAGAAGAAATACCTAATGTAGATGATGAGTTGATGGGTGTAGCTAACCACCATGACATGTGTATATCCATGTAACAAACCTGCACATTCTGCACATGTTCCCAGAACTTAAAAAAAAAAAAAAATAGAGTAGTGGTTGTGAAAAAAATGTTGAAAGTAAGTCAGATCATCTAAACTATGCAGTCCTTATATGGCTTTTTGCAAATTCTAACTCAGTTTCTAACTGCTAATATTTGCCTCCCAGACTTTTGTTAGGTTTAAATAAAAGAATAGATAATATGGTGCTCAGAAAATGTACAATATATTATACACATGTGTTTTGTCATTTCATCAGCAATATTTACTAAAAAGTTGATGGTAATATATAAACAGTTCATTGGAGGGAAGAGAATGAGGGGAAAGAAGAAAATAGTGTATTCTCCCCAAACTACTGAAAACTGCAGGTCAATCACTGGTCAATGACATCTGAGAAACATACATAAAATGACAGCAATATTCTGCAACCTTGTTCTTGGTGGTAGCACAGCCAGTCCAAAAAAAAAAACTTATTTGGCAGGTTTTTAATCTTTGCAGAAATTGAAGAATGTTCATTTAGCGCTAGGGTCTCTAAAGCTCTAAAGACAAAAATCTGACTGTTCTATGCAATGGCATAAATGCATGTAGCTAATCTCAGTCATCCAATGAGATTTATTGTTGGGCACTTGAGCTTGATGGAGAGGAGAGAGGAAGGGATTAATCCCAGAACTTCTGTCTATATACACATACCTAATTTGTATTTTCTGAATTTCTACTGTAATGAGAGCTGTTTAGACAAAATGCCTTAAAAATGGTAGAGAAAATAGAGTCAGAAAGTATAGCAAACTTTTTGTTGAATTTTTGGTTTTGTTTCGCCTCTCAACATTGATTCAGCAGAACCATCACTTCCCCAAGTGTTAGCCCATGAACACAGATGAGACTAGCTCAACCCTTAACTCCTGGAGGGGAGCATGTCATTAAGGCTCACACTAAAGTGTTTTTTTTTTTTTTAATCCCAGGTAATTAATTGGATTAGAGATAGACTTGCTTCCCAATAAAACCAATGAGATGCAATGAAAGGTTAGCTGAACATTCTAGGAAAGGGTGACTTAATCTGCTAGCATTTTGTCTGGAGCTATGAAGCATGCTGCTTCTGAAGGGGAAATTTTTTCTGAATGACAGTAAAGCCAAGTTGGCAGGATGGAAGGCGGAAGAAGGACAAACAGAATGCTGCAACAAAGTGTTCCTGATACCTGTCTTACTCCTAGAATTTTCAGGTAAGCTCGTCTTTTGATTAAGTTAGTTTGCATTGAGTTTTTTTTTTTTTAAAACTTTCAATTGAAATAGGTTTAAATCATTGGAAAATGAAAAACTAGATGATGAAAACCAGAAAGTTATGAATAGACTAAATTCAAAGATTTAACAGAAATAAAAAAAATAATTAACCTCCATCAAAATCTATTCACTTGCACTCAGGTGAAGCCATGAGTCTTAAATTAGGCCAACCATAGTAAGTTAGAAAATAAATAATATATCAGGAATCTGGATACATGGATGCCTAGCAAACAAGCAAACAAACACATGAAAACCAAATAGATTTAGGTACCAATGAGCAATGAGCAAGGCCAATCCAGAGTAACAGTTCTATAAATAATTATTTAGTAAATTGCAACTAAGGGTAAAATAAGCGATCAAGAATCCATTGATTTTTATGTATTCAAAAAGGGAGTAATGTAAAAATTTAAAAATTATAGCATCAAAAACAAGAATAAAAGCTATCATTAATTGTTTTCTACACCAGTATCATCCTCTGTCATTTACATACTTTATATTATTGTTTACATATATATAAAATATGTCATTTCCATATTTTATATTTACTGTTCTTTTTTAAATTTTATTTTATTTTAAGTTGTGGAATGTACAGGTAAACATGTGCCAGCGTGGTTTGCTGCACCCATCCACCCATCACCTAGGTATTAACCACTGGATGCATTAGCTATTTGTCCTGATGCTCTCCATCCCCTCTCCCCATCAACAGACCCCGATGTGTGTTGTTCCCCCACTCCATGTCCATGTGCTCTCATTGTTCAGCACCCACTTATAAGTGAGAACATGTAGTGTTTGGTTTTCTGTTCCTGCATTAGTTTACTGAGGATGATGGCTTCCAGCTTCATCTATGTCCCTGCAAAGGACATGATATCATTCCTTTAAATCACCTAATAGTATTCCATGGTGTATATATACCACATTTTCTTTATCCAGTTTATCATTGATGGGCATTTGGGTTTGTTCCATGTCCTTGGTATTACGAATAGTGCTGCAATAAACATACTTGTGGATATATCTTTATAATAGCATGATTTATATTTTTGGGGGTATATACCCAGTAGTGGGATTGCCAGATCAAATGATATTTCTTGTTCTAGATCCTTGAAAAGTTGCCACACTGTCTTCCACAATGGTTGACCTAATCTACATTTCCAACAGTGTGAAACTGTTCCTATTTCTCTACAGCCTCACCAGCATCTATTTTTTCTTGACTTTTTAATGATCGCCATTCCGACTGATGTAAGATGATATCTCATTGTAGTTTTGATTTGCATTACATAAGTGTCTTCTTTTGAGAAGTGTTTATTCATGTCCTTTTCCCATTTTTTGATGTTTTTTTTTCTTGTAAATTAGTTTAAGTTCCACGTAAATCCTGGATATTAGACCTTTGTCAAATAGGTAGATCGTAAAATTTTTCTCCCATTCTGTAGGTTGCCTGCTCCGTCTGATGATAGTGTCTTTCGCTGTGCAGAAGCTCCTTAGTTTCATTATATGCCATTTATCAATTTTAGCTTTTGTTGCAATTGCTTTTGGTGACTTCATAATAAAATCTTTGCCCATGCCTGTACACTACATGGTATTGCTTTATCTCATTTTATCTTCACTATATGTCAGTGACAGAAACGTTCTCATCTAAATTTTATTTTTAAAATTTTTGTTTTGTTATTTCCATTGGTTTTGGGGAAACAGGTAGTGTTTTGTTACATAAATAAATTCTTTAGTGGTAATTTCTGAGATTTTGGTGTACCAATCACCTAACCAGCTTACACTATACCCAATTTGCAGTCTTTTGTACTTCATCCATCTCCCACTCTTTCCACCGAGTCCCCAAATTCATTGTATCATTCTATGCCTTTACATCTTCATAGCTTAACTCCCACTTATGAATGAGAACATATTATGTTTGGTTTTCCATTCCTGAGTTACTTCACTTAAAATAATGGTGTCCAGTTCCATCCAGGTTGCTGTGAATGGTATTATTTTGTTCCTTTTTATGGTTGAGTAGTATTTCATGGTGTGTGTGTGTGTTTGTGTGTGTGTGTGTGTGTGTGTGTATACACATATATATATCTCACAATTTTTTAATCCACTCTTTGAAGGACATTTGGGCTGGTTTCATATTTTTGCAATTGTGAATTGTGCTGTGATAAACATGCGTGTGCAAGTATCTTTTTCATATAATGACTTCTTTTCCTCTAGGTTGATATCCTTGTAGTGGGATTGCTGGATCAAACGATAGTTCTACTTTTAGTTTTTTAAGGAAACTCCACATTGTTTTACATACAGGCTGTACTAGTTTACTTTCCCACTATGAGTATAAAAGTGTTCCCTTTCATCATATCCTTACCAACATCTGTTATTTTGTAATTTAGTGATTATGGCCATTGTTGCAGGAGTAAGGTGGTATCACATTGTGGTTTTGATTTGCAATTCTCTTATTATCAGTGATGTTGAGCATTTTCCATATGTTTGTTGTGCATTTGTATATCTTCTTTTGAAAATTGTCTATTCATGTCCTTAGCCCACTTTATAATGGGATTGTTTTCTCTTGCTAATTTGTCTGGGTTCCTTGTAGATTCTGGATATTAGTCCTTTATTTTAAATAAATAGAGCCATGCTATAAGAGTACAGGCTTTGAAGTTCATGTTTCATTTGCAGAAATGGTTTTCATGTTATTCTCACCTCTTTTATTCCCTTGTTATGTCAGAATTACATATATATGCCCTCAGAATAGGAATTTGCAGTGCCTCTAATATGGATGGAGAATATGCTCCTATTACCTTAATGGTAATTGGCTTTGGGCAAGTGAATGTGGGTAGAAGTGACCATGGGTCAGTTATAGACACAGAATCTATGAACCATTACATGTCACTGCTTTCTCTCTTGCGTTCCTGAGACTCACCATGGGAAAAACCTGTCTTAAGTAGTAAAGACAAAGACCTGAACTCAACAAGGAGACTGGAGTTGAGCCCAGCCCAGACTAGCTCTGCCTAGATCAACCAAACTACATGGATAGCATGATAATAACATAAATGTTTATTGTTGTAAGCCATTGATATTTTGAGATTATTTTTATTATGGAAAAAAAGACAAAACATTTATTTTGAAGGACATCAAATCATACCTGGTAATGCTAGAAAATGTCTTGATGTGGAGACTGCTAACCCAGAGCATAGTCAAGTTTGACTGACAGGTGGAATATGGAAAGTCTTTGCCCTTGGCTGAGAAGAGTGTTAGTCCTGACTGTATTGCAGTGATTTTGGTTCCTATTGAAATGTTTTTCAACAAAAGTATAGGCAAGTTATTGTCAAGGCAAGTTCAATGTGAAATCCAGGCTCTGCTACTTGCTAACCATACTACTCCTTCTAAGTCTTTTCCTTTCCACAAAATATGACAAATAACACATAATTCTGTGGATACCTGTGAGGGGGTCTGTCTATGTAGTGTGTACAATGCCTAGCTCAAGGCTAGTATATAGAAAGCTGTCCCTATACCTGGCATAGTTATGTCTATCAATATCATTTACTAAGATTAGTCCCAAATAATTATTTTGACAAGGGGGCTCTCCAGTTTAACAAAGTATACAAAAATAGTCATAGCATACTTACATTTGAGCTGGAAAATACATTTGGCAAACCTAAATTAATTCCAAGCTTTGGTTATAGGCTAAAAGAGTATATTTCTTCCATTTCTTTTATTACTCCTTTACATATTGGCATCACTACCAAGCCCCATTTCCACCATTTCCTACAAATATAACATAATTACAAATGTTAAGAAAGAGTTGAGATTTTTTTTTATTGTACTTTAGGTTCTGGGGTACATGTGCAGATCATGCAGGATTGTTGCATAGGTACACACATGGCAATGTGGTTTGCTGCCTCCATCCCCCAGTCATCTGCATCTGTCATTTCTCCCCATGTTATCCCTCCCTGACTTTCCCACCCCCTGGCTGTTCCTCCATTGGTACCCCCTACAACAGACCCCAGTGTGTGATGCTCCCCTCCCTGTGTCCATGTGCTTTTATTGTTCAACACCTGCCTATGAGTGAGAACATGCGGTGTTTGATTTTTTGTTTGTGTGTCAGTTTGCTGAGAATGATGGTTTCCAGCTTCATCCATGTCCCTACAAAGGACACAAACTCATTGTTTTTTATGGCTGCATAGTATTCCCTGGTGTATATGTGCCACATTTTCCTTGTGCAGTCTATTGTCGATGGGCATTTGGGTTGGTTCCAGGTCTTTGCTATTGTAAACAGTGATGCTAGGAACATATGTGTGCATGTGTCTTTATAATAGAATGATTTATAATCCTTTGGATATATACCCAGTAATGGGATTGCTGGGTCAAATGGAATTTTTATTTCTAGGTCCTTGAGGAATTGCCTCACTGTCTTCCATGATGGTTAAACTAGTTTACACTCCCACCAGCAGTGTAAAAGTGTACCTATTTCTCCACATCCCTCTCCAGCATCAGTTGTCTCTAGATTTTTTTTAATGATTGCCATTCTAACTGTTGTGAGGTGATATCTCAATGTGGTTTTGATTTGCATTTCTCTAATAATCAGTGATGATGATCATTTTTCAGATGTTTGTTGGTCTCATTTTGAAAAGTGTCTGCTCATATCCTTCTCCCACTTTTGGATGGGTTTGTTTTTTTCTTGTAAATATGTTTTAGTCCTTTGTAGATTCTGGATATTAGCCATTTGTCAGATGGGTAGATTGCAAATATTTTTTCCCATTCTGTTGGTTGCCAGTTTGCTCTAAGGATTATTTCTTTTGCTGTACAGAAACTCTGGAGTTTAATTAGGTCCCATTTGTCTATTTTGGTTTTTGTTGCCAATGCTTTTGGTGTTTTAGTCATGAAGTCCTTGCCTATGCCTATGTCCTAAATGGTTTTGCCTAGGTTTTCTTCTAGGGTTTTTATGGTTTTAGGTCTTATGTTTAAGTGTTTAATCCATCTGGAGTTAATTTTAGTGTAAGGTGTCAGGAAGGGGTCCAGTTTCTGCTTTCTGCACACTGCTAGCCAGTTTTCCCAATACCATTTATTAAACAGGGAATCCTTTCCCCATTAATTGTTTTTGTTATGTTTGTTGAAGATCAGATTGTTGTAGATTTGTGGCATTGCCTCCAAGGCCTCTGTTCTGTTCCATTGTTCTGTATCTCTGTTTTGGCATGAGTACCGTGCTGTTTTGATTACTGTAGTTTGTAATATAGTTTGAAATCAGGTAGTGTGATGCCTCTGGCTTTGTTCTTTTTGCTTAGGATTGTCTTGGCTATGCGGGCTCTCTCTTGGTTCCATGTGAAGTTTCAGGTGGTTTTTTCCAGTTCTGTGATGAAGGTCATTGGTAGATTGATGGGGATAGCATTAAATCTATAAACTACCTTGGGCAGTATGGCCATTTTCACAATATTGATTCTTCCTAACCATGAACGTGGAATGTTTCTCCATTTGTTTGTGTCCTCCCTTATTTTGTTGAGCAGTGGTTTGTAGTTCTCCTTAAAGAGGTCCTTTATATCCTTTGTTAGTTGTATTACTAGGTATTTTATTCTCTTTGTAGCAATTGTGAATGGGAGTTTGCTCATGATTTGGTTTTCCGTTAGTCTGTTATTGGTGTATAGAAATGTTTGTGATTTCTGCACATTGATTTTGTATCCTGAGACTTTGCTGAAGTTGCTTATCAGTTTCAGAAGATTTTGGGCTGAGATTATAGGGTCTTTTAAATATACAATCATGTCGTCTGCAAATAGTGACAATTTGACTTACTCTTTTCCTAACTGAATACCTTTTTTTTTTCTTGCCTAATTGCTCTGGCTAGAACTTCCAATACTATATTGAATAGGAGTGGTGAGAGAGGGCATCCTTGTCTAGTGACAGATTTCAAAGGGAATGCTTCCAGTTTTTGCCCATTCAGTATGATATTGACTATAGGTTTGTCATAGATGGCTTTTATTATTTTGAGATATGTTCCTTCAACACCTAGTTTATTGAGCAATTTTAGCATAAAGTGCTCTTGAATTTCGTCGAAGGCCTTCTCTGCATCTATTGAGATAATCGTGGTTTTTGTCTTTGGTTCTGTTTATGTGGTGGATTACATTTATAGACTTGCGTATGTTGAACCAGCCTTGCATCCTCAGAATGAAGCCTACTTGATTGTGATGGATAAGCTTTTTGATGTGCTGTTGCAATCAGTTTGCCAGTATTTTATTGAAGATTTTTGCATCTATGTTCATCATGGATATTGGCCTGAAGTTTTTTGTTGTTGTTGTTGAGTCTCTGCTGGGTTTTGGTATCAGGATGATGTTGGTCTCATAAAACGATTTGGGAAGGATTCCCTCTTTTTATATGATTTGGAATAGTTTCAGAAGGAATGGTACCAGCTTCTCTTTGTATGTGTGGTAGAATTCAGCTGTGACCCCATCTGGATCTGGACTTTTTTTGGTTGGGAGGCTACTAATTGATTCCTCAACCTCAGCCGTTGTTATTGATCTGTTCAAGGTTTCACCTTCTTCCTGGTTTAGGCTTGGGAGGGTTCACGTGTCCAGGAATTTATCCATTTCTTCCAAGTTTATTGGTTTATGTGCATAGAATTCTTTGTAGTAATCTCTGATTATAGTTTGTATTTCTGTGGAGTCAGTGGTGATATTCCCTTTATCATTTTTTATTGCATCTATTTGATTCTTCTCCCTTTTCTTTTTTTATTAATCTGGCTAGCAGTCTGTCTATTTCTATTTTTTAAAATAACCAGCTACTGAATTTATTCATTTGTTGAAGGATTTTTTGTATCTCTATCTCCATTAATTCTGCTCTGATCTCAGTTATTTCTTCTCTTCTGCTAGCTTTTGAGATTTTTTGATCTTGCTACTCTAGCTCTTTCAATTTTGATGATAGGGTGTCAATTTTAAATCTTTCCTTTCTTCTCTGGTGGGCATTTATTGCCATAAATTTTCCTCTAGATACTGCTTTAAATGTGTCCCAGAGATTCTGGTACATTGTGTCTTCATTCTTGTTGGTTTCAAAAAACATCTTTATTTCTGCCTTCATTTCTTTGTTTATCCAGTCGACATTCAGGAGCCAGTTGCTCAGTTTCCATCAACTTGTGCGGTTCTGAGTTAGTTTCTGAATTCTGAGTTCTAATTTGATTGGACTGTGATCTGAGAGTTTTTAATTTTAGCTGAGAATATTTTTATTATTTACCTGTGGGGATATGTGAACTACAGATATTGATCGACTTACAACCTATGCAAGTTATGATCATTCGACTTTATGACCACAATCGCTAGCCACGACTGCTCTGCGTCTGGCAGCGCAAACGTTGCCCAGCTGGGCATACGACAGTGCGGACCAGCTTCCGGTAGCACTACCATCTCCGCGTGCACCATTTCAACTGTTATCCCAGACTTGGTACAGCAATTTGTGTTTTGTGTCTTGGATATTTTTCATCAAACCCCTCCCAATAAACTTCTTATACATTTCAAAGCAATGGACCCAAACATCGAACGATTTGCAAGGATTGAATGGATGGTGCACGATGTGTTTCATCCGTATCGTGAAATTTATGAAGAAAGAAAGAAACATACAATTCAGACAAAGCCCACCATGTTTATGAAAAAACCAACTCCGGCAACCCCAACTGCTGCCTCAGATGACGACATCAACGATCCACAGCCAAGCACCAGTGGCCAATAAAATGTCGTACATGTTTATATATTTTAATATGTTTTGCAATTGGGAAAATGTTTCCTATGGTATTTTTTACACCTGTATTTTGTATTTTTGTATGCATCTGTATTTTGCAATTTTCTATGTTTTGCAAATATTAAACCAGTTGTACTGGTAATGCAGTGTTTTACTTAAACCTGATGAATGTAAAAAAAAGACACAAAATGATGTAGAGATGATATAAATGGCATAAAATGAACAAAGATAATTATGATATATAAAAATAATGAAAGAAAATTATGATAAAATATGACTTAAAGATTTTTATAACATCATTTCACAGTACTGTACATATAGCCTACTCAACTTACGACCAAATCGTGTTACGACCGGTCTGTTGGAACCAATCGTGGTTGTAAGTCGAGCACTAGCTGTAATGACTATGAGTGTGTTTCCCTTAGAAAGAAAGATATAAATTAGGAGCAGTAGTTACTCATATGGCAATGATAGTAAAAATCCTCCTACTAGAAACTCAAATTTCTCCTTGAAGGTGTCAACTTCAAATGAATTTTAAAGATTTATTTTCTTATAGTTTTATTGATTTCTTGATTTGGTTTTAACATTAAAAAGCAAACAAGGTCAGAGACTATATCTTCTTTGATTTTAATAAATGGCTTAGTAAAATGAGATGGTACATCACACAGATGAAATATCTTACAGCAGTTTTGCAATAACAAAATACTACCTCATGGGCCCAGGACAGCAGGTGGTTATCCCATCCTGGGAGAACAGAGGAGGGTGGGCAGCACCATTTCTATCTCTCCTTCAGAGGGTTCAGCATTGGGTCTCTTGTTCTTGAAGTAAAGATGCAAATTCAAGGGGCAGCAAGACAGCATCAGTAGCATAGCTTTGTGACAGCATTTGCCATTGACAGACATCTTGATAAGCTCTTTAATGATGAATCATTTAACATATATGACTGGCCTGTAAAATCAATTGCAATCAATTTTGATTACACTGCCACTTGATTCCACATATATCTTACAACGAAGACTCTTGTTTTTAAACAATTTACTAACATCTCTTGTTTTATTCATTTATTCTTTCAACATTTTTCTTTCCAATCTAGCTTATTTTTGAATATTTATTTAACAAAGATTAAAGATATTTGAGGTGTTTAAAGTGGTGATTTCATATACGTATACACTGTGTAATGATTGCCACAATTAATTTACATATCTGTCACTACCCGTACATTAGATTTCCAGAATTGGTTCATTTTATAACTGAAAGTTTGTATCCTTTGACCAACACCTCTCCATTTCCTGACCCCCTCAGCTCCTGGCAACCACCATTCTAAACTCTGCTCTTATGATTCCAACTTTTTTAGATTCTATATAAAAGTGAGAAAATACAGTATTTACTTTTCTGTTTCTGACTTGTTTCACTTAGCATAGTGTCCTCCATGTTCATCCATATTGTTGCAAATGTCAGTGATCTTTCATTGTATATATGTTCCACAATGTTTTTTACCCATTTGTTCATTCTTGGATGCATAGGTTGTTTACGTATCTTGGTTATTGTGAGTAATGCTGCAATCAACATGGGGTTTAGTTATCTCAAGAAACTGGTTTACGTCCTTTTAATGTGTACTCAGAGGTGGGGTTGCTGGATCAAATGGTAGTTCTGCTTTAAATTTTCTGTCGAACTTCTATACCATTTTCAATAATGGCGACATGAATTTAAATTCCTACTAACTGAGTACTAGGGTTCCCTTTTCTCTGCACCCTTGCAAATACCCTTGTACTTGTTATCTCTTGTTTTTTCAGTAGTAGCCATTCTAAAAGGTGTGAGGTGGTATCCCATTGCAGTTTTGATTTGCATTTCTCTGAAATGCTCAAGTACCTTTCATAGATCTGTCAGCCACTTGTATGTTTTCTTTAAATAAAATGTCTATTTAAATCATTTGTCCATTTGTACTTTTTTTATATTGAGTTCTTGTAGTTCCTTATAGATTTTAGGTACTAACCTTTTATCAGATATGTGGTTTGCAAATATTTTCTCTTATTCTGTATGTTGCTTTTACATTTTGTTATTTTCCTTGCTGTGTAGACACTTTTTAAATGTAAGATCTAAAACCATAAATCTCCTAGTAAAACACATAGGGGTAAGGCTCCTTGACATTCATCTTAGCAATGACTTTTTGACATGACACAAAAGCACAGGTAACAAAGGCAAAAATAAACAAGAGGGGCTACATCAGCATATGTTCATTAAGCTTCTATATGCTATGCAAGAGTTCTTGCTGTGATGAAATTTGCATTCTAAAAGGCATGGGGGGCATGGGGGAGACAGACAATAAATGAATAAACGATGAATATATTCAGATAAGAAATGCTATTGTGGGTCAGGTGCAGTGGCTCACATCTGTAATTCCAGCATTTTGGGAGGCCTAGGCAGGTGGATCACTTGAGGTCAGGAGTTTGGGACCAGCCTGGCCAACATGGTGAAACCACATTTCTACTAGAAATACACAAATTAGCCGGGCCTGGTGGTGTGCGCCTGTAAGTCAGCTACCAGGGAGGCTGAGGCAGGGGATTCAATGGAACTCAAGATGTGGAGGTTGCAGTGAGCAGAGATTGTGCCCTAAAAACGAGGAGGAAGGAGAAGACGAAGAAGATGAAGAAGGAAGAGGAGAAGGAGGAGGAGGAGGAGGAGGAGAAGAAGAAGAAGAAATGTAATGTTACTTGGGAAAATAAACCAAAGTAAGAAGGAACAAGGAACGCAGCAGACGGGTTATGCTTTTTTAAGGATGCAGTCAGCTTGGTGAAGATTTTGTGGATGACAATTGAACAACATCTGTCACCAGCCATGGAGCATAAGATTATCCCAGAGAAAATCTCATGTGAAAAGGACCTATGGCAGGATCATGTCTGACATGTTCAAGAAAAAAAGAAATGGCATAGAATCTAGAGTGAGCAAGAGTCAAGGGAAAAAGGTTAGAAAAGTGGTGGGAGGCAGATCACATAGCCATTATTAGGATTGAGTGGTGTGAGAGATCTTGGCATGCCTGTATAAAAGCCATGCCATGATCTGACTTGCATCCCAAAGGTTCACTCTGATCTCTGTCCTAAGGACAGTGGGTAAGTAGTGAAGAAAAGAAACTCATCAGGAGGCTATTGCAATAATCTGAGGGAGAGGGGGAATTATCTCTGCTCGTGTCACTGCAATTGCAAAAACTGCAAAATTTACTGATGAATTTCACATGGGGCCTGGTAACAGAAGAGTATTCAAAGATTGCTCTAAGTTGTGGACTTAAACAACTGAATTGACTAGGCTAAATATGAAGCAGTACGTGTGTATTATCAAGAGATGGACTTAAAGCAAAAATGCCTGGACAGCAAGAATAGAGAAGGTATGGATGAAGGGATAAGGAGATGGAGAGCAGGGCGAAAGGAGAGAAGAGACAGTCCTGAAGCCACGACTTAGGCGTTTGAAGATAAGGTGGTAATAGTATGTGAGGCAGTCTTTAAAAGTTCTGGATAAACCCTATTTATTTGGAACTCTGCGAATCCAAATAAAAAGCAACTTTAGATATAAACCAGGTGGCATTATTCTATTCAAAAGATGAATAGAATAGAGTAGAAGCAAAGATTCCCATTTATATGTTGCCATTCTCAGAAGTCCACATAAGCCAGTGGTGGGCATGGTGTGCATTTTCTTGCGGAATACCTGGTCCCACAGATGCTTGCCAGAGTGAAAGATGGGCATAGGTTAACATTAGGTTACCATGTGCCTTTAGGGCTCACAAGCATTTACAACATTTTATTATAAGTCATCACGGATCAAAAACCTTTGTTGTCCTCTGTGGATACATATTTGATTTTTATAAATCTGAAGTTGTTTGGGAGCCACTCTCATGACAAGGCCATTTAGATCATGATGAGGAATGACAGTTAGAAAATGAGACGTCATCATAAAATAACAGAATTGCTTCCTTTCTTTGTGTGGCTCTGAAAGTACCTCCAAACATACCTTGAGCAATAAAATAGCCAGAGATGTAGCCAGTTTCCCAAAGTGATTTCTTTAAAAGATAACTCTATTATGGACACATCCATTGATGTATTATTAAATAAGCCTTACATCATAGTCAGAAGTTTAATAAGATATTGCAGCAGAAGGGGAATGTATTAATTACTAGAAGCTCCTCTTGATTTTATTTTTCAATTTATTTTGATGAGCCTTGTGGGTGGTGATTTTTTTTTCCCACACTGGTGGGTTGCATATGTTAGCCTAGGTGATTTTTAACTGGATAGAAGGGGTATTGATGAGTCTGTTAGCAACCAGGAAATGTCTGAGGATTCAGGTACAATGTAGGGTTTTTTACTTATCCTAAAATGACTTACAGAAATAAAGATGAAGACAAAAAAGACACACGTTTAGCCAAACAGAATTCGCTTTTCACTCTTTATAATAAGGATGTTTTCTTCCTCTGTCTTTCATTTCCTCTTTATTTTCCTGGGAGAAAAGAGTATGAGGGAAACACAGTACCCAAAATAAGCCTGAGAAGGAAAAAAATAATAATAAAATCAAGTGATAGTCCAGCAAGTGAAATATCTAATAATAATGAAGATAAAGAGAATGTGTAGGAACAGACACAAAGGAAAGGTAGTAGAAGAAAGACATATAGACTCAATCACAGACAGGGTCTCAAAATTAAATGCCCTAACAAAAATGGGCTTGCAGACAGATAAAAAAGAAAATGGGAAGAGCAGACCAGAAGGGATAAGTAATGCAGCTTGTTTCTTCACAGACTACAATCTGGCTTCAGAGAGAAAAAGTCATTAATATAGCTTATCCCCTCACACATTGTCAAGAAGAATCATCCAAACAAGGCCCTTTGGTTAAAGTGCAAAGCTGTTACTTGCACCATTGGCTATGAGTCTCATCATGAAGCCAACATCTCAAATAATCTCTGGATTGAGAAACAGGAGACCCAGAATCTAACTCTAGATCTGTTTTGACTCACTGATGCCCATTAGGAAGCCCCTGAGCCTCAGCCTCATTATCTATAAAACAGAAGAATCAGGTGAAATGGTTTCCAAGTTTCTTCTGTATTTGGTGTTTAAGGACTTATATAAGTCTTCCATCAAATGTCTAGTATTTGGCTCAAAAATGATAGAAGGACAAATTAGTTCACTTCAGACTTCTTGATTATCCTTTTTTTGATTTGTGTTCAAATTTATTCCTAGGGAACAGTCTAGACAAGTTTTTAAAACATATGTTTGTTACCTTATTAATTTGTCCACCTTCCAAATCTCATAATTTATTAAATCCCATCAATCTGGCAATACCCGTAAAGAAAATGTGATAATTTTTCTTTCTGGTTATCTAAAATAGCATCACAAGAAGTATAGAATTAGACTTGCTAGAGCACTATCTATGTGATGTCAGAGTTCTTTGTAACTGGAATTTTTTTTTTTATTATTTTGAAGAATGCTGGTAATGGAATAGATCTGAGAAACTAATGATTATATCACAAAAGAATTATCAAATAACTTTTAAAATTTTTTATAATTTTTAAAAATTTCAACAGCTTTGGGGAAAAAGTGGTTTCCTTTTAAATTGATAAACTCTATAGTGGTGAATTCTGAGATTTTAGTGCATCTGCCCCCTAAGCAGCGTACACAATACCCAATATATAGTCTTTTGTCCCTCACTCCCTCTCACCTTCACCAAGTCCCCAAAGTCTATTATAGCACTCTGTATTTCTTTGTGTCCTCATAGATTAGCTCCCATTTATAAGTGAGAACATAAAATATTTGGTTTTCCATTCCTGAGTTACTTCACTTATATAATGGCCTTCAGCTCCATCGAAAGTTGCTGGGAAAAACATTATTCTGTTCCTTTTCCTGGCTGAATAGTATGACACAGTGTATATATACCACATTTTCTTTATCCATTTATTTTTTGATGGGCACCAACCAAAGACTGGTTCCATATCTTTGCAGTTGTGCTGCTATAAACATGCATGTGCATGTGTCTTTTTCATAGAATGACTTCTTTTACTTTGAGTAAGTTCCCAGCAGTGAGATTGCTGAGTCAAATTATGGATCTACTTTTATTTCTTTTTTTTTTTTCCCCATTTATTTATTTTATTGCATTTTAGGTTTTGGGGTACATGTGAAGAACATGCAAAATTGTTGCATAGGAACACACGTGGCAGTGTGATTTGCTGCCTTCCTCCCCATCACCTACATCTGGCATTTCTACCCTTGCTATCTCTCCCCAGCTTCCCACCCCCCACCGTCCCTCCCCTATTTCCCCCCAACTGACCCCAGTGTGTAGTGCTCCCCTCCCTGTGTCCATGTGTTCTCATTGTTTAACACCCGCCTATGAGTGAGAACATGCGGTGTTTGATCTTCTGGTCTTCTGTCAGTTTGCTGAGAATGATGGTTTCCAGGTTCATCCATGTCCCTACAAAGGAGTTCATGACCAATACTTTTATTTCTTTAAGGAATCTCCATACTGTTTTCCATAAAGGTTGTACTAACTTATGTTCCCATCAGCAATGCCAAAGCATTCCCTTTTCACCACATTCATGCCAACATCTATTAATTTTTGACTTTTTGATTATGGCTATGTTTGCTGGAGCAATGTAGTATCTCATCATGCTTTCAATTCCCTGATAATTAGCGGTGTTTACATGTTTTCATATGCTTTTTGGCCATTTACATAGTTTCTTTTGAAAAATATTTCTTTATACCTTTTGTCTACTTTTTGATGGGGTTATTTTTGAGAGCAGGAGTGGGAGGCTGTGATTTGTTTGATTTCCTTGTAGATTCTGGATACTAGTTATTTGTTGGATGCATACATTACCAATATTTTTTTCCTTTCGATGGGTTGCCTATTTACTCTGCTGCATATTTATTTTGCTGTGCTGAGAAGCTTTTGGTTTAATTGGGTCCCATTTATTTCTTTATGTTTTTGTTGTATTTCCTTTTAGGGTGTTAGTCATTAATTCTCATTAATTCTTTCCTTAGGCTAATGTCTAGAAGAGTTTTTCCAACTTTGTCTTCTAGAATTTTTATGTTTTCAGGTCTTGTATTTAAGTCTTTGATCATATTGAGTTGATTTTTGTATAAGGTGAGAGAGAGAAATCCAGTTTCATTGTCCTACATGTGGTTTGCCAGTTTTCCCAGCACCATTTCTTGAATAGAGTATCCTTTCCCCAATTTATGTTTTTGTTTGCTTTGTCAAAGATGAATTGGTTGTAAGTATTTGACTTTATTTTTGAGTTCTCTATTCTGTTCCACTGGTCTAAGTGCCTATTTTAAAACCAGTATCATGCTGTTTTGTTAACTATAGCCTTGTGTTATAACTGAAGTATGGTAATGTGATGCCTCCAGATTTGATTTATTTTTTTATTAGAACTGCTTTGGCTGTTTGGGCTCTTTTTTGGTCCCACATGAATTTTAGGATTTTTTTTCTAGCTCTGTGAAAAATGATACTGCTATTTTTATTGAAGTTGCATTGAATATATAGATTTCTTTGAACAATATGGTCTTTTTTTTACAATATTAATTCTCCCCATCCACGGTCATGAGAACATTTTCTATTTGTGTCATCTGTGAATTCTCTCAGCAGAATTTTTAAATGTTCCTTGTAGAGATCTTTCACCTCCTTGGTTAAGTATATTCCCAGGTATTGTACTTTTTTGCAGTTATTGTAAAATAAAGTTATTGAGCACAATCTGCACATGTACCCCAGAACTTAAAGTATAATAACAAAAAAAAGTTATTGATTTGATTCTCAGATTGTCATTGAGGAAGAAAGAAATACATTTAACCTAGAAGGTGAAAGATCTCTGCAAGGAGAACTATAAAACATCACTGAAACAAATCAGAAAAGACAAAAATAAATTTAAAAACATTCCATGCTTATAGATTGGAAGAATTAATATCATTAAAATGGCCATACTGCTCAGAGAAATCTACAGATTCAATGTTATTTCTATCAAACCACCATCAACATTTTTTTTTCAAAAAATTGGAAAAACTATTTTAATTTATATGGAACCAAAAAGGAGCCATATTAGCCAAAGCATTTTTAAGCCAAAAGAACAAAGTAAGAAGCATCACAAGACCCAGCTTCAAAATATTCTTAAAGCTACAGTAATCAAACAGCATGGTACAAATACAGACATAAATTCCACCCAACAGAACAGAATAGAGAAACAGAAACTAAGTAACATACCTAAAACTAACCGATCTTCAACAAAGTCAACAAAAATAAGCAATGTAAAAAGAACTCCCTATTCAATAAATGGCACTAGGATAATTAGTTAGCCATATGCAGAATAATGAAAGTGGACTTTTTTTACTACATACAAAAATTAAATCGAGGTGTATTAGAGGTATAATTTAAAGCCCCAAACCATAAACATCTTAGAAGAAAACCTAAGAAATACCTTTCTGGATATCAGTCTTGGCAAATAATTTATGACTAAGTCCTCAAAAACAATTGCAACTAAAATGAAAATTGACAAGTGGTACCTAATGAAACTAAAGAGCTTTTTCACAGCAAAGGAAACTATCAGCAGACCAAACAGGTAACCCACAGAATGGGAGAGAATATTTGCAAACTATGCATTGGACAAAAGTCAGAATCTATGAGGAACTTAAACACATCAACAAGTGAAAAACAAACAACCTTGTTAAAAAGTGAACAAAAGACATGAACAGACATTTCTCAAAAAAAGACATTCTAGCAGCCAACAAGCATATAAAAATGTTCTATACTAATTATTACAGAAATGAAAATCAGAACTACAACAAGATAGCACCTCACACGAATCAGAATAGCTATTATTAAAAAGACAAAAAATAACAGATGCTGGTCATTCTTCAGAGAAAAGAGAATGCTTATACACTGTTTATGGGAATGTAAATAGGTTCAGCCACTGTGGAAAGCAGTTTGAAAATTTATCAGAGAACTTAAATCAGAACTGTCATTTGACCCAGCAATCCCATTGCTGGGTATATACCCAAAGGGAAATACATTTTTTTTTTTACCAAAAAGACACATGTACTCCTATATTAATAACAGCACTATTCATAATAGCAAAGACATAAAATCAGCCTACGTGCCCATCAGTGGTGGGCTGGATAAATAAAATGTGGTAAATATGTACCATGGATTGCCAGCCATAAAACAAATCAAAATTAAAAGTTTTTTTTCTTTTTAACCAACATGAATACAGGTAGAGGACACCTGTACTCTCTAGTGAATTAACTTAGAAACAGAAAATCAAATACCACATATTCTCACTTATATGTGGAGCTAAACATTGGGTTCATAAAGACATAAGAGGGAAACAATAGATCTGGGAATTACTAGAGGTAGGTGAGAGAGAGGCAGGCAAGGGATGGAAAGCTGCCTACGGGGTATTATGCTGAGTACCTGGATGATGGGATCATTCATACCCCTAATCTCAGCGTCATGAAATATTGTCATGTTAGAAACCTGCATATGTTCCCTAAAATCTAAAATAAAAGTTGAAATTATTAAAACATTGAAACATAAAAAATAAAAGATAAGAATATGATAAAGGAAAACTTGTTGAAATTAAATCAATTGTGGTACAATTTAGAAATTATTTTTAAAATATTTTATCTAGGTTTTTATCTGCTAAAATAAAGGTATGAACTATCCTCAAACATTTACAAAATTAAGTTCTAGATGAAATCTTACATGACTGAAATGAAGAGGAAACAAGGCAACATGTATGCACACTTGATTTGCAGACAAAATAAATTTATCTTTCAGAGTGTTATTGAATAAAAAGATAAACAAGAAAACCTACCTAGTCTCATGTAACGAATAGTCTATTCGTTTTAAAAATACTAACCAAACCACATTGGACTTTTTTGTACTTTCTGTTTAATTTTGCTATGGATCTAAAATGGCTGTAAAAAATAAAGTCAATAACAACAACAACACTGGGCCAACTGTCAGCCTTTATAACAAAATATTTTTTTCAGGATGAATTTTTCTTCTTGTTGAAAAGTATAAAAGCTAAAGAATTCAACTATTTGCAAAGGCTTGATTTCTTACCTATTTAAATGAGAGTTACAACGCCTGCTTGAAAATTTCTCTTTCGTAGATCTCAGTCATATTATTTAGTTGGGCTTTCTGTTCCCCCAGACAGGTCAAGGAGCTCAAACATATTGTCTGGATACAACAGAGGTAACCCTTTCTGTTATAACTTCAATATTTTTAATCTTCTGATAGAAAAAATGAAGTCAACTTTAACTACATTGATGCAATTGAGGTCAGACACCTCTCACTTGATCAATCCTCTTTTTCCCAAACTATCCATTAATTTTAAATATTTAAAACCTCAAGAACTAACTTCATTCAATGAAACTAAAATAAGGGCAGCCATTCAAGCCCAGTGCCAACCAATTACGGGGAGATTATTACATAGGTCAGGAAAAGGCATGACAGTGGAACACTTCGATGTGTCAATAGTCACAAGGATTTATATGATTTACAGCCATTTGCATAGCTAGTTCACTTTCCTCCCACCAGTATTTCTGAGCAGGGGAAATTAAAAAGTAAGTAATATGGGAAAAGTATAAAAGAGTAACACAAGAAATATTTTTGATGTGACATTATGTGGAAATAAGAATGTTTGCACTGGTGCCCATGTCACCTAGGTACCACTGGGCTTTAATTTTTCCGAGTCACAGTTTCCTTAACCCTTCAATGGAAAAATAATGCCAGCTTCACAGATTGTAGTGAAACACAAAAGAGCTGTGCATAGAAAAGAGCAAGAAATCAGAAATGGTAGGTAAAGATAGCAGTACTTGGAATGACAATGTTGAAAGGAATGCTGGTAATCCTGGCATGGGCATTGTTTATTTCTGTCATGGCAGTAATAGCAGCAGTGGAGGCTATAGGCACAGCAGTAGAAACAACCATAATGAGAATACGTTTAGCAGTAATTGTGTGCTGATTGTGTTGAAATTCCTGAAAAGCAAGGAAGGACCTAATTCCATCATGTTTTCTATCGGGGTCAGCAAACTGCAGGCCACTTCCCCGTTTTATATAGTCTGAAAGCTAAGAATATTTTTTGCATACTTCAATGGTTACGATTTAAATGGTTACACAGGTACTTGCATAATATGTTCAATTTTGCTGCTTGACCAATATTAACTGAAATATTTACCATCTAACCCTTTAGAGAAAAGTTTGCTGATCCCCACCCTATATCCTTGATTATTGCAAAACATTCAGGATGTCTCTTATCTCTTGTCCAAATAATTCTGAGATCTTCTAATCTGACCCAATTTAATAATCTCTTTCTAATGCCCATATTCTAAGAAATATCTCGTAAATTCTCCGTGTCTTCTTTGTTTCTAATCTCCCGAAGACATAGATTTCTCTTTTTTCTCTCCCACATAGCTGGTAACTTTAAGCCTAAAGTGAGGAATAGTCTTCCCTGTTTTTCATAACACTGTCATACTGTTCTCCTTCTACCTAAAAGTCCAAAGTTTGTTTGAAGTTCATGCTATCAAGTGAAGTATATCAATTAAAGCCCTTAATTATGATTTATTAACAATCAATTCAGTATCTTACTAACTTAAATTAACAAAAATATTATTTCTCATTCACCTCGCCTGTCCATGTCTGCTCAGTGGAAAACTCTACTCCATGTCACCGTCATTTTGAGACCAGGTGGATGGAACCTGCCTCTTGTCGTTCATTGTGGCAGAGAAAAATAGATGTCGAGAATTGTATCTTGGCTCCTGAAGACAGCTTTCTAAGAGATGACATCTCATGCACACATTAACTGGACAAAGCTATTCAAATGAAAAGGCATAACTTCTTGGGAGTATTTCGTACCAAAAAAACTTGAAAATGGAGAATGGAAACTATTTATGAGCCTCATGAATCACTCTCATTCTTCACCACCTACTATGTCTCTTTATTTTGCAGTCCTCTGTGGGTCTTGGGGTTATTGTCCCTAATTCCTTTAAATGCTGGCACATGGCTCATATCTCTCTCCCACAATTTTTCTTCCAAGACTGAGTGATGTTAATCCGCACACAGTTTATCTTTCCAGCGTCTGTCAATGAGTTGGTTGACATTGTCATCATTTCACCTCAGTTACCTATTCCCATAGATAATAACCTAGACCTTGGAATTATAACTCAACCCAACCATAACCTCAAGTAGCTATTCTCCTATTGATGCCTCTAACTTTCACACAACCACCAGGACCTCCAATTCATTAACCTTACCAAGTTTTCACTGTTGATTTCCACCCCCTTGTGCCTTTATTTCTTCCTTGATTGTTCTCATATTTCATAGTCTATTATTATAATTACTCCTGTGCATGGTGTTTCAGCTATTTTATTCCTCTCTTGTTGCTTTTTACATATTTAGCAAAATGCAACTGTGATTAAATATTGGTCTCTGCTTACTCCACAGCTGGTCCCAAATTTCCAAGTGGCCTTAGAAAAACACACAAGTTTGCTGACTAGTATCACCTAAAAGTCATGATTATACATTTCATGTGGATTCTTGGAATTTCCCAGAGATACAAGAATATTCCCTTGGTCAACACACTCTGCACTCTCTCCTAGGTCCCTGCTACTCAATGTGTGGTCTAAGGGCCAGTAGTATAGGCATTGCTTAGAGCTTGTTGTTATAAAAGAAGAATCACAAACTGTTCTCCTACTCAAGGTATAAGAATCTGCATTTTAACAAGACGCTCAGGTGATTCTCATGTACATTAAAATCTTGGAATGTTTATTCTAAAAGAAAAAATCTCATATTGGCTGAAGATGCTCAGTCACCTTTGACAGTTTCTGTTTACCATCCTAACTTCTAACATTAGGATGTTTTAGGGCTCAGACCTGTTCTTCATCTCCACTTAACACAGTTTAGATCATCCAGTCCCCTCCCTGTAAATGCTTTCCAGAACTGCAATGGCCAAGTATATAATTCCAGTCAAGTCTTCTCCCATACACTTATATTTTTGTATCCAGTTATTGTGTACTGTGTATCTCCACTGGCACGTGTAATAGGTACCTCAAATTCAACATATCCACATATCCAAAACAAAATTATTCATTCTTGGTCCATCCCTTCCCAACCACCAATCTGCTTCTCCCACAGACTTCTCTATCTCAGTAGAGGCAACTTCATTTTAATATTTGTCAAACCAAAATCTTGGCATAATTCTGATTTCTCTCTCTTTTGTGCCTTACCTCCTGTCCATCAAAAAGTCTAACTGGCTGCATTTTCAACTATACTCAAAATGTGACCATGCCACATTTATCCATTGCTACTACCCCAGTTGAAACCATCATTATCCTTCACGTGACATATTAAAAGTCTCCTAACTTGTCTTCCTTCTTTCACCTTGACCCCTTGACCACCTGGATTCCCCAACTATGGAATCAACAAATCAAGTACTGATGTGTGATGCAGAACCCTTGGATATAAAGGACCAACTTTTATATTGAGTGATTCACAGCGCCACCTGTGGGATTTGAACGTCTGCGAGTTTTGGCATCAGCAAGGGTCCTGGAACCAATCCCCCATGAATACAGAGAGATGACTGTACATATAAACATCTCAATTCTGTATACAGACACACAAATATATTTATAGTAAAATGGAAGATAATAAAACACACCAAAATGCTGATCATCAAATTTTATAAATGATAGACTTAGCATAACATTATATCCTGGTTTTCTACCTCACATTTTATCATAAGAATTTTATATAAATAAACATTCATATAATGATTAAAATCATTAGAATTTGCAATATTAGCATCATAATTTAGCCATTCTCTTACTGTTAGAGCTATGCAAGCTACATATCTAAATTTTCACTATTTTAAAAATAGTGAAGCTTTCTTGTACATAAATCTTTACTTATATTTCTAATTATTTTTAAAGACAAATTCCAACAGGTTGAATTACTGTGTCAAGGACAATATTCAAAAGACTCTTCACGAATATAATCAAAGGCAGCAAATCACACTGCCACGTGTGTACCTATGCAACAATCTTGCATGTTCTTGACATGTACCCCAAAACCTAAAATGCAATAAAATAAATGGGAAAAAAAACCTTCATAAAATATGTGGTAATTAACACACTTGTAAGAAGAATCTGATAATTTAGATGCTATCACATCCTTGATAGTCCAAAATTCTTCATCCATTAAAGAATTGCCAATAATATAGATAAAAATATTTCATTTTTCATGACAATATTTGTGGTAATAATGGACGTGATCAGTTTTCCATGTATTTGGAGACCAATTCTTAATCTTCATGTCTGCTCAATACTCCTGACTCTCAGGAATTGGCCAGGGAGGCATGATTCCTGCCTCTATAGTTAAAAATAATTACTTCAAGTTTACTCATTAGAATTAGCCTCTTGCCAAGCAACCTTTCATTATTCTTTTTCTAACATTGACCTGACCCGGTGCCGCCTTGCAATTGATCCAGCCAACATCTAATTAATGGGGTTTGTATTGATGGTAAATAAGCCACACTGTAATTTATAATGACTTTATTTCAGGAATTATTTACCTATGGGAAAGTGAGATTCTTTTTTTCTCTGTGAATTCAAACAGTGTCTCAATCAGAATCACTAAATAAACCCAAATAGATTTAACACAAGAATGTTATATCTCAAGACTTCCCAAGACAGCCGACCAAACCCACAATTTGTGTATAGAAATAATAAAGTTACTTGTTTCAATGTGATTTTCATGTCACTGCTAAATCTTTCCATTCAAAATAATTTACTGAACTTGCCTTATGCAGTATCTTAAATTTTACCATGATAGTTACCCTTTTGCTAATGAATTACATTGCTTTCAGATGTGAATCTCTAGAGCACAAGGAACCAGCCTTCACACATGAGGCTCATTTAACTCACTGTCAGCCTTGGTCATTTTGATCCATCTCTGATGAAAATTTACAGCTGAAAAAAATGTAGGTTGTAAAGATGAATATTTCAGAATATAAAGCATTATTCAAGAAAAAGTAGGTTTTAGTGAGACCAAAGTTGGGGATGCTAAGATAGAAGTATACCCTGGGATTAATAATGCATTGGGAAATAAATTGGCAGTGCCTGCCTGAAGGACTAAATTAAAAAATATTCTGGGACTAGACACAGCTCTTGTAGGAAATAATATAGTCAAGAAATGATAACTTCTAACACCAGCAGAGGAGGAAGGAGTAATATTACAGGTGCTGTATATTTGATTACACTAGGGTAGCACTTCTCAAACATGAATCTACATTAGTATGCTCTAGAGGGTTTATGACAGATTGCTTGGCCCCAACACCAGAGCTTCTGACTAAAGTAGATCTGGGTGGGGCTTGCTCTTGAGTATCTGCAAGTGCTGATGCTGCTGATCAGGGGCCACACTTTAAGAACAATTGGTCTAGAGTAGTAGATGCCATCCGCCTACTGTTGAGGGCTGAAGGAATATGCAGTTGAGAAATCAATCACCTTGATCTCTCTGCTGAAGATTGAACACATTCAAACTGTTTTTGAACCTATAAACAGAAATCTCTGCATGATATAATTTTGTTACAGCACAGGAAGTTCTTAGAATAAATTTATGGTTGGCAGACTTACCAAAAGCAAAGAAAAAAATCCAATAAAATGTTTTTTATTATAAACATGTCCCATGTTTATGTGAAATTCAAAGTTAACCAAGAAGTCTGTATTTTACCTGGTGATGCTGTATCTGACTAAACAGCGTGGAAAATCAGACTGGTATAGAAATAGAATACAACAAATCCATGTCCTAAACCAGAGATACAGAGGACTTAAACAAAGATTGTGGAAATACCATAGGACTAAATACGAGTACTCTGAATCTATCTCCTCAAAGTAGATGGTGCTCTGTAATACTAAGTTGAGGAAGGATAAAAGTCCAAAACAGAAAAGAAGAAACCAAACCAATGAAATGCGTAGAACTACATCTGTGTTACACTTCTTTCACTCTCTCACCACGTGAACTTGTTCTGTAATAGTCTTAAGCAATCCAAGCAGCAGAACAAGGAAATGGCTGGAAGCCAAAAACATCTCCTACCTGAGGCTGCATTAGCTTATATGAAATAAGGAAAACTGGGTACCTTTAAAAATTGAGTTTAATGCAGAGATTTGGTTAAAAAGAGTTGAAGGAGCTTGAAGAGTGAAAGGGGAAGGTACAGTTATCCCAAAATGTATAGCTAGAGGTGGTTTCTGCTGCTCCCCCGTAGAACTAAAGAAGCACAAGAGTGGTTACACCCCGAGCCCATGATCACCGTCCCATCGAAAATGCTGTTGTTGCATCCGAGCTGCTTTATCTGGAACCAAGACACACAAAATGACAGTGGCTATTGCTACTCTTTCTGCTGGTGAAACCACTGCTGTTTTCTAAAGCACTGACAGAAGCTAGAAAAAATACATCTTTTCTCCTCCTTATAATTTCACTTAGGTATTTCCCATGGGATAACATAACGGGAAGCCAGCTGAAAATGTTGAGAACTATAACTGATAATAATTTATAGGCTTCCAGTCCTGGTTTCAAGGAAAGCATATTAAAGGGGGAACATGAAGCTGCAAGACTATAGACACCATTTGGGACAGTCTATTCCCGATTACCGTTTCTCACAGTCATCATTCTTCCCATATTTAAACTTCCAAACAACCTTAAGAATGTCAGGTTTCCACAGCACAAAAAGAGTTATCTTTCATAAATACTAAAATAGACATTCTTTCCTCTGAAAAGAGCACAAATTAGGTCAAATAAGTGACTAGATAATATTAATTCCACTTCTAGTTTTGTTAAAAGCCCACCTAGACATATTAGTAGCTAAAGACTTTTGTACCTCCTCCTACGTAATATAGTAGAAAAAATGGAAAGGAAAATATAAATACTACCTAACATATGTACATAACAAACAGTAGGAAAATGTGAGCAGTCAGCACAGTCTCCATTTCTGCAACTATCCATGCGAACACAGTTAATAATTATAAATTCCTTAGTCTGTGATCTATCCAATGTTCCCCATGGCCCAGCAAACATGTCAGCTAATTAGTGTTCTTCACCTAATTATTTTCCTGAATTTCTGATTACTTGTTTGTCTTACCATTATTGGATGTCCATTATCTTCCACTAATGTTTACTTCTGTGCACAGAAGTACTAAGAGACAACCCAGAGAGTCCCCCGGGTCTCTTAGTTTCTCCTGCCTCTATAAGCAGCAGCATCCTATTTTCACTTTAATAGAAATAAGTGAACCCCAGCCTGTACAGTAACCCCATATTTCTCTTTTGATTCAATGGCATGGGGAACTCAAAATAAGTAGGTAACAATCTCAAACTTAATTTTATTGAAAACAGTGTTGTGATGCTTAAACGTTTTGCTCCTGGGATCTAAAACTCCTAAATCAGAAAAATTCAGGATTCTGGAAATGTTTGTGAGTGGGTTGTAGAGGCATTAGTGACAAGAATCACTTGCTTTCACTCTTTACTTCTAAACTGCTATATCTTGCTGTGAGGGAAGCAGCATGACCCACTCAACAAAGGTTCCAAACATATATCACACTCTATGGGAAAACAGTCCAAACTCACAAGGTGCTATCTTTAAACTAATATCAAGCGAATCATCAGACTCGCTCTATCATTCTACGAGGCCAGATGCTTTAGAATAAAATGCTGTATCCTATAACCAGGAACTTTATACGGCATGATTGCTGCCCCATATGGCCTACTTTGCCATGCAATGTTTTCTGTGTTGAAAATATTACTGAGCTCAATATTATAAATGATACTAAAATGCTAAAATGCCAAAGTGCTGGTGCTACAATCAATTCTATTGCTATCGCTGACTGGCAACACTTTCTTTTTTCCTTCTCCTACCTTCCCACCTCCATTAATTCCCCATTGGAAGAAACTAACAGAAATCTCCCAGGAAAAGAGTATGAAATGTAATAAGCAAATTTCTAGCTCCACTGATAAAGTCTCTAGTAGAACAAGTGTGAAGCTGAGAAACAGCAAACACCATCCAACACAAGGAAGGTCCTCAGAGAATATTAGGATGGCAAAGTCATAGCAATAATCACTCACTCCCTCTCTTAATGTCAAAGCTACTATTAACTATTTTAACTAATTATTTTCTTGTCTAAAGCCCCAGCCCTTATCAAGAAGGAAATTGCTAATTTTTTGTTTGATGGGCAAAATAATCTTATAGGATACAAAAACAAACAAACAAAACAAAATACTGCCATCATTAATCTCACAATCACTGAGCCCTTAATATGAGTCAGGTATTTGTTTCTAATCATTTTATCTATATTATTTCATTGTACTCTCAATCTTATGAGTAATCACTATTAGGGTCCTAATCTCAAAGATACAGAAAGAGACATAAAGAGGTTGGTTTGCCCATGGTTACCACGCTGGCAAATGCTGCAGCAGAGATACAAACCCAGTCTCTCTAGCTATATAGTTCATGGTCTCAATCCTGCAATTATTCTGCCTTTCTGGCCTAATCTTACTTTCACACCTAAGGCCACTTATACTCCAACTGACATATTTTTTAAAAGCTTAGCTGAGACCAAATTTAGGTAAACCTAAATTGGCTTTATTATCAATAAATATTATTTCATACCTAAATTATCATATATATATATATTATGATATATATATAAATATATATCAATAAATTATTTCATACCTAAATGAAATAATTACTTTGATATATATATTAGACACAAGAAACCTATGACATCAACCTAATTTCCTGTTATGTGAACATGGGTCTAACAAACAGGTATCATGAAAGAAATAGCAAAATGTCCGGCACATAAAAACCAAAAAACAAATACATATCAAATGAATGGATTAAACATTTATTTGTGCACAGGTGTACTGTACAGCCACTATATTTAATATAGCATAGCACCCTCTTTTCTATATGGTGTTTAAGAAACTTCTTCAGGCTAAGCACAGTGGCTCACACCTGTAATCCCAGCACTTTGGAAAGCTGAGGTGAGCAGATTGCTTGAGGTCAGGAGTTCAAGACCAGCCTGGCCAACATGGTGAAACCCCATCTCTACCTAAAATACAAAAAATAGCTGGGCATGGTGGCACATGCCTATAACCCCAGCTACTCGGGAGGCAGAGGCAGGAGAATCACTTGAATCCAGGAGGTGGAGATAGCAGTGAGCCGAGACCTTACCACGGCACTCCAGCCTGGGTGACAGAGAGACACTCCATTCCCTGTGCCCCCTCCCATGCCCCAAAGCTTCTTTAAATGCCATATTAGGCATCTTTAAATTACTTTAACTTCATCTTTTATTGTGTCTCAAATCTCAGTCTAACATGTTTTATATTTTAGAAGAGAGAAAGACAAAACTTACCAATATTTCTCAGGAAACTAGACAAGGTTAAGGTTACAGGGCTACAAAGCCCAAAAGACATTATACAGACATTTTCTGAGATCAGACACCATGGAGGCAATATATCAGGGAGCCCTAAGTAAGGATTTGACTCCTGATGCTCTCTCTAAAGTCTTGAATATACTTTAATTATCTTGGAGTTATGAATAATATTGAAGTCAATTATAATAAGGTTACGGTTTCAAGGGCAGATCCATAAAAAGGAGCCTCTGGTTTTCACAGCAAACACCAAGAGAGCCTTTAGACATGAGAATTCCTGGTTATCCTGGCCCTGTATATAATCACAAGTCATGATTCTCCTTGTCCTTAGCTAATAGAAATGGAAATTGTAATGTGGACATTATTATCCTCTCATGAAAAAATTAACAATCAATGTCCTCATTGTCCTTTATCCTAGTAATGGGTCTGGACCAAAATAAAAGATAAAGGAGTCCCCTGATGAAATCAATAAAATAGAAACAATGACCCAAAGGATCGTTTCTCCAAGTGAAGTTTTTCCAACTTGTCATTCTTTTCTCTTTATGCGCTTCTCCCCATGCACTGCAGGGCTTCTTTACTCCTGCCATTAGGAAGAAGTTATTGAGTGTACTCCCTCTACTATGACTTTGGTCCATTTCTCTACTATGCTCCATCAAATTCCCTCATGAATGGTTCCACCTTTCTTTGCCCCCAACCCTAACTTGGACAGCTGATTTCCATGGCATTCTCTTGGAAAGTGACTTTTAATGTGTCACCAAATCCCTATTCGCTCTTCTCTTTCTGGTCCTTACAATATAAAAAGGTCAGACTGAGAAAGTGTTCATTCATTCATCTAAAAAAAGCTTTTACTTCTTGGCCAGTTACCCAGGTGCTGTTCTTCTTCTGTTCTATTCCCTAATGTGTGTACATATTTTGATTTTTTAATGAAATCTTAAGGCTCTTACTTCATACCTAACTGTAGCCCACAGCAGGTATCTCCTTAGTGTGACAAGCAAGAGCATTATGCTAGGTAGATAATCACAACAATTAACTGAAAAGGTTATAATTTCATCCTGTTTGGTACTGTTGGCCTGTCAAAAATAATTAGGTTAAAATAGATCTCAAGACTCCCTCTGCAAATTTAGGGGAAAAAATAGAAGAAAGGAAGAAAAAGGTGACAGCTAAGAACTTTTTGCTTGGTCAAATTAAATGTTCTCAAATTTCACTGCTGGCTGAAACACTAGAGAGATATTTAATAGAAGAGTCCTTTCAACTCAGTTGGAGGTCTTTGGTTTCTGTTTCAGTACTTCTCAATACAAATATTGAAAAAAACGCATAAGGCAAAATTTCAAGGCACAAGTTCTGACCAAAAAGATAATCTCTCAACATTTACAAGGAAATGAGAAAAAATAATAAAGAGAAGTTTTCTTAACAGTCCTGACTTCTACCTTCAATTTTCCTAGCACTCATGTTTGGGATTACAATTGATCTAGAGCTAGGTATTTGTGTTCTGACATCTCGTCTCTGTTCACAGCCTAATTAGCTGAGAGATTTGGTGAAACTCATTTATGTCGTTAGCCACCATTTTTATTACCAATAAAATTAAAACTCAAACTAAGATGGTAAAGTATTACCCAGATTTAACATTGTTTAACTATATTAAAACTCTCCATACCAAAGATGAACAGACTTCAGTGACAAAAGATTGATTCAGTCACAGCACTATAACTGCCATGATAACTTTTCTGTTTGATATCATTGCTTTTATTCCTTTATGTTCCTACTATATGTCTTGGAGGTGGGATATAGATGATTATTATCATCCAATGCTTGCCCTCAAAAGACTTTCAGTCTATTTGGTGAAGCTGAATCTAAACCCACGACACAATTAGAAAAACAGAATATAATGGACAAAAGACGTGGGTTCAAAGGCCCATATAACATATTGTGGCTAGTCTAGAAAATACAAAATCACTGTGGCTTGCATCATAATCTGCTTAGGAATTTCATACAATATTTTTTCAAACTCTAAAACAAACCATATGTATGTATTATATTCAAATAAAATTGGACTTTTCTAGATTATGGAAGATCGCAAAAATACAGGATGAATACCATTGATGCAAATCGTATCAACAGTGTCTCTTTTCATGGATAATTCTTCTTATGATATTTATACTATCATAATTTATATTCTAATTTTTTCAGGAAAAAATTTTGAGGATGTGCTCTCTGCCTTTTAAATATGCTTCTCTTTAAAAATTTTCTTATAAAAATTGTAAATTTCCTATTTTTAACTTCAGTATGTTTATATGTTTGACCTGCTTTTGTTAGCCTATTTCTCATGCTTGCAACCAAACTTTAACACTGTTACACTCCAGTGCACACTGAATTGTTCCACACAGTATATCATTTATTCATATTCCCTCTCCTGGAAAGTGGGAACTCCATGGGCACAAAGATTTCTACCACATTTGTCTTCAAACCCCCCACTCTTTTACAGTGTTTGTCATGTAGTAAATATTAATAGCAGAAATTATTGGTTTCCTACGTAGTAACTATCATTCCCCCTTTGCTCTTTCTAACGGATCCCAGATTTCATTTAAGCACCCACCATTTTCCACACAGCCATATGCTTCAGAAGAAGTGAGCTCTCACCCTGGTCCCAAAGAGTGAATCACAGTCTAAAAGAAGTAATGGTCTCATTCTTTCTGCCAGTGATTGAGGTCAAGTGATACTTGGAAAGGAAAATTTGTTCATACAATACAAATTCCCATAGTGTGGTATTTCTAAGGTTAGTCCATGCAATGATACCACCACGGGCTCAGGTTCATTTTATCTTTCTTCTCTGCCGCTTTCAAAAAGTTGACTTTATGCCCTGCCTGGATATGCTTCTATTTAAGATGCCAAGCTACTAGTCCCTCGATGTCACCTGCAAATAAGAAAATGCAGAGCTGAAATTTTTGCTAATAAGTTGTTAGAAAAAGTTTTTTTTATGTGTTGTTATTTATCATGCCAATAAAAATAGATACAGAAGGAAAAAACTTTCTCCTCTGTTACATTACTCTCTTCTTTATATGTGACATCAGGAACATTGGCTGTCATGTGACAGCCCTAAGTAGACCCAGCTTGAGGACAAAACCAGCATGTTGGAAAGGGCAGGACAGAGAGATAGAACAGTCTCTGTTCACATAACCAGTCTTGGCACCTGCCCTACCACCCAACTTATCATAGAAACTAATTTTTTCTTGTTCTGTTTCCTGGTCTAAAATTTTGTCTTACTGAATGATGAAGTCCCACAAGAAATATAATAATCTCTAAATAATAAGTGAATTATTTCAATCCTGAAAGAACCACTGGACCTTAGAAAGGAGCCAAGACATTTTGTCTAAGCCAGGGTTTCTCAAATTTGGCACTACTGACATTTATGACTCAGATAACTCTTTGCCACAGGTGGGTGGTACTGTGCATTGTACAATGTTTACCAACATCCCCGGGTTCTAATCCACTAGATGCCAGCGGCACTCTACCACTCAAATATGACAATCAAAAATGTCTCCAGAAATTGCCAAATGTCCTCTGGAAGGCCAACTTGCCCCCACTGGTCCAAAACTATCATTTTATAGATAAATAAACTTAGGTTCAAAGAATAAAATGACTTTCTCAAGATCACACAGCTATAAAGTAGTAGAATGCAATGAAAATCCATGTGTATGAATTTTCAACACATCTCCATCATGAAAGTACTCCTCATCTGTAGCCCACTGTTGTTTGATTAATAAATCAAGCAGCAATATGTAAATGAAATAATTGAAATATCTTAGTAATAGGTTTGACTCTGAGTAAACAAAACTAAGAATAAAAATGCTGCAAACAAGATGCTTCTTTCTTGCATAAACCCAGGCTTTTTAGGAAGGGTCTATTACCTCAATCCGACTTCTTATATCTTTTTGTTTTACTAACTTGAAAATACAGCTTCTGCTTCAAAGTCTAAAATAGTCAATTTAGCTCTGGCCATCATATCCTCATTTGTGTCAGGAGGAAGAAGAAAAAGAAGCAACAGAAGTGTTTGTGACATCCCACCTCTAAGAATGTATCCCATTTGCCACATCATTTCCACCTCCTCCATGAATCAGAATCTAGCTCCAGGGGATGACAGGGACAGTAGTTTTTATATGGGACAGCTATCTTTCCAGCTAACAGCAATGTTTCTATAATTGCAGAATAAAGGGAGAGGAGATATTAGGAGACAGTGACCATCTCAACTAGAAACAAAAAATGGGGAGGATTGTAAAACAGAGAACAGAGCAGAGGAAAGCAAAGAAGGAAAAGAAAAAAAAGAATATAAACGTTAACTGTCTAGGGCTTAGTAGATCTTCAATAAAAATGAGTTATCTTTCCTCTTTCAATCCTCCTATTCCTCCTGTAGAAGTCATTATTTAAGCACTAACACTAGCCGTTCTGACCATAAGACAAGAGTTAACTATTTAAAACTTATAGCAAAACCTAAATACAACTAAATACATTAAAGCTCAATGCAATGTTTTTAGTGTTTTTAGTCAAAGAGAGGAGTAGGGGTTTCATTCCCTTACCTTAATTCTGAAAAGATTTCTATGTGAAAATTGATGATGATGATGATTATTATTATTATTATTTTTTTATTCTGAGGCTGTACCCTGCTGTTTTCTGACATTAATTCATCATGTCAGCTGGGCTTACAGACTTTACTTCTAAGATAGTTACCCAGGAAAGATACAGAAACACAAGATATTATTATTGTTTTTATCTCATGCTCATTTCATAGCAGATGGAGTAAGAAATATATTGCCTGAGAGATGGTTATTAAAGAAGTTCGCTGGTTAATCACAACCAATCAGTTTTTTGTTTACAAGGCTGAACATGCACTAGAAGTTTACGTTCTAGAAGTTGCCTTAACAGTTTACATTATCTTCAACTAAAACTTGAGGCTGAATTACTTTTGAATTTCAAATTCTAAAACATTTAAATTCCTGAAAAAAATATGTCAAGAAAAAATGATTTATTCATTTTTCTATTCATTCAAAAAGCCTTCAGAAAATGTCAGGCATTGTTCTAAATGCTCAAGGGTATTGTGTGTTATTGAATATTGGTAGAATATTATATTCTATCAAACGAAAGATAGAGGTAAGACTTTCAGATCTACTTCATCAACTTTAGAATGTGCTACTTGACATGCCAGTCTGAGGTTTGCATATTTCCTCTGCACTCCCAGAGCAATCTTCCATACTATTGTACATCTTCCCAGAGAATACAACTGCTCGTTGCCTTGCCTATGCTCCTTTTAGTTTGCAAGCTGTTTGAATAGGAAGGATCATCTTAGTCACCTCTCAGTACTCTGTACCTAACAAAAACCAACAAAACAACAAAAGTTGGTTTATGAATTTAAAAAATTATAAATAATTTGTATTTTATTTAATTCAACAAAAATGTAAGCAATTATATATATTAGAAGTTATTCAAAATATAGAAATGGTAATTAATGTAGCTTAGAAAAGCCATGGCAAGATTCAAGAAAAAAAAAAGCAATGAGAATATTTTTCCAAAAAGCCATTAACTCTGTCTCACCAGAAACTATTCTTACTACTCTGATTAGCTGTAACTAGTGTGGTAATGTTAAATGTCAAAGGCAGAGAAAACTCTAAGATAGTTAATTTCATCCCCATCTGGTGAAATTATATTACATTTGCAACTTTTAAAAGTTGATTCTTGAAAAGTCACCATTTCTAAAGAAATATCTATGTAAGAGATATTTGCTTGACTGGCTAATGCTTTCTCTTTACTCTTTGGATAGCTGTTCTGGGATGGATGAATTCACAGTAGCTGTCAGGTTGGCAGTTCTATGGCTGCACATGTCACTGTGAGCTAGATTTGATCAGTTGAGACTTTGCCGGGACTGGCTAAGATATAAATTCAAAAAGATCAAGTGGTAAGTTACTTTGTTTTATAACAAAAACCATATTGAAACCAGGTAAAATATTAATGCAAATTTAGCACATTTTTTAGTCATTAAGTTTGAATCTGGGAACTTCCTTAAAATGATTTTAAAACTTAGTACTTTTATGCCTATACACCAACAACAGTCAAGCTGAGAGCCAAGTCAGGAATAAATTCCACTTCGCAATTGCCATAAGAGGAATATAATACCAAGGAATACAGCTAATTAAGGAGGTGAAAGATATCTACAAGGAGAACTACAAAACATTGCTCATAGATAGAAAGAATCAATATTATTAAAATTGCCATACTTCTCAAAGCAATTTACAGCTTCAATGCTATTCCTATTGAACTATCATTGAGATTCTTCGAGGAACTAGAAAACCATTTTAAAATTCTTATGGAACCAAAAAGAGACCAAATAGCCAAGGTAATCCTAAGCAAAAAGAAAAAAGCTGGAGGCATCACACTACCTGACTTCAAACTATACTACAAGTCTGCAGTACCAAAACAACATGGTACTGGTACAAAAACAGACACAAACACCAATGGAACAAAATAGAGAACCAAGAAATAAGACCACACACCTACAACCATATGATCTTCGGCAAACCTGACAAAAACAAGCAATGGGGAAAGGATTCTCTGTTCAATAAATGGTATTGGGATAACTGGTTAGCCATATGAAGAAGATTGAAACTGGACCCTTTCCTTACACTATATACAAAAATTAACTGAAGATTGATTAAAGACTTGAACATAAAACCCAAAACTATAAAAACCCTAGAAGACAATCTAGGCAACACTGTTCAGGACACAGGCATGGGCAAAGATTTCATAATGAAGATGCCAAAAGCAAGTGCAACAAGAGCAAACATCGACAAATGGAATCTAATTAAATTAAAGCCTCTGCACAGAAAAAGAAACTATCAACAGAGTAAACAGATAGCCTACAGAATGAAAGAAAATTTTTGCAAACTATGCATTTGACAAAGGTCAAACATCCGGTGTCTATAAAAACTTGGTAAGTTTACAAGAAAAAAACAATTAAACCCATTAAAAAATGGGCGAAAGACATGAAAAGACACTTCAAAAGAAGACATACATGTGACCAACAATCATATGAAAAAAATGCTCTGCATCATTGATCATTGGATAAGTGCAAATCAAAACCACAATGAGAAACCATATTATACCAGTCTGAATGGCTATGATTAAAATATCTAAAAATAACGAATGCTGGTGAGGTTTTGGAGATAAAAAGTACACTTATACACTGTTGGTGGGAGTGTAAATTTGTTCATTCACTAGGGAAGACAGTGTGGCAATTACGTGAAGACCTAAATAAAGAAATACCATTCAACCCAGCAATCTATTACTGGGTATATACCCAAAAGAATATAAATCATTCTATTAAAAAGATGCATGCATATATTCATTGCAGCCCTATTCACAATATCAAAGACATTGAATCAATCTAAATGCCCATGAATGATAGACTGCATAAGGAAAATGTGGAACATATACACCATGGAACACTATAGCTATAAAAAAGACTGAGATCATATTCTTTTCAGAGACATTGATGGAGATGGAGGCCATTAGTCTTCTCAAACTAATACAGAAACAGAAAACAAAAACACATGTTCTCATTTATAAGTTGAAGTTGAGTGTTAAGAACACATAGACATGCAGAGGGGAGCCACACACACTAGGGTTCATTGAAAGGTGGAGGATAGGAGAAGAGAGAGAATCAGGAAGAATAACTAATGTGTACTAGGCTTAATAAGTGATGGGTGATGAAGTAATCTGTACAACAAACCTCCTCATAACACAAGTTTTCCCATGTAACACACCTGCACATATACCCATGAACTCTAAAAAAAAAAAAAAAAAAAAAAAAAAAAAAAAAAAAAAAAAA